>NW_006436298.1:6965802-7026026 GCF_000325575.1 Pteropus alecto
TGTGTTCCTGCCAGGGGGAACCCTCTTCCCCCAGACAGGTGCACAGCTGCTTCTTCACCTCGGGTGGATCTTTCCTTCAGTGTCACTTTCTCAGTGGGGCCTTTCCTGGCACCCCATCTAAAATTGCAAACTGCTCCTCCCTGTCCCACTTATCTGCTTTATCTTTCTCCTTAGCACTTATGACTTTCTAACATACTCCTCCATAATTTACTCATTTTTCAAATCATGCCACTAACAGGGAAGGCAGTGCAAAAGTGGGAGCTCAATGAAGCAGAAGGTGGCTCCAGCCTGCCTAGATGCCTCTCAAGAGGTGGGGTGCCCTCAAAATTTTCCCCTGCCAGATTCCAAACCCACCTAAATGTCCCTAACAGGAATGTAAGTTCCACAAAGGCAGAAGCTGTTGTCTGTTTGGATCACCACTGCATTCCCAATTCCTGTAACAGTATCTGAGACATAATTGACGCTCAATAAACATTTAATAAAACAAGGAACATACAAACTGAAATACTTGCCACTAGGGCAGAAAAACAAAATACTGTAGTCACTTCAGCAAGGCTCCACACGGGATGCCATGAGGCTAACTGCCTGCCCTTCTTCTTAGAAGAAAACAACTCCAGGTAAAAATGCCCTCCAGAAAAAGGATCACAGAGCTCTGTCCATGCAGAGACCATTGTAGGCACCTACCTGGTGATGGTGGCTTCTGCCTGGTGGCTGGAGAACACCTGAAATGCTCAGCCTTGTCCTTCTGGTACAGAGTTTAGTTAAGAGAGAGTTTCACCACCATTTCAAAACAGCTTCTTTGCTGTAGTTATTTAGAAACATTTCATCCTTTTCACAAGACTCATTAAAAAAAAGATGATGAAAACACATCTGACATCTTTTTCTAAATATCCTGCTATTTAAGCATTTGCTTACTAGGACTTTCAAAAACGAATCTCAGTCTTTCGAAAATAATTAAATCTCTCTCTTTTTTTTTTTTGCTGAGATCTTTCTCTTATTCTTCCACTGTTAAAACTACACATAGATGCTAAATAAATCTCATCATGTATGAAGAGTTTTCTGTTGTTTTTAGGGTCAAGATACCATATATTTTCAATGTTTAAAAACAAAAGCCTTAAAAGATTTGAAGTAACATATCATAAAAGAAGATACATAATTTCCCTTATATACAGAATCTATGGAATCTAAGGAATAAAAAGAACAAACTAAAAGAATCACAAATATAGTGGACAATTTGGTGACAGACAGAGGGGAAGGAAATTTGGGGGCCTGGGAGAATGGGGTGAAGGGTTAAAGAAGACAAATTAGTAGCTGATGGATGGTCACGGGGATGGGGAGCATGGCATAGGGAATGCAGTTAGCATTAATACATTGGCTAGGTGGAGGGTCAGGGGAGGAAGGGTGCAATTGGGATCGTTTTACGAACTATATAGATGTCTAACCAATGTACTGTATACTTGAAACTACTTAAAATAAATAAAATAAAAAGAAGATACATAGGTGAAGGACACAACATCATTAGTTATAAGGGAACTGTAGATTAAACTACAATGAGATTCCACCATATACCACTGCCAATTCCAAATGTTGCTGAGGATGTGGACATCCATACACACTGTCGGTGGGAGTATAAAATGGTACAAACATTGTGAAAAGTTGTTTTTTTAAACAGTGACACGGCGATTGCATTCTTGGTACTTACCCAAGAGAAATGAAGACATATTCATAGAGCGATGCGTGAATGAATGTTCATAGCATTATTAGAATTAGTCCTAAACTGGAAACACCCAAAGGAACCATCAGCGAGAAAACAAATTCTAATACATCCATACAATAGAATATGTACAGCAATAAGTGATGAATTTCTGATATTTGCAACAATGTGGATGAAACTTACAGATGTTATGCAAACAGAAGAACCACCTATTGTATGAAATCCTGGCAAAACTAATATACATGGTAGGCGGCAGATCGATGGTTGCCTGAGGTGGGAAGGTGGATGGACTTCGAAGGGCATGAAGGAACTTTTTTGGGGTGACGGAAAAGTCTTATATCTTGACTAAAATGATGGTTTGTTAAAACTAATCCAACTATGCTTACGATAGTGCATTTTATCATATATAATTATTACTCAATACTATATTAAAAATTGTTTAAAACAGAAAAAATTAAGGGACCTTTAACTGGATTAGGGGGCAAGATGAGAAGTGTGTTAATCATTTGTACCCCCCTAGATAAGAAAATTATTACACTGGATGCTTTAAATCAGCAATAATTTTTTTTTTAGTGACATGCTGCTAGTACATGCTGCTTGCTTTCTGTGTGCAAGGCACTATTTTAAGTGCTTTACTTAGATTATTCTATTTACTCTTCACAACACTTTGTAAGACAACACTATCACTACTTAAGTATGGACAATTAAACTGAAGCACAGACAGGTGAAGTAACATAGCTAATAAGAGCCAAATTCTGAACCCGGCCCCTTGATGTCAATGTCACTGTTATACTCTCAGCCACTGCTTCCTGTCATTTGGAGAATTTCAATGAGATTAACATCAGAGTAAACCCAGTTTCTATTATTTATGACACCAAATAGAATGGAAAGTAAAAGTTTAAAATAGCTAGTTTTAACAACACTCAACACAGTTTATTGGACCCATTTTTTACCCCAAATTTTTATGAAATCATTTTGGTTCTTTCACAAGTTTATTTCCTAAATAAGTAAGTTTATCTATTTTTGTCAGGTTAGATAGTAAATTATTTATTATATAAGAGGCTATGTTTTACCCCTCGTGCAGCTGAATCCTGTTTATAATGCAACTTCACATCTCTGTTAAGGAAGATGTGGTCATGGTTAGGCAGCCAGAGGTGAAGGAAATGGAATTTGGTCAACGCAAAGGAAAAAAGCAATAAGAGGAAAGAATAAGCAATTGCAGGATTAGCTAACAATATTTTTTAATGCAACACATATATTCAGGTGTCACGAGTGTGTCTTCCTGCTATTCAGAGTTGCATATCATAATAAGCTTTCACATGGTCCAATGCTTTACTGCTTTTTAAAATGTAACTTTGAGAACTGTTAGCTGTGTACCTTCCCACTTTTTTTTTTAACTAATAGTAATATTAATATGTAATGCAGTCAAATTAAACTTGACTTTTGGAACACATTACTTCTAAGGAAGGGACGATATTTGAAGTTAACTAATATTCATTTGACTAGTTGTAAATGAATTCAGTGTTGACACCCAGGAAGGCAGCAGGATGTGTGATGGAGAAGGCCTCCCCTCAGGAGGTTTGGGTTCAAATTTCACTCTACCATTTGCTACTCTGTGATCCTGGGCAAGTCATTTAACTTCTTGGAGCCTATTTTCGAATCTCCAAAATGGCTTTAAGCATAACTACTTTATATTTAGGTACCATTAATATATTTGAATATATTTGATATATTTGAAATTAATGTTTATTAAATTAGAATTTGAGTATTAGTTTCTTCATTTATCAAATGAAGGGACTGGATAAGATTTCTTGGTTCTTTAGAGCTCTAAAATCTCGATTCTATATCAGCATTTTCCAAAGTGTGCCCCACAGAACTCTAGTTCTATGAACTGTGAGGTGTTGCTAGTAATAAAAAAGGGCCCTTCTGGTTTTCTTAAGGGGTGTATTTTCCTATGCCAGTCCAGACATACATGATTTGCCCAAAATTATAGTGGCAGAGCCAGAACTAGAAACCGTATCCCTGGCTCCTCGTTCAGTGATCTGGCCACTTGGGAAAGAACACAGGATGACCACATTATAGACTGTGGGCAGACAATCTTCCTACTTTTACACTAAAACAACTCTTTGAAAAGTGACCAGTGACTTCCTAAAAACTAAATCCAAGACCTAGGCTTGTTTCTCAGCCAACTCCACCTCTGCAGAAGCTGTGACTACTGATTCACCATGGATTCAACCCGGGTCCCTGGTCC
Organism: Pteropus alecto; assembly: GCF_000325575.1. Taxonomy (NCBI): domain Eukaryota; kingdom Metazoa; phylum Chordata; class Mammalia; order Chiroptera; family Pteropodidae; genus Pteropus; species Pteropus alecto. The sequence continues at coordinate 6,969,768 of NW_006436298.1, forward strand.
TCCTTGGTTCCTCAGCCCCTCAGAGAATCTCCGATTCTCTCATATCTGCCTGCTCAGGCTCCATTTCCTCTTCTTGTTTCTTCTGTACATGTTTGGCTTCTACTCTTAAATACACATCTCCAGCTGGATATCCTGCCCGCAATTCAAACAAGCTTGTTCAAAAACAAATTCATTACCCTCCTCACCCTCCCACCCAGCAGGTCTCCTCCTGTGTCCTTTATTTCTGCAAATACATCATCCATGCTCTAAAACACCCAGGCCCAAAACTCTGGAATTGGTTTTTTGTTTGTTTGTGTTTTACTTCTTTCTTCTCTTTGGTGCCTTCAGTTGTCAAATCCTCTAGATCTACAAAATGTCCTTCACACAGTAACTTCACAGCCCTGGCTGAATTTCTTATTACTTCTCCTGGACTAAACCAATAGTTCCATAACTGATCTACTCCAAGCTATCCTACACATTGTTGCCAAACACAGATCCAATGATGTCCATCTCTTGCCCTAAAACATTCCATGGCTCCCATGGCATATGTAATAAAGTAAGTATCGTCCTTTTTTCTACAACAAGAATCCTATTTTCACTCCGTGTTTCAACTATCAGTGCTCCCTCGTCATGCTCTCTGCTTCCACGTAAGAGGGACTGCACTCACTCCCAGGCCTCCTCAGTCTGGTCACCTTCAAGCCTCAGCTGATGCCATTCTCCACCCCAGGAATGCTTTCTCCTCTTAGGTGCCCCCTCACTTCATGACAGCCACTCCCTCAGTAGCCTTCTGGACTACCCTTTGACAGATGTGATTTATCCTGCCTCTGAGCCCTCCTAGCTCTGTATTGTACCTTTCAATAGTCCTTACATCCTATCTAATGTTTTTATTGTACACTCCCTTAGTGCAGGGAGTGTACGTGTCTCATTTACTTGTGCAAAACAAGTGTTCCAAAGATATCTGATGGGCGGATTTGACAAAGAAAACAGTTTCCTGCCCAGAAAACTTGTACTAGAAGCATCCACACCCTCAAGCCTGATAACTCTTGCCTTAGCAAACAAGTTGGTCAAACAGACATCAAGTTCCTGTCAGACCTGACAAAGAGGAACTAACTGGACTCCTGCCTGGTGAAAAACGACTGGCCTGCCGCACAGTGCAATAGGATTTTGTTTTTTAACTCTTTCTGTTAAAATAATTTTAGATTTACAATAAGTTATAAAGATCATACAGAGAGCTCCTGTATACCCTTTACCCAGATTACTCTGTTAATATTTATTAGGATATATTTATCAAAATTAAGAAGTTAACATGAACTAAACCACAGGCTTTATTATAATTTCCTCAGTTTTTCTACTAATGTCCTTTTTCTGTTTTAGGATCCAATTCAGGATACTATATTGTACTTAGTGCGCTGTAATGTTAAGGCTCAAAATTAATTTAAAAAGTTAAGTAAAGGAGGAGGGGAGAGAGGTAGAGCAGGGTCTTTCAACCCTATTCCTTGTATTTTTAATGTCAGAGGAGGCCATTAAACTAACGTCAGGGGAAATGAGGACAATTTACCAGCTAGTCCGCAACCTACCGAGTTCCCACGGATGCGCGCTGCCCGCCCCGCGGTCCTCCCCACTCACGGTTCCCATCTGCCAGGCCCGGACCTCGCACCCTCTGCCACGGAAAGCTTAGGAACCCGGACTCGGGCTCGGCGACCAGAACCCCGCCAACCCCGCCGCCCTTGCGCCCCCAAAAGCGCGCTCACCGGGCGCCGAACCTCCACGTCGCGCGCACCGCCTTGTCCTCAGCCACGTGGACGCGCGGCGCGGCCCCGAGCGGGACAGCGGGCGAGGCCGGGCTCCCGGCGCCAGCGTGACGCGGGCCTCTGCACCTGCCCAAGCTCGCCCCGCGCGTGTTCCGGGAGGCTAGCTGTCCATCGCCTAAGACTGAGTTCCCCACGACGGGCAACCAAATTCTGAATAATACACGAGACTTGGAAAAACAAAGCAAGACTACGTATGCGTTAGCAAAAGTAAAATACATGGTAAGGGAAGGATGGAGCCGAGCCAAAGTTCCGCAGTGGAGTCGGAGCTTGAAATGCAGGCTTTCAGTACTAAGAAATGAGGAGGGCACTGCACGCCAGGGGAACTGCTGGGGACAAGGCGTGACAGTCGGAAGGAAAGAGAGCATGGCCTTGTGGGCCTAAAAGGCTGCTACTGGGGACGACCTATTCCTATTTGCTCAGACAGGCCCTGCCTCCCTCTAACCTCGCCAAGACATATTGAGTCATTAGATTGATTACCTTGGTGAAATGATCTTGGCATTATTTACTAATACCCTAAATCCGTGAAAGAACTGAAGACTTCATAGTGGTCAAAAAACTTAACTGGATTTAAAGATTACTCTGGTTTGGAAATAAATAAACTCTCACAATAACAAACTTCTTTCGGTGTTCTTTTTCTCCAGATCCAGCCCACATTTCCCTTAACCAGCTTCTTTCCAAAATCAAACATACTGAGATATTGGAAAACCATACAGATTTGAGGCTCTAAAATTTCTCCTGATTATAGAACAGGATCAATGCCATGTGCATATTGGGCACTCAGGGATTTAAAATTATCATAAAATAATATATTTCTAACCATAAAGGCAGTGTGTATACTACCTCATTTACTATGGTAAACATAGTCAGTAGCTTTGGAAAGCAAAAAATAATAATTTTTTTCACTCAAAACTTTATTATAGCAAATCTCGAAATACTACTTTAAGTCTTTAAACTTTCTCAAAAGTTGTTTTCATTGTTTTGCTATTCTAGTTCCTATGTGTTTCCATAAAAATTTTAGAATCAACTATCGTTTTATTTTATGCTGGGATTTTTATTAAGATTGAATTTATAGATCAATTTGGGGGAAAAATGACATGTTAATAATATTGAGTTTTTGAATTCATGAACATGGTATATCCATGGATCTTTCTCTTATTTGAATTTTTAGCGTGCAGATCTTGCACATATTTTGTTAGACATATATCTCAGTATGTCATCTTTTTTGTTACTATTGTAAATGATATTGTTTTAATTTTAATTTCCACTTGTTTGTCACTACTCTATGGAAATGCAATTGACTTTTGGGTATTGGTCTTGTATCCTGTGACCTTGTTAAAAGTCACTTATTAGTTCAAGTAGCTTTTGTTTGGATTCTCTTTGGAATTTCAGCAAAAGTAATCATGTTGACTGAGAATAGCTTAGTTATTCCTTTCAGCTCTGTATATCTTCATTTTCTTGCTTAATGTACTGGCTAGGACCTCCTGGATGACCAATATGCTTTTTATTCACTAGTCTTGTTTCACAAATTAATTTTTGAAACCCCTTAAATAGTAAACCTCTGGATGGATTTCAGGGGTCTGTGAATCTTTGAAAAATATAAGCAACATTGTGTATTAATATGCATATCTATATTTCCTTACAGGAAGTGGGTTCATGGCTAATTCAGACTGTCAAAGGGATTTACATCATCAAAAGAGTTAAGGAACTAAATTTTAAATAAAACCCTAGGTATATATAAAGACTCTTCATGATATTAGTTTTCACATATACAGCAATGAAAGTTATTAAGAACAGAAATTTTGTTTTTTACCTTGCCCTCCCCCACTCCATAGAAAGAATAAACAGTTCTCTGCAGTTTTGAACCCTATCACTTCTGTGTTAAGGACAAATTTAAATGTTGGTAGGGATTGGTGGTAGGACATGCTTAGAATGCATACAAAATATAGATGAAGTAAGGCCAAATCCCTATTTCAAAGCCCTCAAAAATAAAAATATACCAAAAAGGGCATAAGGGGGGAAAAAAATCACTGGTTATGCATACGCTAAAGCTTATTATCTTAAGGCACTCTTGAGAAACAGAATAAATCATATTAAGCTTCATTTACAGAATTATAAAATGATTGAAAATTGGGCACATTTATCTCCCTGTTTGTTTTAAATTGGCCTAAATCCAGAGACAAATAATAAATGAGGTTATTTTTAAGTTCTTTTTCAAACTATAAAATGTTAAAGCTTTGTCTCTAGTTTTATGTGAAAACCTAGGACTAAAATTAGTGAATATATTAATATTTATAAAATTCCCAAAAGGTGTCTAGCTCTGTATTAGATTCCATTATCTCCCCTCCGTTGAAGGAAAATCTCATTTATTATTATGAGTCAATATTAGTGTTAACATAATTAGCAATCACTTGATTACCATAATTTAGTGAATCCCAGTAATGAAAAGACAAGTCTTCTCAAAACATTTATACTATTAAAAATAATAATGATAAACACATATATGGTGCTTCATATATGCCAAGCACAATTTATTTAATCCTTACAATAGCCCAATGAAGTAATTATCCTCATTTCATATGATTTGTAGTACTGGGTAGCACCTTTCTTTGTGATATTATTCTAGTCCAAGTAATTTTTCTTTTTTTCTTTTATTTTTAATTAAATCTATTGAGGCGACATTGGTTAATAAAATTATATAGGTTTCAAGTGTACAGTTCAATGTCATATGTATATTGCATGTGTATTCACCACTCAAAGTTAAATTTCTCTCCGTCACCATATATTTGACTCCCTTTACCTTTATTATCTCCCCGCCTCCCCGCTTCTCTCTGGTAACCATTAAACTGTTGTCTGTGTCTATGAGTCTGTTTGTCTTGTTCGTTTGTTGCTTTCAGTTTTATATCTCACAGATGAGTGCAATTATATGGTTCTCAACTTTTTCTCACTTATTTTGCTTAGCACAATAATCTCAAGATCTACTCATGTTGTCACAAATGACAGTATTTCATCTTTTCTTGTGGCTGAGTAAATTCCATTGTATATATGGACCACGTCTTCTTTATCCAGTCATCTATCGAAGGCCACTTTGGTTGTTTCCATGTCTTGGCCACTGTGAATAATGCTGCAGTGAACATGGGGGTGCATAGATTTTAATGAATAAATGTTTTCAAATTTGGGGGATAGATATCCAGAAAGGTCATATGATAATTCTAGTCTTAATTTTTTGAGGAACCTCCATATGGTTTTCCATAGTGGCTGTACAAATTTACATTCCCACCAGCAATGTTTGAGGGTTCCTTTTTCCCCACAGCCTCTCTAAGACTTGTTATTACTTGTCTTGTTGAAGATAGCCATTCTAGCAGGTGTGAGGTGGGATAACATTGTGGTTTTGCTTTGCATTTCTCTAATAGCTAGTGAAGTTGAGCATCTTTTCACATATCTGTTGGTCATTTGTATGTCTTCTTGGGAAAGGAAAACCTCTTCAATAAATGGAGCTGGGAAAATTGAAAAGCCACATGCAAAACAATGAAACTAGACTGCTGTCACCATATACCAAAATTAACTCAAAATGGTACAAACACCTAAATATAAGACCTGAAACAATAAATTGCATGGAAGAAACGTAGATACTAAACGCATGGGCCTTAGATTTAGAGAGGATTTTATGAATTGACCTTGAAGGCAAGGGAAATAAATGACTGTTAAACTAAAAAGCTTCTGCACAGCAAATCAAGACAAAGAGGCAACCAACTGAATAGAAGATATTTGCAAACAAAACCTCTGATAAAGGGCTAATATCCAAAATATACAAAGAACTCATACAACTCAACAAGAAAACAATCCAATTAAAAAATAGGCAGAGGACCTGACCAAGTAATCTTTCTTCTTTACCTCCATACCCATTCTTGAAGGCTCTGCGTTCTTTATCATTTATTGTTTTCTGATAATTAGTAGAAAATAATCCTTCTCTTCTGTTCTTTCATTGTGTTACAATCTCCGACAGGGTACTTGTTACAATCTACCCTATTTGTCTAAAATGTCCATTTGTGTAGATCACCTTTGTATGCTACATTAAGATCATCTAGAGGTCGAGAACTTATCTTGGGAGGTCTTCCCTAGCAGTGATTTGCATGGAGTCTTGCACATTCATAATAGGCAATCTGTGTTTATTAAAATGAGTTTACTAAATGTCATTTGCATACAATTTGTCTTCCAGGAATTTACTCGATAAACTTGCTCATGTGCAAAACCATATAAGCATTAGGCAGCACAACTCAATGGGTAAGAGTCTGCTAGGATGAAATCCTGACTCTGATACTTTCTAGCCATGATCTTGGGTAAGTTACTTAACCCTTCTGTGTCTTGATTCTGTCACCTGTAATGGAAATAATACCTACCTCAGATGGTAGTCATGTGGATTAAGAGAACACTTTTGAAATGTGTTTAAGAGTGCCCGGCACATAGTAATATATGTATTATTATTTCTTACATCATTGTAATAGTGAAAAGCTGGAAACAACCTAAATGTCCATCAATAGGTGATTGTTTAAATCAACCTTAGCACATCCTTAATGGAATTCTATGCAAACATTAAAAAGATTAGGGGTCCAGAGAACATGTACAAATGACTAATAGATATTTGAAAAGAGGCTCAACATCATTAGTCATTAGGGAAATGTAAATCAAAACCAAAATGAAATGTGACCGTACATCCACAGGATGGCTATTATGAACAGTAGCAAGTGTTGGCAAGAATATTTTTTTAGGCAAGGCAACTCTTGGTTGACCTCACAGATTGCAAGGACCTTGTCTGCTTACAATTCCTTATTATTTTTTTTATTTTTTACACCTACAGCACCTGGACTTCCTAGGTGGTCTCCCATCCAAGTACTAACCAGGCCCAACCCTGCTTAGCTTCTGAGATCAGACAAGATCCAGCTTGTTCAGGGTAGCATGGCCGTAGACTAGAATGTGGGAAAATAAGATCCCTAATACATGGATGCTGGGAATGTAATGCAACAACTTTGGAAAACAGTTTGGTATTCTTCAGAAGTTAAACTCAGTTGCAATATGACCCAGCAATTTCCCTCCTATGTATCTGAGAATTGAAAACATACATCCACATAAAAACTGTACACAAGTATTCATAATACCCAAAGTGGATACAATCCAATTGTGCAACTGATGGAATGGATAAGTAAAATGTGGTATAGCCATACAGTGGAATGTTATTTGACCATAACAAGGAATAGGGTACCAGTACAGGCTACATGGATGACCTTGAATACATTATACTAAGTGAAAGAAGCCAGACACAAAAGGCCACGTTATTGCATGATTCCATTTATATGAAATGTCCAGAATATACAAATCCATATAGACAAAGTAGATTAGTGATTACAAAGGGCTGGGAGAAGGGAAGAATGGCAAGTGACTGCTAATGGGTATGGGATTTCTTTTGGGTGAGGTGATGAAAATGTTACAAAATTATAGTGCTGTTGGTTGCACAGTCTTGTGAATATGATAAAAACCAGTGAATTGTACACTTTAAAATGGTTAATTTTATGTGAATTGTATTTTAATTAAAAAAAAAAATAGGGAGGTCTGTAGGTTCTGAGATGGTATAATCTCCAAAATATATTAAATGAAAAAAAGAAAATACAAAACAGTTTCATGGTATGCTATCATGTGCCAACAAAAAAGTACACACACAATGCACTTTGCAGGCACATAAAATCTCTGAAAAGACACGTAGGTAACATTATTTCCTAAAGGGAGGGGTTCTGGGGTGGTTGAGGAACAAGGGTGGCCTGTAAGGAAAATCTACCTTCCATGTATACCCTTTTGTACCTTTTGAATTTTACAGAGTACATGTATTACCATTTCCTTTTTTCTAAAGGAAGAAATAAAAATGGAAAACTCTGATGCTTTATCTGTAGACTTTAGTTTTATTTTAAGAGATCATCTTCATTTTCTTCTATGATAAACTTAGAAGATATCCATCCACTCATTTGGTCAGATTTATTTATTCTTTAGCAATTGAAGCATTAAATGATATGAGCTTTTATTCGCAATCTGTAATATATTCATTATACTTAAGAATGTTTAGCTTTCTCATGGAGAAAAAAAAAAACAAACGTAAACCTTTATACTATCCACCTACTAGTTCTGTAGCACAATTTTCATTTAAAAGTTTTACTGGTAATCAGACAATTTATATGATGTGAGAAATATCAAGAGTGATTACAAAGTGGCCAGTCTTATAAATCAAGAGCTATGATCTTTGATCCATTGCTCAATCCATTTCAATATCTGATGGATATTATCCTCTAGATCTTCTGGTTTATTGCTGGACAGCTGATGCACTATTTCTTCCTTGTAGGATGCTAATGCTTCTTCATAAAGAACTTGAAAAATTTCACACTGAATATTATCTTTTAGTTTCTTCTCATTATAACCCCTACAAGTAGTCAAGAGAAAGATATAAAAAGTAAATTGAATGGCATTAACTGGAATTTTAAGAACATACCAGAAACTTGACAATTTTGAATACATGAAAAATCACACAAAAATACTTCTTGTAGTTTCTTTACCTATAGAAAATAGACTGGCACCTAAAATTTGAGACTTTTTTAACAAAAGGGTTAAAGTAAGGACCAATGTTTAGGTTTGCCCCCCAATTTTTTCCCCCACAATATGTCAGCCAGTCAGTTAACAAACATATCTATCTATCTCAAGCCAAATTCTGAGCTATGAGATAAATAAGAAGTCTATAGTTACAGTCCTAGGTTTCAAAAGAATTAGAAGAGTTTAGATATAGACAGATAAAACAAATGGCTGAACATACAATAAAATAAAATGCATATGATTGGAATACTATATACTAATTGGGTACTTGATCACACAGATGGATCTTTACCAATTCCAAAGACACTGAAAAAAAATTAACTTATGTACTCTTTAGGCAGGTATGTAAATTAGCCAACAAATTAGCTTGTGAAAAATATAAAGAAAATTCAAACTCTAATTTATTAAACCTTGTAACAATCAAAATTAAATTGAACTATTTAAAAGGTGATTAACTATGAAAAACCCACAGAATGGGGAAAAATTTTGGCAAATCATATTCCATATGATGGAAATTTGACAATAAAAAGGAATGAAGTACTGGTGCATGTTGATAACACAGATGAAATTTGAAAACACTGCTATATGAAAGAAGCCAAACACAAAAGACTACATATTGTATGATTTCATTTATATGAAATGCTAGAACAGGCAAATTTACAGAGACAGAAAATAAATTACTGGTGGCCATGGGCTGGAGGACTAAAGAGAAATGGAGAATGACTGCTACAGGGTATAGGGTTTTCTTTTGTGGGGGGTGGGGAGGGTGAGCATTTTCTAAAATTGTAGTAATAGATATACACCTCTGTGAATATACTAAAAATTACTGAATCGTATACTTCAATGGATGAATTGTATGGTATGTGAATTTTTCTTAAAAGGTGATTACCTTGTAATTTTTCAATGGTTGAAAACAAGACTAGCTCTCTCATAGCCAGTCTTTGGCTATTTACAAAAAACAGCAATTTTTAAATAGAATTTTAAATTGACTTGTTTGAGGAAAAGCATATATGCCATATGATCTTTATTACTTCTCTGTTCAAATACTTTTAATGGCTTTTCATTGCCTAAAGAAAAATGATTAAAGTTTTAGGTTTAGCTCCAACCTAACTTTGCTAGTATATTTTCTACTATACTCTTTTGTGCAAGGATTTTGCAGGTGTCCCATCCAGTGGTAGTTAGACAGCGCTAACTATAGTCAGTGAGAAGCACAAATTCTGAACCTGAGACAGCCCTTTACATTCCTCTTAGAATTCTCATCGTCCCACAGACTGAATTAAAAGACAGTGAGAAAATGTTTTCCTTAAAAATTTCTCTGTGACAACATGGATAGACATATAGGGTATTATGCTAAGTGAAGTAAGTCAGACAGAGAAAGAGAAATACCATATATTTCATTTATATGTGGAGTCTAAAGAACAAAATAAATGAACAAACAAAACAGAAACAGACTCATAGATACAAAGAGCAAATTGGTGATTGCCAGATGAGAGTGGGTTGTGGGGCTGAGTGAAAAAAGTGAAGGGATTAAGAAGTACAAATTGGTAGTTACAAAATAGTCATGGGGATATAAAGCATAAGGAATATAGTCAATAATGTTGTAATAACTATGTATAGAGCCAGGTGGCTACTAGACTAATTGCGGGGATCACTTCATAAATTATATAAATGTCTAACTACTATGTTGTCCACTTGAATATAAAATATTGAATGTCAACTCTAATTGAAAAAAATTTTTTTTTTAAATTTCTCCTTTTTGGTTATTCTGGATTAAGTGTGACATACTCTTGGAGGGACTAACTCAAATATATGTTAAAAGTTGTGAAATGTCAATTTTTTAAAAGTTTTTCATAACCTTTTCCATTCTTATTGTGAGGATAATTTGGATAATGTTCATTCAATAGAAAAGAATATGTTATTGGCTTGGCTGTTTTTCTAGTAAGGTTTTACATTAAGGAAAAAGCATGACTGAATAGGGTTGCTAAATAGTACATTCTACCGAATCAAATTGTCAGTTGAGGTATTCATCTACATGGTTATAAATTACTGCCTGTGTGCTACAACTCTTTTTCTTTTAGAGTCAGAATGTTGGTACCATGCGGATCTGGTTTATAGCTACAGAACAAATGAAGTAGTCACAATGGCCAATTTCAAGAACCTAAATAAAAGTTTATATTATACTTTAAGAATTCAATGTTTTCCCTTTCTTACCTTGTTTCAAGTCTTTTGTACAATATACTGTTATCTGTTTTCAATACAAAAACTATGTGAAACCAGCGTTCAGGAAAGAAATCACAACCATGGTAATCAACAATAACGCCACCTTCACTCATTTGGTTTTCTAGCTCATCAACTACCTATAAGCAAGGGGGAAGAAAAAAAGATGAATGCTCCTTTAGAAAACTGATGTCAACTTTCCTATTAAATTTTTAAAGTGTGTACTTTATTTAAAAATTGTACTTACTCTGTCTTCATCTAAAATGGGACAATCATACTCTTCATCATAGCCATCATATAACTGCCCTGAAAGAGATTTACATTGGCTTGTTAAAGTAATTTTCTAAGTAACTTTCAGTAATTTTCAATTAATTCTAGACTTTAGGAAGGGAAATGTATCACCAATTACTCTTTTGGAGACAAGGGAGGGCACTAACACAATAGATGTCATGTGGACAGCAAATATAAAGAACAGTAATGATTATATTTTTTTCTGTTCGGAAAACTGGATAGTGACATATCTGAAACTGTTTATCAAAATTGAAACTAAAGAATGAATAATAGACAATTTAGGAATTTATGGGGTTATTAGAAGAGAACTGCATTATTTTTGGTGACCTACAGATTAATGGGAAGAGGAGACACATGGATACACTCTCACACATTAACAGGAGATTAAATTCCAAACTTATTAGGCTGAGGATATGAAACTTATTATAAACAACAAGTTCTTGATTCCAGAAATTAACCCTCTTGTCACTGAGGGCACATCTTTATGAGGTTTGAGGAAGTGGAGTCAGTACCCAGATGATATGGAAGAATATCTTTACTTCTCAATCTTCAGCATCTCCCAAAGCCAAGTGTTAAGTCTTATTTCAGAAGGCAAAACAAGAATGATGGGCAGTTGTAAAGAAGATTTAAACCTAACATAACTTTCCAACAAGCCAAAGCTGGCTTTCAAAGCGAGTCTTACATCAGAGGGTGAGATATACCAATCCTACCCTCACTTGAATCGCTGGGAGGTATGTAATAAGGCAGGCTAAGATCATCTGTTTAGCCATCTCTAGGGATATGCTTCCTACCTCTTCTCCCTTAATATTTTGGCACAGGTTGAAATTAGGTTAAAATGAGCATGAATTCTAAAGTAATATTAAAGGGTAGTCCTGAGGATTAGTGTAAGGCCAGAAGCAGTTTTAATTTTCTGTCTTGCCTGGAGCGTCTGTGGACTGATTCTGGGCATATAAGCCACTTATCTCTATAGACCCCTAATGTGGCCTCTGCTCAATACTATGTAGAATAGACTAAGTAGCAACATGATCAATGCTTATGATATAAGCAGTAAAACATAAAAAGCAGAATTCAAAGTTGTCTGCAATAAGGACAAAGATTAGAAGAAAAACAAAAGATGGAAATAAGTTAGTAGGTTTTGGAGCAATTTTTCTGTGTATTATTTTTACAATACTATATATTTTTTTATAACGCCACAAAATCTATGACTACCTACAGCTGATTCTGTACTGTGTGGGAGTCTGGAGTAGACAAATGCTGAGGTGCCTTCATATTTTAAAATCTTGACTCTTAGAAGACTAGGGAAATCTTTAAAAATATATGCTGTCTATAATACAGACAACTATTGCAACATTTTTAGAATTAAAGTCTATACTGCAATGCTGAAATGCAGGATTTGTTAAATCTTGTTAATATGTTTTAATAAAATAGTGTAATCCAAGCTTTCAAGCATTCATTTCAAAAAACATTTATCAAACACCATATACTAGTGTCTTAAGGGTAATGAGGATATAATAGTGAACATCAGAGAGTTTACAGTAAAATGAGAGAAGATAGACGACAAGGAAATTATACAGTATTTTAATGTTATAGTTCATGGTGCTATGGGAACAATAAAATAGGCACCTATTATGTTAGAAACATAAACATAGGATATTATAGGAGGCTTCCTGGAGGAAACCTGAAGCAGTTAGCTAAGGAAAAAAAGGTAGAGAAGACTATTCTTAACAGAAAACAAGATATTCAAAGGCAGAGAGACTAGGGAAGTTAGGCTCTTCTCTTTCACAGGAGGGAGTCTTTCAGAATAGTTAGGAAATTTGGTGATAAGGAATCAGGTAAACCGAAGCTAGATCAAAAAGGGCTTTGAAAGCTGCATTGAGTTTAGACTTTATCCTAAGGCAAAGGAAAACAGTTAAAGCATTTTAAGCGTGAAATATGATCGATTTCAAAATTTTAAAAATCATTTTGCTTTGTGAGAACAAGGTGGAAGGAAGCAAATCCAGAAGCATAGATAGCATATCAAGGCTACTGAATTTTAGGTGAGTGATGATTGTACCACAGGAAATGGGAAGAAACAGATTCTAAACTTCATTTCAAATTTCAAAAAATGGAAATTTGTACTTTAGAAAATTTCAATTAGAAGTCAAATTTATAGTTGTCTAGTCACAGGATCTTAATCTAGCAAAGATGATTGGGCTTGCTTTGATTAAATTACCAAAAGCTTAGAAAATTATTCAATTTTGTTAACAGTTTATTTAAAAATATATTACATGCAGAAAAAAAAATTGGTTGTGGAGCCCGAGTTACAAGGTTCTTACTTTAAAAGACCTTCCTAGCTGTTGTTAGTCAAGCTTTATCATGTTTAAATGCCATCCTAGAATTCATACACTCATGTGAAAGCTGTTCTTTAAAGATATTGGGATGCTGGTTATGTTTTGATGCTATTGCTAATATTTGACATTTTCAGATTTTTTCCTTTGGAAACATATTTACCACATTTACTTCAATCCAACAAGAAGCCTTTAACTGTAATGCAATCCGTACAAGAAGTTAATTGGTTTAGGATGGAGAGCTTTGGTATCTGACCTTTAAAGAGCAATGAATTCTTAGAGAAGTTGGCACCAAAAAATGTGACATTCAAGTTGGGCTTTTTAGAGTTTTAAGGCAGATAAGGGTATATCTACAGGTAAGGGAATGACATATGTAAAGACGTGGAGGTGAAAAATTCCCAGTGTACATAAGGAATAGTGCACTGTGGGAAGACTGTAGGAGACATAGGAGAGAGTGACTGCAGGTTAAGGATGAAGGTAGACTGAAGCCAGTTCATAATCTCCTATACTTCACTAAAGAGGATGGACTTTATCAGCAAAAAGTTCCAGTCATGTTATTCCTGCTCTTTTTTTAAAGGACATGATGGTGTAGAATAGGGAGGGAAGAGATACTGAAGGTATGAGATTCAGCACAAATGGTCTTGAGAATTGGATAGGGGTACCAGAGAAACACAGCGCCAATAGTCTTAGGAATGGGATAGAGGTCCATAGGAATTTTTCCAATGAACTATCAGGATTTAAAGGGCAAATGGATCTGTCTAGTGTATGAATGTGTTTCTAGGTGTGGGGAATAGGAATGCACTTTGGAGATGTCTGGGAACTATCCAGATGGTTACATTTAGGTATCTAGAAATTGGACTAAGTTTTAATTATAAACTTAACAGTTATCAGCAAAAAGGTGACTAGTTCTGAGTGAATGAAATTACTATAGGGAGGGCCAGAATTACAAGATGGTGGCAGTGAAATCAGAGCATCAAATGCAAAGACTGGAAGAGAAAAGTGTAGGAGAGGCCAATGGAGAAGTTAGTTCCAAAGGCTTCCAGTGGAAGGAAAACATGGGACACAAAAGAGGTGAGTGTGGAGATGGCAAACTTTTGGAAAGGGTCAGATAGAAAATACTTCGGGCTTTATGAGCGTCTTTAGCTAGTGGTTATCAAAACAGCAGCAGTTTGCCAGCCCCTAGGTTAGAAACAGAAAAGATTTTAATGTGTTGAGGGTCCATCTATACTTTACAATTTACCACCTCTATTTGAAATGGATCCAATGTCAATATATTACTTTGTTGAGACCTACAGGCATCCTGGAGTTAGGAACAGAGGCTTCAGACTGATCAACTGGTGGCAGGAAAATTAAGGATGCTGATAAGTGTCATTAAATGACTGCACATGAGAAAGGATAGTGAGGAGGTATCTGAGGACTGGAAGAACAGGGTAAGGGAAGCATTCTTAGTCACACCACATTAAGGACTCCCAATAGTTTTATTAACCTTAATTCCCCAACTAAATTTTTTCCTGTCTTGGTTCCAAATGGCATAAGGATGGTCTCTTACAAATATAGTTGACCCTTGAACAATGCGGGATTAGGAGGACCAACCTCCTGAAGTCAAAAATTTGTGTATAACTACAGTTGGCCCTCTACATATATGGATTCCCAACCATGAAGTTGAACTGCACAAGTCAATTGAAAAAATGTCCCCTGAAAAGCAAAATCGCCCCTAGCTAAGGACCACTGATTTATAGGTGATTGCATGGTTTCCTTTAAAATAATATCACCATTTGAAAAAAAGAGGCTGAATATCTCAGACTATTTTCTTGTTAAGATCCTCAGAATATTTTGTAGAGAGTCTCAAGTATATTTAAATGACATCTGAGAAAAAAAAATCAAGTACATTATGAAGTTAAAAAGTACCTTATCTAACATGTCAAGTCAGACCAGAAATCCTCTACCTGGCAATACAGGATGGGGAAAAACACTTTTCCTTTAAGGCTTAAATTCCACCTCAATAAATACAAAAAAGATAGGTGTGACTATACACCACACAGTTGGCTAAAATGGCATAAATACACGAATACACAAATACACATAGGAGAGGACCCCATGGACTAGTGTTACTGTTCCTTGCAATGCTACTTATGGTAGATTATATAGCAACCTCATTAAGTTTAGAAATGTTAAACTGAGCGGGTGATTTTGGACTGGAAGACATGACTGTATGTGACTGAAATCACTTGACAAAAACAGTAGAGTTCAACAGCAAAGAAATAAAACCAGATTTCATAAAAGTATAAAATGGAAACTGAGTAGCTACATACAAGAGCAAATAAAGACCTAAGTTTTATTAACTGTAACTTAAATACCAGACCTGGATTAAAAATATAAGCATGATAGTCATTTATAATTATCAAGCAAAGATGCAGAAAATTGACCTGCAAAAGGGAATGCTGGAAAAAACATTTTTTAAATTTTTAAGTGGGGAGATACTAAGAGACACATCAAGGGTTTAAATATAACCAAAGGGATAGAAAATAGGACCTAAGAAGAAGTTGGACAATTCAGGAAAATAAATACAAAGAGATGAGGATTCACTACGAATAAAAATCTTGACCAAATGGTCCCTCCAAAAAACAGACATGATTACACTTCAGCAATTTGAGAAAATGGACCATAACAGTGACTTATACATCAGAGATCATACTATGATTTAAATATCTGAAGACACTAAAGGTGACACTGTAGTGGTAATAAAAAGACTACAACAACTTCAAATTGTTGCAACTGTTATTCCTGTTGCTGATGAGGGGGAAAATTGTTTCTAAAAACAATCGCCAAAGTACCAACATCAAAGTGAAGAATGACAACTTTATTTTTCACACTTAAAGGCTGATGAAAAACCATTATGAATCCCATTAAAGAAAATCCAACATCTCAATTTAAAAGTATGGTAACTATATTTACTCATTAAATACTATTTCACTTTTCTAAAACACAACTTGAAAACATCCAGCATGCATGTTTAATCTCAGTACAGTGGATTCAAGACCAAGTATACATGTTACATGCATCAAGGCTAGATTACAAATTATCATAGTCATCGTCATCATCGTCATCGTCATCGTCATCATCATCACGCTTTCTTTTCAATGCATTTGATGATTCATTGGCAGTATTTTGTGACGACACCATGTTAGTGGTAATAAGAATGTTTTTGGACCCAATTAATGATGGATTAATCAGGACATTCTGAACTGCTGATGTTGCAGGAATTGTTGCTTTTACAGCTGGGGACTGCGAAGTGGGCATCTGTACTGTAAACCTTTGCCCTGTGAGGGACATTGGAGTCCCTACTTTAGTTGAAACAGACATGGTTTGTGGGGTTGGTGTGCCAAGTGTGGGAGTACTTGGTCTGCTAGTAACTGAACCAACACTCAGCCGTGGAACTGTTATTCTTCCCGCAGAAGTAGATGCCTTTTTTTGTAAAGACTTAAGTCTATAGTTTGGAGCAGTCAAACAGTATCTATCAGGTGGCAATCTAGGGCCTGAATATGGCTTGATCAGTGGTAAAGGGGTTTGATTTCTTTGCCTTGCAATATCTAATAAAAAATCTCTTGGGGGAGGAGAAGTAAAAGACTGGTCAGCACGACACTGGATTGCCAATCGCACATCATCTGCATCAACAGTAGCTTTCTTAGCATGGCTTGAATAAATTTTTGCATCATCTAGAATTGTGGTCACATATCGGAAGGCAAACTCCAACATCTGATTTATAACTCTTGGCTCATATTCTGTAATCCCCATATCCTTCAGGATTTGTGCCATCATCTGTGCATCTTTCGGCATGCTCTTGGGAGAAGCCATCTTGCCAGACTCCATGATATCCGGTGATCAGACTTTAGATCATTTGAAAAAAATATGTACATTAGGTCAAATCTGAAATAGTTACTTTAGTAGCAACTGTTGGGAACTTTAAAAAATTTAAATATATGCTAAATTTTTAAAAATATATTTAAATTTTAAAAATCTATGTTTAATCTTTTTATTTTTAATGAGGTACACTTAAAGTTCCATTTACTTAAATTTATTAAGTTTCTACCCTGTAGAAATCATAGCAGAATATAAAAAGATAAAGACACAATAAGGGAGTGATAACAGATAAAGAGAGAAAACAGGGAAAAATAAGTAAAAATATGTATCATTTTAGAATATGTGCAGTTCTGTGCAGACAAGCAACTATCAAATTAATATATAAAAATACCACAGAACAGTTATGTCCTACTGCTTGATTTCAAAATAATGCGTCCTTCCAGTGAGATCAATATAATCACTATCTCCATAGATATGCTAAGCACCACCCAAACCTTTGTTGTTCACCTGTTTCAAAACATTCTCCCTATTCCTCATATTCAGATTATATAAATCCAATCTCTTCATCGAAACCTTCTCAATCATTACTGACCACAAGAACTGCTAGCCAATTGTGGGGGCAATGTAATGGTCAAAATAACCAGGATGTGGCTTTAGACACTTAATACTTTCTACTTCTATGGGTCCCCAATAGAGCATAAATTCCTTAATAGCAATTTTTCTCTGCTTTTTGTATCCTCTCACAGTATAATACTAATACTCCATTATCTCTCTCTCTGAAAACAAATTTAACACCAAAAAATGTCCCTTACCTTCTCGAGCTAAATCACCCACATTAATGTATTTGAGTCCTGATCTTGATGCAAGTTCTTTGCCTAGTGTGGTTTTTCCAACCCCTGGTGTACCTGGAAAACAAGCCACAGAAACATATTGTTCAACAAATACTTATTAGACTTTAGCTACCTACCTGCCCTTCTTAAAGTTCTTAACAACTGAAATGAAACGTTTCCTAATTAGCAATCCTATGTGAATTAGCATACAGCATGAGCTAATCAAGACCTGTTGGATGTCAGAATCTCATCCAGGGTATCTGATTCTATCAGGAGTGGGGCTTAGGCAATTCTGATGCCAATTTGCAGACTGCTTGCCAACACTATGGAAATTGCCATCTCACATAAATTAACATCATCATTTGCTTTAATTTTTTAAAAACAAACTTCATGAAAACAATTTAAGCAGTAGGAAAGACTACTATCATTTCTACTACTGACCCCCCATATTCTTCCTTAGAGGCAATCACTGTAAACCAATTTCTTATATATCTTTCCAACAAAGTCCTATGCATATGTGTTCGTGTATACATTCATGTAAATGTATACATGATGGCACACTACATATGTATGTGTATACATATATATACATATTAGGGGCATATACACACTTTTACATAAATGGCAATGCTACACTGTGAAAGGCATTTGTAATGTAAACGTTTGTGTACATTGTTCATTTTGCTTTTTTAATACGTATTATATTTCAAGATAAATAATCAAAGGCATAATTTTCAGCTGTTCAGGGCTAATGCCACTGAAATAATAAATCCCGATCATTACAATCCAAGGGATGAATCAAGCCTCCATATTCAAGACAATAACATTTACCTCAAGTCTACTATAATACACCAAGTTTGAACCCTGGACTCACCATGTTTTTGATAACATGCTCACATTTAGATTTCTGACATTTAAATTTTAAAAATGGCTTAATATTAAAAAATAGGACACTGTCTGACCCAAACAATTCAGATGTTGTAAAATCTTCCCCTTAAGGAATCTTAAAGTCTAAAGACTAATTTGTTGAGAGGTTAATCTACAACTCCCAGAAACAGAAAGCAATTGTGAGCCACCAACAAACTTATGTTTTGTTAGATAATAACTTTATGGCTTTGTTTCCACAAAGAGCGTTTTAATCTTTCCGTGTTGCAATAGCACTACACCCAATAGATTTTTCCATGAATGCTCTAAGATGCTACTAACTGCTACAATTTAACAAATTTTCAGAGTTAAATGATCAACAATAATATCCTTTAAAGTCGTTATGAAGTATTTTAGTACCCCTCCATATAACGGGCTCCCTGAGTATGGATCCAAAGATCAAGAAAGGCCCCTGTGGGATCTTTACAGCATCCCTACACCAGAAGCGAACAGAAATGCTCAGCAGATGGCCTTTTCTTCTTGTAAGAAAAAAAGCCTGTGCAGCTAACTCGACACATACATACAGCAAATGAATCACCGTATGTCACAAACATCCGAACACTTTTACCGAAATCTACAGAGAAAAAAATGAACAACGGACCAGGAAGGCCTAAGGACTAAAGTATCCACCATCAACATACCTGCTAAGGACCAGGCAGGCACTACCTTACATGACCTCGCTAAAAGGCAGATAACCGTGCTTTTAAAAGAAGAATCAACATTCAGTTTATAAAAAAACTGATTCAGACAGATTAGGCAGCTTGCCAGAAAGGGGAGCTGGATTCTCCAGCTTTCCACCTCACCGAGCAACCTCTAGCCAACAAAGTTAACGTTCCCTGTCCCCTCCCCCCGCCTCCCGCAACGGTCACGAGGGCCGGGTCTCGAGGCTCGCACAACGGCCACTCCTCCAGGCCCTCGACTAGCTTTTAAACAGAACGCTGAGTGCCTGACCGCGCCCCCACCCCCACTTCGGGGGCCCGAAGCCCTAGAGGACTCGGTGTCCTTGGCCTGCCCCACCGTCCAGCCCCTCCTCGCCGCGCGCCCTGACCGGTGAGCAGGATATTCGGAAGCAACATAGTCCTCTCCGCGACGGCTCTGGGAACCTCGGCACACGCGCTCTAAGCACAATAGGGAGGAGCCGGAAGGCGGGCGGCGGCAAGCGCCTGTGGGCTCGCGGTCCTCGAGGCCCAGCGCGGTGTTCGCAACCCGTTTCCGCTTTCTAGTGCCGACCACTGGTTACTTGGCCTTCTGTGACACGATTTCATCACACGGTCCGAGGCAGGGACATAGGTCGGGTCCGCGATTCAGGTCAGGCAGGGCGCTGGATGCCTAAGTTACTCGCTCCTTTGGCTGCCCCCGCCCTTCGGGCTGCGTCGCGGAAGCGCCGGTGGGTCCGAAAGGTCCCCGGGAGGCGGGACTTCCGAGAGGCTCGGCGCTGAGCCCTTGTAGGGCCGGTGGCTAGCTACCCTTCGACCTGGAGCAGATCCTGGGCGCCTCCGCTCCTCCGCCCACGAGGGCATGCAGCTCCCGGCAAGTAAGGCCGCCGCGGATGTGGCCGCGGTATATGTGTGTCCTAGTGACTCGAGACTACGCCTTCCCGGCCTCATGTTCCTCCTCCTCCCGACCTGCCCATCCTACATGGGGATGAGATGGGTGGGGATACAGACTCCTGTCCTGGAGCCGACGCACGCGAGCCTCTCTCGTCTCTCCACTGATTAGCAGCATTCCGTTGCACGACTATCTGAGCTTAGTATCCCCTGTACAGTGTGCAGTGTGTAGGGTGGTGGTGGGTCTGCTAGAGATATTCTCGAAGGTGCCGTCTACCTCTGACGTTTCTTTTCAGGAACCTGGCATCAAGGACAGTTAATCTGCTATTTAAAGGAGGTAATTGTTAGTCTCGTTTTGAAAGACTCCTTACCATAATAACAGTCTGCGCCTTTCGTTTCTACCCAAATACGTGTTTTTTTCCCATCTATGTACCTCTTTGAAACTCCAAAGCAAAAACCTCTCTGATCGTGACGATTCGTACGTGTATGTGTACGATTTGTTTCCTAGTGTGTGCAAGCATTTGCACATTATGTGTGCCTCCAAACTATTGAAAAAGGTCCAATATACCTTCCATTTTATAAATTCATAGACCTTTAAAAAAACTTACCCCTGGCCGAATTGAAATCGATGAATTTACTAGTTTGTGTAAACATTGAAGAATTATGAAAGTCGCAAAACATAGTGTTTGTTGCCCCCAAATTTCCTAATATGTTCAGATAAGAAAAACAGTTATAGGGAAATTTACAATAAGCTGTAGAGTCTTTGTCTAAAATGAGTGATAAGTCTGAATTCATTGTATGGTCGAGTTTTGGGGTTTTTATTTTTTTGAAATTTTGGTAATGAAAAACTGCAATTGTAATTCAAAATGAGGGAAATTTTAATTTTCCATATAAAAACTGCACAAATAAAATTGTCTAATTTTTCTTAATTACAAAATGTAGGTATACAAATACGTGGTTTTTTTTCATTTTCTCTGGTTATTGACTTCATATGAAATACTTTACATTTGTTACACCATAGATTATTTGACATAGATATAATCATTAAAATTAAAATTTGTTTTAGCATTTTGACTCTTGCTTCAACTATGTTTACTATGTTTCCTTTCACTGGTCTTGAGCTTTAACTTTATTATGCTGTTGATTATATCATTTATATTAATTATTGTATTTCTGTTTTACCATTTTTCTTAATTGAGAATTTTTTTCTCTAGGTGAATTATACTTTAATGTACTACAGGTTGTATACTATGGATGGGAACTATTAAAGTTTATAATGTCAAAAACTTTTCTTAGACGAAAGGAATCTTCTACAAAGGTATGATACCCTAAAATGGCCCTGTAATAATTGCCCAAAAGAATGAAAAATTTTGTACATGTTCTTAATGATTTATTACTGCTATCAAAGTAATGGTGCCCAGTGTCTGTTGTAATTAGTGATCTAAAAAGTCTAATGATAAGTTATAAAACATCCATACACCAGAAGTACAGCCTTAATTTTGAAAAATTGTTTACAATCCCAATCACAAAGAAAGGGCTGAAAACTCTTTAATGAAAGAGCAGTAGAAGAAAGAAATATATGAGTTGTAGTTTGTGTTAAAGCTTAACAGCAGCCCTTACCTCTTAGAAATCATGTGGTTCAGTGTGCCATTCCTCAGCATGGTTAAGGAGTAGAGTAGAATGAGGATCAGGCTCGTACTCATATGCAAAGTAGCTGTTTTCCTAGTGATAGATCTGATTTTTCTCACATCTTAAGTAAATTATAAATTATTTAACTTTGCTGGTTCGCTTCCCCCTTTTTTTTATTTTTCACATTTATGTAAGAAATAAAACTGTAAAATGTATAAGTAACATATAGATTAGAATTGCTATCAAAAATTTTACTAGAACATAATATTTTTATATACTCTTAAAAATTGAGGAAAGGGGCCAAAATTATGGTAATAGTGACAGTCTCTTGAAGAGGAGGAAATGAATTGGATGGTTGTGACTCAAGTTTTTTCCCAGAGGTTTTCAGTTCTTTACCTATTAATAATATTCTTAACTCCCATCCTTAAAAGGGGATGAATATAATCAAGTCATATTTACAAATTATGGCATCAGAATTCTTAGACTATATCTTTACAAAGTCTTAAAGCTGTTAGGAATTATTTGGATGTATGAAATGTAATGTATTAACATGGTCAAGGCAGAAGTGTTACACTTCTCATGTTGTGAATGGTTAAAATAGTACCATTTTATTTATCTTGTTTTGCTTTTTTGGTAAGTAATTTGAATATTTAGGTTTCAGTTATACAAATGAGTTTAAAAATAATCAGCCTACTCTTTATCCTGGGAAGATTACATTAATAAGAATAAAGTTTGTATTCTTTATTCCTTTGTATGACATTCATCATTACCATGGTTAAGTAGACAAGTATGCATTTATTGTAAAGTAGAAAAATAACTATTAAAGAGCTATTTTGTGATATTTTTATTTTAAATGCTGCAAATATCCAAACTTTTTTTTTTACACAGTAGTTCAATTATATAGGGAATAGATGCAAAAAATTGTAATAGTATTTACATGATTTCTTTTTTTCAGATAACAGACTGGGTAGACCCATCCTTTGATGATTTTTCAGAGAATACAAGCATCTCTACTATTACTGCCACATCATTAGGTGTGAATAATTCAAGTCATAGAAGAAAAAATGTGCCTTCCACATTAGAAAGTTGCAGATTTCCAACTAGAAAAAGAGGAAAGCTATCCTCCTCAGAACAGTTTTATGGTCTAGAAAATTCAGAAGAATATCTGTCTGAAAATGAACCATGGGTGGATAAATATAAACCAGAAACTCAGGTACTAAATAGCATGCAAACAAGTTGTGTAATTTCAGGAAGGAGAGAAATGTGCATTTTTAGATTGTTACTCATAAAAATCTTTTTATCTAAACGATTTAGGAAAAAAACCAATAATTTGTAGGTTTTTTATGTTCCAAGGCTCAGATTTTCTCAACAGTTGTTCTGAAGTTGTATCATTGGTTATTTGTCTTAGATTAAATTTAGCCTCAACATAGGATCAATCTGTTTTTTTTTCCTTCTAAAGGTAATACCCTTCCCTATTTATTCCCTTCCCAAAATGTATTTTAAGTTTTTTAAAAAATTTTATAATTCCAAACCTGTCCAAAATTTTTGTACAGTGATGTTAACCTAAAAACAATTTTTTCTATAAACTCAAAAGCAATAAATGAACAGGACAAATAAACAGAGACTCATGGACAGGGGCAAAAGACTAATGGTTACCAGAGGTTGGGGTAGGGAGAGGGAGGTAGATGGGATAAAAAGGGTCAAATATGTGATGATATTAAAGAATTAAAAATAAGTAATTTTTAAAAACCAATTTTTTTATAACAATAGAAAAAATTAAGTGTAATCAGTCTGTTTTATTGCTATTTCATGTTACTCATTTGCTAGTTTTTTCATTAAAAATGTTTATTTTAAACTTGAAATTTTTAGCATGAACTTGCTGTGCATAAAAAGAAAATTGAAGAAGTTGAAACCTGGCTAAAATCTGAAGTCTTAGAAAGGCAGCCCAAACAGGTAATTAAATAAAAAATGTGTTTTAAATATTTAATATCAAATGTTCCTCTGACTTATAGATGGTTATAAGAAGTTAAACTTCATGATGACTAAATAAATCCAGATCACTTGTCATGGAAAACTCTCTAGTCTTAACTATTTCTGGCCCCACTAAAAGATTCTGAGACTGAGTTTTCCCCTTTACTTAAATTTCTTTTTCCTTCTTATGCCCTGTCATAAACATAAAGCATAGTAAACTAGTTAAGGTGGTAGTGTATTTTGCACATCAGATTATTTCACCCTGAAGCAAGCAGGCAAATTATATACCAGTTTTCATACTGAATATAACCTAAAACAGTCATCATTCATTTTACACTGATGTTTCTTTTTTCACTTCCTAATTCCACAATTATGCTTTACCCCTAAGCTAGAATATTCTTTTTAAACTTTTTTTATTTTAAGATTCTTCAAACATAAAGGAAAATAGAATAGTAAATTAATACATACTCATACCCATAATATAGCCATCATCTTTTCCCTTAAGTATTTTAAAATAAATTATAAATATGTGACATTTTGATCAGACTTTTAGAAACATCAGTATGCCACTTTTTTTTTTTTTAATTTTCCTAATTAATTGTATGTACTATTATTCTATCTAACAAAATTAGCTAATTCCCTAATGTTATCTCATGCTCAGTTCATATTCACATTTCTCCAGCTTTCTTCAAAATGTCTTATTTTGTAGCTGGTCAGTTATAACCAGGATCTTATCAAGGACCACATCTTGCATTTGATTGTTATATCTCTTAAGTCTTTTTAAATCTAGAATGGTCCCTTTCACCTTTTCTTTCTCTCCAAGATATTGACTTATTGAAGAGACCAGGCCAGTTGACTTGTAGATCTCACGTTCTGAAGTTGTCAGGTTGTTTCCTCCTCATAATGACTAACTTGTTCTTCCATCCTGCATTTCCTGTAACTTAAAAGTTTGAATCAAGGGCTTGATTAGACTCGAGTTGAATATTTTTGCAAGGATGCTTTATTAAGCCATGGTATTTATTTTATATTGCATCATATCAAAAAATATGTCTGGTTCTGCTGTCTTTACTGTTAAGTTCAATCACTAGATTAAGGAGATGACAGTCAAAAATCTTCATTGTAAAGTAATTTTTTCCCTTACAACTGGCACATGATCTGTGGGGAGATACTTTGGCAACATGTAAGTGTCTTGTTCCCCAGCAATCTTTCACCTATGTACTTTAGCATCTATTTTCTGTCCTTGCCTGAATCACTTATTTTGTTAAGATTATGAAATGGTGATTTTTAAATTCTATTATTATTTCTATAATTGTTAGCTGGCATTTTCCATAAGGAAAGTTTGCCATCACTGAGTCGGGCTAGCTAGTTACTTTTGAATATAGTTTGAACTGGAAAGATAGGATACATTTTAAGTCATTCTCTTTAATTTTCAACGTTGAAATGAAGCAGTTGGTGTTTTCGTTGCCTCCAGTGGTAACAGGTCCTCTTTTGAATCCTGGTCCTTTCTGTCTAGCTTGCAGATCTAACCCTTTGGGTTAGTGTTAAGATAGCATATACAAGATGGATTTTCAATGTCAGCATTAGTATTCCCCTGCTGGCTCATAAAAATCATCTCTCTTCCCTGAGTATACATTCTTGAGCAGTTTTCCTGACGTACCTCATAGATCCAGGCTTTTCCTCATTGATTTGTTTGATCAGCTTAGATAATTGTTTATATTTTTCAGAGTCCACTGTGTTTTCTCACTTATCAGTACTTTTTTAGTATAAACATCCTATCTTAAACCTGCACATGTACTATTATTATTATTCTACCAGGTGGATAAACTAAGTTATGTGTATACATATATAAGTATTGGGGAAAATATTTCTTCTATAGTTTTAAAGTCTTTTTCTCTCTAAGAACTTGGACTTTAACCAATTGTATATATTCTCTGTTATATAAATTTTCAGTGATGTCACTGATTACAAGACATTTTTAGTCAGAAATTTTGGTAACTTCTAGATTTCTCTATGGGCAAGCCAAAATTATTTTAAAATTTATTGTAAGTACTTCAAATATTTACTGAGTTAATCATTCAGGATAACTTCTTTCCTTAAAAATATAGTAAATTTCTATTACAATGTAGACAGTTGAATTAACAAAAATTTTCATATTTTAGTGTCTTATAGTCTTATAGGAGACTACCTCCCAATTTTATTACTGGAAGCAAAACTTTTGCTATGTAGTTTCTACTCACTGTGTCAAAGAGTAGACACTTAACTCTATTACATGAGAAAAATACATGACTTCCCTTGCTTGAGCTTCCTCTTCTTTTTAAAAAGTAATTTGCTTGGAAGTAGTCAGTTCTTATTATCTGCATTAATTATGTTCCATAAAGTTACCACAAACAAAGAATTAGCAAATACTAACCATTGTTCCTAAGAGAAATACAAGGTTAGGTTCCTGTGAAACCTGATGTTCCTTCAGGTTTACATCCTTAGTTTCCTGTGAAACCTGATGTTCCTTCACGTTTACATCAACCCATCAATATATAATAACCTTGTTTTATGTGTCTGCCTGTTTAAAGACACCTTATTTAATATATATCACTAAATCATTAACATTAAACTCATGGCCAATAGTACTATAACTCATGCACTCATCCATTTTAAAAAGCGGAATTGGCTCTCTTCTGGGTCCAAGTACACAGGCCTTTACTTACACTAGTTATTAAGGGTAAACAAATGAGCAAGGATTACAGCCCACCACTAGATGCAGGAAATCTTCCCCTGACATTTTTTGGCTTTTTAAAAAAAAAATTATTAGTTTTAAGTATATAGTATGTTGGTTTGACACATATATAGTTTATAAAACCATCCTCCTAATTGCTCTTTCTCTCCTCTAGCTCTCTACCTAGTCATTACATTAAGGCTAACTGCATTCCCTGTGCTGTGCTCCCTATCCCTATGACCATCTATCAATTACTAATTTGTACTTCCTTAACCCTTCACCCCATTCTCCCAACCCCACAACCCCACTCCCCTCTGTTCGTCACCAGATTGTCCTCTATATTTGCGAGTCTGTATTTGATTAGTTCTTTTTGTTCCTTAGATTCTGCATATAAGCGAAATCATATGGTATTTATCTTTCTCTGACTTATTTCACTCAGCATAATAACCTCTAGGTCCATGTCATTGCAAATGGTAGAATTTCATTTTTTTAATGGCCGAGTAATATTCTATTGTATATATGAACCATAACTTCTTTATTCAGTTGTCTGTTGATGGGAATTTAGGTTGCTTCTGTAACTTGGCTATTATAAATTGTACTGCCATGAATATAGGGGTGCATAGATCTTTACGAATTATACTATACTACGAGGCTATGGTAATCAAGACAGCATGGTACTGGCATAAAAATAGATACGTTGGTCAATGGAACAGAATAGAGAGCCCAGAAATAAATCTACGCCTATATGCTCACTTAATATATGACAAAGAAGGCAAGAATATATAATGGGGTAAAGATAGTCTCTTCGATAAATGGTAGTGGAAAAATTGGACAGATACAAAAAAAAAGAAGCTGGACCACCTTCTTACACCGTATACAAGAATAGACTCAAAATGGATTAAAGATTTAAATGTAAGACCCGAAACCATAAAACTTTTAGAAGAAAACATAGGCAGTAAATTCTCTGATATTGCTAACAGTAATTTCTTTTTGGATATATCTCCTCGGGCAAGGGAAACAAAAGAAAAAATAAACAAATAGGACTACATCAAACTAAAAAGTTTGTAAACAGCAAAGGAAACCATCAACAAAATGAAAAGACAACCATGGAATGGGAGAAGGTATTTGCCAAGGGCAGAAGACCTGAACAGCTATTTCTCCAAAGAGGAAATACAGATGGCCAATAGACATGAAAAGATGCTCAAGGTCACTGATCTTCAGAGAAATGCAAATTAAAACCTCAATGAGATATCACCTCACACCCATCAGAATGGTAATCATCAATAAATCAAAAAACAAGTGTTGGCAAGGATATGGAGAAAAGAGAACTCTTACATACTGTTGGTAGAATTGCAAATTGGTACAGCTGCTGTGGAAAACAGTCTGGAAGTTTCTCAAAAAATTAAAAATGGATTTACCTTTTGACCCAGCAGTTGTTCTTCTGGGTATTTATCCAAGGAAAACCAAAACAATAATTCATAAAGATCTATGGCTTTAACTTTTTGGTCAGATTTACTGTATGAGGGAATATTACTGGGACCTACACTCCAGTCTTGTTACTGGAGAGCTCAACGGAGTGGAGGTCCAAAGAGGGACCCGGACCTCAGAACTCCAGTGGTGAGGTTCTTGTCTTATGCCATGAGAAAGAATTCAAGGACACAACCAACAGCAAGCAGGAAAGTAAGTTTTATTAAAGGGAAAGTACACACTTAAGAGAAAAATGGGGGCAGCTCAGAGAGTCTGCCTGGAGCTGTCAGAATTATGGGCTGTTGTTTTCTTGGGGTTTGGGAAGTGTCCCAAGGCTATCAGGCTTGCCTCCCAGTCTTGACTTGTTTACCATGCCACCTGGAAGGGAGGAGGCGGCCCAAGGACAGCTGTCTTATATCCTAGCCTTGGCTTGTTTCTCTTGCTGGGATCTCAAGCTTGAAATCAAAAGGTCTGAGTACGGGACAAGGAAGAAATTCCAAAGCCTCAGGAAAAGGACTGAGTAGGGAACTGAGGAAAAATTCCAGAGCCAGGTCCTGGAGGGGAGGGGGAACTTCGATAGGCTATCCTGTCTCAGTCTCTCTTTAGAGTCCTATCTCTGGTAAATGTTTCTACATTTATTAAAGAATCTGATATCCAAACTGAAGTCTTTTCCTTAGAATATTGTATTTGTATAATATTAAAGTGTATAATTTAAGGAGAGTTCTGTATCAAGATCGAATTTTATGAGTTCCAGTAACCTCTAAAAATATTTGTTGCAGAAATTACCTCCTTAATCCAGCTGAAGTTTAGTTGTTTAATTTGGCTGCTAAGTAGTCTTTGGAAGAGAATTGAAGAATTATCAGAAGCTATGCTTAAAAGTTCAGGAAATAAGATTATCTTATTTTATCTAAAGCTGGTTTATTTCATCTCGGTTTATAGTGAAATGTAGTTTGCTTATACCAGACATTCAGTAAATATTTATAGAAGTAACTAATATTTAGGAAGAAAATTCAAACATATTGTAGCATTCTAGTGATTTTGATTTTTAATTAATGTTTGTGTTTGGTTTTAGGGCGGATCTATTTTATTAATAACAGGGCCTCCTGGATGTGGAAAAACAACAACTATAAAAATACTATCTAAGGAGCATGGGATTCAAGTACAAGAGTGGATTAATCCAGTTTTACCAGACTTCCAAAAAGATGATTTCAAAGAGATATTTAGTCCTGGTAAGGTTTGCTGTAAAGGTAATGGAAATTCTGAGAAAAGTCTATGTTTAAAGAACTTTTGAAACAAACTTCCCATCCTTGTTATTAAGATTCCTAAGATCCTTTTTGGTGTATGTTTTTGAGAAAAAGATATTGCCTCTCTTATACTAGATTGGCATCTGCCCACTACCAACTGCTTCTCAAAGTCAGAGTAGCAATCAAATGAAACTATATGAGTGCATTTTCTCCTATACTTCCCAGTTTCAGAGAAGTAATTTCAGGAGAAGGAGAGGGTGGCTCCAGTAGAGGAGAATGGGATTCTTTGAGGATTGTCTTATCTGTTTTGTTAGATAATAGGCTAATCTACATTGTTTATTTACTTTTTTCTAGGCTCTGGCTAGGAAATTAGACTGTAAATAAAATCTTTTTGTTTAAATGTAAATCAAGCTTTAAGATATATCAAAGGAACTTCCAAACAAGTGAAGAGAACTTAGGTCAGACCTGATCAAATCAAATCAAAACATAAGCAGACTCTTTGGAATTTGGAAGGAGACCTTAAGACAAACATCCAAAAATAGTAACAGTACCAATTTAAAGATTTGGTACATAGTAACTTTTCATGTATGCTTATATACTTCAGTATAATTATTTTTAACTTTCATTTTCTTATTGCTACTATAGATAACTAAACTAGAGGAAGCCAAATCTCCTAGGCCACTTCGAAATGAAAGGGGTTCTGTAGAAGAACAATTTATTTTAATGTGGAATATTCCTCAAAATCCCTTCTCTGGGATCTTTTTTAATATGCTCTGTGCATATTCTTTGTGCATATTATATTCTTAGTATGCACACTCTTATGTTGCTAATATCCTGTACTCTGGGAATTTTTACTGCTTTCTAAATAGTAACATTACTTTTGAAAATTTAGCAGGTCTTTATAAACAGTCTTCTATGTAAAACATGTTTTCAGAAAACTTCCTTTATTCCCTAATTCACTAATCAGTCATTCTGCTTTTGTTGTTAAATCTTTATTATTGAAAATTATTTATAATCACTTATTTGGAAAGTCTTCATTATATAGTCAAAGTCATAAGTATTTTT
Source organism: Pteropus alecto (assembly GCF_000325575.1). NCBI lineage: Eukaryota > Metazoa > Chordata > Mammalia > Chiroptera > Pteropodidae > Pteropus > Pteropus alecto. The sequence continues at coordinate 7,000,268 of NW_006436298.1, forward strand.
ACCAGTTGTATGGAATACAGCTGTGTTCTGAAGTCAGTTAACATTCGTTGGTATTGAAAAATTCCTGATGTCCATGATGACTCATGTCTTTTGAAAACGAATATCCTATTCTAAATTTGAACAGTTTTGTCTAATTAGAAAACATGCTATAGTATTGTGAGTTGTTCTTGCATATGTAAATGTGTTTGTTAATGTATATGAATATATTATATGCCTATGCGTAATATTGATGGATATGTAATTTATTGAAAATAAAAAGGTTAAATATGTTTCCTTTCAGAATCAAGCTTCCATATATTTCCCTATCAGTCTCAGATAGCAGTTTTTAAAGAGTTTCTACTAAGAGCAACAAAATATAACAAACTACAAATGCTTGGAGATGACTTGAAAACTGATAAGAAGATAATTCTGGTTGAAGTAAGTACAACTTTTAAAATCCTGCTGTAATTATTGAATAAATAATTGAAAGATATATCTTATATGATAATGATATTAACTCTCTCCATAGTATTAATAGTGGTAAAATAGTGTGGCTTTGTGATAGCAGAAACCTAAAAACCTGTTCAGTAAACTTGAATAGAGTAGCTGTAGGTTAAGGAACTTTAAAAATGAATGGCTTACGGTGAAGGGTTAAGGAAGTACAAATTAGTAGTTGATAGATGGTCAAGGGGTGGGGGGGGTAGGGAGCAGGCCTAGGGAAAGCAGTCAGCAATACTGTAATGGCTAGGTGTGGAGCCAGAGGGAAGATAAGAGTAATCAGGGGGCTATTTTTATAAACTATAAATGTCTAACCCATGTGCTGTATAGTTGGAACTAATTTAAAAAATCTTTTTTAAAAACTTAGTGGCTTAAGTGTAGAAAAGCAAAAGAAATATTTGGAAAATGATGTTAAGTGGAAACTTAACCAGTAGTGACCCTAAGAAATTTGGTGTGAAAATTGGGTTTTTCATTGATGCATTACTGTTTAGGATATCAGCTTTTTCATATTTCCCTTAATTTCTACAAAAGTTCTAGCTACGATACATTGAATAGAAAACATTTTTTCCTGTGCTGGCAAATATAAATCTGAAAATAAATTTGCTTGGGACTAAAACTGAACAAGTATTTGTCATATGTTTTCAATAGGATTTACCTAACCAGTTTTATCGAGATTCTCATACTTTACATGAAGTTCTAAGGTGAGTTTCAGTGAAGTTTTCTAAAACTCTAAATTAAATGGCAAGTGGCTTAAATTTCAACATTGCTATATTTTATTTTAGGAAGTATGTACAGATTGGTCGATGCCCTCTAATATTTATAATCTCTGACAGTCTCAGTGGAGATAATAATCAAAGGTTACTGTTTCCCAAAGAAATTCAAGAAGAGTGTGCTATATCAAACATTAGGTAAGAATGAAATTTCTGCTTATAATGTTCACATACAAATTGTATTTTTAAATTAATCATTTAACCACTATCTTTCTTTGTAAAACTTTTGACAGTTTCAACCCCGTGGCACCAACAATTATGATGAAATTTCTTAATCGAATAATGACCATAGAGGCTAATAAGGTAAGTCTTTTAAAAACCGATTAATTTGACTCTTACATTTTAATTATAGAAAACCAAACTTAATTGGTATTATGTAAACTTGAGGAGATGGAGACACATATTTTTCAGTTTTAAAATTAAAATTTTCTAATTTTTTAAATGACACTCATAAGATATGTCATTTTAGAAAACGTAGGAAGTATTGATTTAAAAAATTCTTAATATTTTTCTACTATTAAACAGCTTTCTCTTTCACATCAAAGTAAATTTCCATTTGCTCCTTAGTATTCTAAATTGTGTCTGTTTTCAAGAAATTGTTTTTGCATCTAGGTACTTTAGTTATCAACAGTTAAGCTGCTTTTTCCTGTTGTCACTTTTTTTTAATTTAGTAAGGTTTTTTCTGTGGTAAAAAGCACATCATTAACCATTTTTTCCAGCTTTATTGAGATATAATCATCTAAGTCTAAGTTAAAACATGTTGATTTGAAACACTTACGTATTGTAAAATGATTACCACCCATAGCATTAGCTAATACCTCCATCACATCTCATAATTACCATTTCTTTTCCTGGTGAGAACATTTAAGATTTACTCTCTTAGCAATTTTCAAATATATAATACACTGTTACAGTGTTATTAAATATATCATCTTAAGCATTTTTAAGTGTTAAGTATGTTAACATTATTGTGAAACAGCTCTTGTCACTTTTAATGTATCATTTTTTTCTATTTTTCAAATCAAGGTGATGTTAAAATAAATTGATGGAACTTCTGCTCCCAGCAGCATGATTCTAGATCGTACATGAAACTTGTGTGTGTGTTGCACTGCTAGATCCTAGGAATTGAGGGATCCAAATTAATTCCCAAGGGAGAGGTTGTTTTGAGGATTAAACAAAACAATGTATGTCTGTAGAGCATTTAGCTAAGTCAATAATGATGAAAAAATAAGTGACTATTAATAATAAAGTCCAATAATGAGGAAGCAGTTACTGTGGTGAGCTATTATATTATTAATTAGAATTTTGAGAATATTTAGTGGCATGAGAAAATACAATTTAATGTCACATTAAAAATAACAAGAAACAAAGTTATATGATATTGCTGACAGTAGAAATGATATTTTCAGCCTTTTGTATGTCAGGCCCTGTACAAGGTATTGTTACTTACCTGATCTTATTAAACCTTACCATAACAAAACAAAATTGTTACATTATCCCTATTGTACAGGTAAGGAAACTGAGCTTTGGGGGGAAATAACTTACATAGTATCCCACAACTATTAAATATCAGATGGGTTTGAAGTTTTGTTCTGACTTCAGTTTACTGTGCTAAAGCAAAACAATTGTCAGTAAAAACAAGGTGTGTATGTGTGTGTATATATATATATATATGTATATATATATATATACACACACACACACATACATATACTAAAAGAAAGTATTTAAAATGCTAAGTGTGATTAGTTCTGGATAGTTGGATCACTTGTGATTTTTTTATTGCCTTTTTAAAAACTGCATTCTCTACTATAAAATAATTACAAATTATAACTTAAAATTTTTTTAAACAAAAATTAAATAATAATATACTACTTTTATCACATTAACTGAAAACTTCTTTTAAGATTAAGTCATTAAATTGCAAAAAGCATTTACTTTGGTCAGTTGTATTATACTAGTAAAAAGAGAATACCATAACTTCTTTGTTATGTAGTTAACAAGCTATATCTTAAATAGCTAGTCTGCGAGAATATTAGAACTGTCATGATTGATATGGTACATCACAGGAGCAACAACAAGCACACTAGGCAAGTCCTTTAAGCTTTTATAAAATCAAATGTTATGATACTGTCTGGGGTCTCTGAGGATGATAATGATAGTATAGGAAGATCTAAAGAAAAGTTTAATCTCTGGCTTTCTGTAGCTAGTTAATTATATTAAGAAAGATTGTGACATCTTAGGTGAACTAGTTGTACAGTAGTCCCCCCTTATCTGTGGGGGATATGTTTCAAGACCCCCAATGGATGCCTGAAACTGTGGATAATGCTGAACCTCTATTTACTTTTGTTTTCCTATACATACCTATGATAAAACTTAATTTGTAAATTAGGCACAGTAAGAGATTAACAACAATAACCAACAATAAAATAAAAACAATTATAGCAATAAGATAAGAGTTGCTTGAACACAAGCACTGCAATACTGCAACAGTCAATCTTATAACCAAGATGGCTACTGAGTGACTAACTGGCGGGGATTATATACAGCTTGGACATACTAGACAAAGGGATGATTCATGTCCTGGGCAGAATGGACTAGACAGTTCAAGATTTCATCATGCTACTCAGAACGGCGTGCAATTTAAAACTTACGAATTGTGTATTTCTAGAGTTTTTATTTAATATTTTCAGACTGCAGTTGACCATGGGTAACTGAAACCATGGAAAGTGAAACCTTAGATAAAGTGGGACTACTGTAATAAAAAAGAGTGTTGAATATCTTAAATGTGTTGGTTTTTTTTTTTAGTTTAAATAGATGTTTTTATATTTTTATAGGACGAATGATCTTTAGTCTTTTCTGAAATCATTAGATATGTGAAGTATGAAAAGAACTGCTGATCACGTATTTTAGCCACATCTTCATGTTATAATAATTAACATCCATGTTATTTTCTTCAGCTACCAAGCATCATGATTTCAAATTACATTTCCTTTTTGGCCAGTAACCTGAATCTAGAATTTTTCAAAAACAAGTACTATCAAAACAATTTTTTAATGTATTTACAATAAAAATGAAATTAATCTGGAAGAGAACTTCACAGGCATGAGCAAGAAAGTTGTATTAAAGAATGATGAAGAAAGACTTGCTATCTAGGTATTGAAATGTAATATAAAACCATGGAAATTACAACCATGTGGTATTGGGACAGTAATAGAGAAATAGAAGAATTAAAATGAGAAGACAGCACAGAGATAGATCAATATGTATAAATAGGAATTTTCTATATGAAATAAGTGAGGAAAGAGTTGACTATGATAGTTCATAAGTGGTGCCAAAACAATTGGATGTCCATATGGAAAAATATAAGGTCACATCTTTGCTTCATACTATGCACAAAAATAATTTCCAGGTGGATTAAAGGTTTAAATACAAAAATAAAAATTAGAAGAGTATTAGGAAAAAATAGTGACTTTAGGTTGTGGAAATCTTTCTAAGCCAGAAAAAAAGCCTGAAAACCATGGATTTACTTTTTAAGAATGAGAAACGTAGGAAATGACAAGGCATGGTAAGGTAGGTTAAAAGATAAGCATGAGAAATAGAATATATTTCTAATTTATGTAACAGAAAAAGCATTAACATCTGAATATGTAACAATGCGCCTATAAAAAAAGGCTAAGAACAGAAGCCAGTACACAAATATGAATGGCTGATGGACATGAGGGGTGTTCAGTCCTACTCGTAATCAGAGAAATTCGTATCATATTCAGATACCAGTTTTCACGTATCAGATAGCAAAAAATTTTAAAGATAGATAAACAGGATTGCCAAAGATATGGAAATTGGGCACTCTCACATACCACTGGTAGAAAAAATAAAATTGATAATTGTTACACTCTACTTCTACGGAAATATTCATGCATGTTGGCAAAGATCTGTGTGTCTGTGCGTGTGTTTGTGTCTATAATGGTGAAAAACTGGAAATAATGTAAATATCCCTTTAGTGGGGGAAATATTAGTTAACTTACGGTATTCCTGTAACATTTTTTTTTAATAAAATAAAAAATGAAATAGTTTTAAAGCAGCTAACAGAGCACAAAGAATGATACCAAGTAAAAAATTAACTTGTAAATTAATATAGTATCCTACTTATGTTTGAAAAATTAACACTGTATGTTTATATATGCTTATAGATACTATATAGTTATAGATCTTTATGCACAGAAAGTCGAAAATTATTCATTAGAATGTTAACAATTCTGACAATTCTGATTGGGGGAGACAAACAGGACAGTAATTTTTTCATAAAAACTTTTGAAACAGCTTTGCTTAATAAAGTTAAAATAAAATATATATTGAAGGATTGTAGCACGGTACTATTTTTCTGTTTTAATCAATTTTTACAGGATCTAAAATGGGATGATCTGTGAATAGTCACATAAATTCAACTTAAGTCATATCAGTAAATTATTAGGAGTTTCTGAGTGGTGAGAGAAGATAAATTTTTCTTGCTTTTTGTTTATATCACTACCAAGGGTATGATAGGTGGTGTGTATATATATTTTAATTTGCTTACATAAAAAATATACATGTATTTTTTTATATCTTAAATATCTGTATGAAACTTAGGCTATAAATATGAGTTGATGCAGTTGTGGCTTTTTAATACTAAACAGACTGATTTAATATGTTGAAAACCCAAGCATAGCAATTTTCATGTAAATTTCAAAGATTTCTCAAATTTTTTGTGTACTGTTTTTATTATGTATTGCGATGTCTGGGTGTGTACATATATGTTTGTACATATATATGTGTGTATGTATAGTAAGAAATAGAGAACTCTAAAATATAACGCAGTCAAAGTAAAGCAACATTTTATACTCTTAAGATTTTACGTTAAGCTGTGTTAAATCATTGACTCTTATACCTTTATAGGCAGATTATTATTTAATATGGAGGCTTTTTAACATTCAAATTTGAAAGATTCTAATGTACTTCCATTAAGATAAGAGAATAGGGGAGTTTTTTGGGTTTTGTTTTTGTTTTAGAAAAACATTTAAAAATATTTAATTTTCTCATTTTAGAATGGAGGAAATATTACTGTCCCTGATAAAACTTCTCTAGAGTTGCTCTGTCATGGATGTTCTGGTGATATCAGAAGTGCAATAAACAGTCTCCAGTTTTCTTCTTCAAAAGGTAACTATGGAAGATATATTCTTATAGGATTATATAGGTAACTGATTTTCTCTTAATCGTTCTTGAAATGAAATCAAACTAAACATTTTACCCTATAATTGATGTATACCTGTCTTCACTTACTATTTTTTTATTGAGATAGTGTCATAAAATTATGTACACATGCATGCACATACCCATATGAATACATTATCGTATATATCTGTATATCGGAGATAAACCTAAGATTCATTTATGTGGTTCGTTACTTTACCTTTCAAAGTTAATTTGACTTCCTGAATGAAAATCTTGGCTCTGCCACTTAGCGATGACTTATTCTTACAAGTGACTTAATCTTTCTGTGCCTCTGTTTTCTCACCTTTTATATAAGAACCTGTCTCAAGAGTTATGTGAAGAGTAAGTGAAGTTATACTTGTAGAGTACTAATTCCAGTGCTTGACATACTAAGGGCTCAATAAATGGCCAGCTGTTAATGAATTTAATACCATTGTACTCAGGTGCGTTTACTTTTGAACTTATTTCATACAAATTTATATATGCTATAAATTAATAAATTAATTTCCCCCTACTATGTAAAAGAGGTGCATAGCCATACTACATTAAAAAGATTGCCCCACTATTGGCAATGAGTTACATTTTTACTCTAACAGTCATAGTTTAACTGTATACAGCCTTCATCTCAAAACATTTAACAAATAATTTGATGCTTAACATTGAGAAATTATTAAAAAATTAAAAGCCATCCTAAAAATCCACCTAAAATACTAGTTTTTACCCATAAGTATAATATACTCATTTAGTTTACATCTTTATTTTTCAAAATAACTGTAGAAAAATAAGAAGCCTAACACAACTGAAAACAGAATTCTGCTTATCCCTGTAGAAACATAGAGGTAAATAGTCCTTAGGTTCACTACTGGAATTAGGGGGTACGAAGGTTCAAGTGGGCCACTTTGGGATCCTAACTACCATTTATAACATTATTGCTCTGAGCTCAGAAGTTGTAAAGGGAGGAAAATAAAAATTTTGAATGGATCAGGAACTGTATTAACAATAATGTGTGTGGTTTTTTGTTTTGTTTTGTTTTCATTTAATTCTCAGAACAGTCCAGTGAAATAGATAATACTAATATTCAAACCCAGATCCTATGTTCTTTTGGCTGTCCCAGGCTGCTTTTCTTAAGTGATGCATTCTAAGTTTTAAACAGATTTACAGTGAAATTTGAACATAGACGTATTTTAAGTTGGAGACTGCCCAAATGAGAGAAGTAACAGAAAAGTTGTTAAGCATGTATTGCAGAACCAGACTGCCTGAATTCCAATCATTTATTAGTTTATAACCTTGAGCAGGTTACTTAACCTCTATATCTCATTTGTTAAAATCTGTATACTAATAGTTCTCTCCTAATAGAGTTATGAGGATTAAATTAGTTATTACATTCCATGCACCAAGAACAGTACCTTGCACATAACACTGTGAGAAGTCAAGGTGATATGACTATATTAGAGAGTATGTCCTTTGTTTATATGAAAACTTGAAATCTGTGTCATGAGATACTTTTAGAAGACAGTTATTTTGTTTTTAATAGTTTAGCAACCCAAAGAAGACTCTGACTCAGTTCACTTATTTTATAATAATTGTTCATTAGAAAAATATATTTTAATTAGAATGCTTATTGTAACTATATATGAAATGTTCTCAGTTTTAGCTTTCATATTTTAATTTTACTGTCATTTCGGTGTATATTATTTAGGAGGGAACAGTTTATGTCCAAGGAAAAAAGGAATATCTTCATTAAAATCAGATGCTGCACTGTCAAAATCAAAAAGAAGAAAAAAACCTGATAAGGTTTTTGAAAATCAAGAGGTCCAGGCTATTGGTGGCAAAGATGTTTCTCTCTTTCTCTTCAGAGCTTTGGGGAAAATACTATATTGCAAAAGTAAGAAGACCTTATACATTTTTAAAAATCTGTTAGATATTAGTCTTACAACTGAAATAAATACCATATTTTTAAAAATGTCATGTGTTTGGTTCTATTATAAGAAAAAACTAGGACAGATACTGTTTGGCAAGGTCTAAGACAAAGCAGGAAAGTATATTTAGAGTTTTTAGTGTATGAGTAGAATTAAACATAAAAACTAACTACTGTAGACCACATTCATATTTGTAAGTCTTTAAAATTATAGTTTGCTGAAGGTAAGCTATCAGTCCATCTAGACTGTTAGTGGCAAGTATTAGTCTCACAAAGCCCTCTTAGCCCTGCATTCTGGCTACCAGAGCCCTGGGCAAATTGCCAGGTAGTTTAAAGTTTCTTTGAAATCTCTTACATTTCTCTGTTCTCTTCACTAGCTCCTCTCTCCCCAGTTGGAGTTGTTCCATTCCCCTCTTCTGTCTTTGATGCCTACTTCCCTTCAGCCCCTCCATCCCAGTCACCCATCTCTAAGTTCTCAAATCATCTCTCCTTTCAATAAAATCCCAAACTCTGTTCTTTATATGGAAAATACTAGTTTTCAGTCTTATCCTGAAGGAAGAAAATTGAAAATTTTAAATCGATATGATGTGATGTTTATAAAGATTAAAACAATGTACACTTTTTTTGAAAGAAAACCATTGCTGTAGTTGAGTTTTTATATTACAAAAAGTAAACAACTTTGAACCGTAAAAGTCTTAAGTGTACAGTATCCTCAATATTCTTTCAGATAGTTTTTCAAATCCCTTATAAAAAAGCTGCATCAGAGTCACAAATGTACACAGACATTCACTGAAGCTTCATACCCATCACGCCTTACTATCTGAGACCATTTTCCGGTTGCCAAAAACCCAATTGCTTTAAACTACTGTTTTTATCTTCCTATAAAACTCTGCAAATACCTCTTATACCTGCTTTCCATCTTATCTTCTTTCCCTCTTTCTATTCTGTTGTGTCTATGTTTCTGCTTCATTCCCTCCTCACTACAGGCACCCTTCTTGTTTTAGGCCAATGTCTTTCAGTTTCTTCTTTCCAGGTAGTCAGAAGTTGGGAATTCTAGATAGAAACCTTCATGCCACCTGAAGAAAATGAAACAGACATCACTTAGGTGGAAATGAAGACACTCCACTGTCCGTGGCCCCTCTGGACCAAATTGACCACACTGGTCCCTTTCCTTCTACCCTTTTCTTCCTCAACATTCTTTTATAACCTCTTGCATTAGGGAATGGGTTTTCCTTTTCTCTCATGCAGAGAGCAGCATCTGCCTGCATAGTAATATAAAGCAGTAAATACCTCTGTATTGAGATGAGAATCAAAAGAAGAAAGCAGCTCAGAGCTGGAAAGGTAAAAGGTGGAGTGCTTTAAGAAACCAAATATGTTAATTCTAGAAAATCCAAAATCTAGGCATCAGAATTCTAAATTTTTCTTGCCAATAGTGAGGCAACTCTCATATAACTTTCCAGTTATTTTATTTTTTTATTTTAACAACTCACTTAGTGTTTTTGGGCTTTTTGTGCCTAAAGTGTTAAAAAACCTTCAAATGAGAGGTACTGCAGAATTATTAAGATGATACTATTTTTAATAATTTGAGAAATTTTTTTATAGGAGCATCTGTAACAGAATTAGACTCACCTCGATTGCCCCCACATTTATCAGAGTATGAACGGGATACATTACTTGTTCAACCTGAGGTAAAGTCTTAAATAACACTTAGTACTATTTACAAGACAGATTATTTACATTCGTGGGCATATACATTTGACCACTGCATTTTTACCAAAATTACATATATGTGCTTTTTCTCATATTATAGGAAGTAGTAGAAATGTCACACATGCCAGGAGAGTTATTTAATTTATATCTTCACCAAAACTACGTAGATTTCTTCATGGAAGTAGATGATCTTGTGAGAGCCAGTGAATTTCTGAGTTTTGCAGATATCCTCAGTGGTGACTGGAATGTAAGACCATTTGACTTAAATGTTTTTGTTTATGAATATTTCCTCAAAATTGAGAAAGAATGTTTACTTTTATTTTTAATTATTTGACATGATTTTATATAACTTCTTAATAACTATGTTAAAATTAATTCATCCAACCCATTGTAATGAAGCTTCAGCGGTTAATCTGATTTTTTTGGTAAGAGTATAGCACTAATTTTTTCTAAAATTCTTCTGATTATAAAATTATATGTTCTGAAATTTTGACAACCATTGAAAAGTGATTAAAAGGGAAAGAACTGTGCTTTCTATATTTTCTGCTAGTTTCGTAATTTTTTTTCACAAATTTGAAATTAGTCACTATAAAATTTGTAATTTTTTTTTAACGTTTAACACTGCTCTTACCAGTGTAGTAGCCACTAGACATATGTGGTGGCTATTTAAATTAAATTAAAAATTCAGTTGCTTGGTCACATTAGGCATATTTCTTGTTACATGTAGCTAGTGGCTACTGTACCAAACAGCCCGGATACAAAACATTTCTATCACAGAAAGTTCTGTTGGTTAACACTGTTTTGATATGCTAATATTTCTCTGTGTTACAAATATTGAAATAGCATTAAAAATTAAAATTAGGAAAGATACAATTAAAAAGCATAGTGTCTGTGTCATATTTAGTTTCATTATTTAGCAGTTGTATTTGCCTAATTTTTTTATATTTCTTTTTTTATTTTGAAATTTTCCAACCTATAGACAAATTTAAAGAACAGTACAATAAATACCTATATATCTAACTTTTATTTAGCAATTTTTCGCATTTTGCCATATCTGCTTAATCTCTCTGTATTTACACACTTGTTTTTGGCTGAATAATTAGAAAATAATTGCAAACATCATGACACTTAATACTTAAATATGCATAAGGACATTACTCTTATTACAAGTATTATAGCGCATCACACCTAAGAAAATTAACGTTAATTCAGTAACATGCTGTCCTTATTTCAGTTTCCCCAGTTGTCTCAAAATGTATTTAAAGTTTTCTCCCAAGCCCATCCAACATCCAGTCAGTTTACATGTAGCATTTGATTGATATTTCTTGGTTAGATATGCTTTAAATAATCTTGTAGCATATTAGTTTTAGAGATGCATTGATTTTGAAAAAAGCGAACATAGAGTTATTAAATATGGTTAGTCTTTTTTTGGAACTCATAGTACCAATAGTACTATTTTATAAATATCTCATTTTCTTTATTTCACATCTTGTCCCCTTTTTCAGACACGCTCTTTACTCAGGGAATATAGTACATCTGTAGCTACGAGAGGTGTGATGCATTCCAACAAAGCCCGAGGATTTGCTCATTGCCAAGAAGGAGGATCAAGTTTTCGACCTTTGCACAAACCCCAATGGTTTCTAATAAATAAAAAGGTAAAAAAAAAAAGAATTGTACACTTTCAATAGGTGAACTTTATGGTATGTAAATTATATGTCAGTAAAGTTATTTTTTTTAAGTTAAAAAATAATGTTTCATTCTGAATAAATACGAAGACTCACAATTTTCTTAAAATTATAATAAAACATAAAAGGACAGTCTTAAATGATTAGTAATTTTTCAAGGAAAACTTAAAATTTGAAAGCAAATACATATTAGTTGACTGTTACTGGAATCAAAGTATAGTTATATTTTAGTTTTAATTGAAAATAAATTCTGGCTTTGCCTCTGACCATCTGGACAAGCTATTTTACCTAATAACTAATAAGCATTTATTTTCCATAGCTATAAATGGAGAAAATTGAATTCTAGAAGTCAAAAACAAGTACTCTAGAAGTTGAATATCACACACACAGATTTTTTTTTAATGAATTGCTAATCTTTAAAAATTAGTATTATTAAAACTCAGATATATATTTCTGGCTTCAGAATTTCTAGAATCTCAAAATAGAAAAAAAAAAAAGGAAAGGAAGGTAACATTGGGTCATATTTTTACATGGCAGTGATCTGCTCAAGCCAGGTTGCATCTGGCCCTTGAAGACAGGAGTGGTTGGCACCACTGTCTCCAACTGTTCCACTGCACTGATTTATATTACCTGCCTGGCTTCTGTAGCATCTGAATATGAGACCCCCTGGACTAGGTCATCTCTAAGACGTCTTCCAGTTCTAAAATCATATCGCTAAATATAAGTCTATAATTCATAAGCTATTTTTCCCAACAGATTTCTTAGATAATTTTATGACGTTCAAGCAGTTTATGTTCATTACTGACTTGCTTTGCTCTTTATAGCACATATGTCAATTAAGCATTACATATATGAATTATTTCTCTAAGACTCAAAGCTCCTTGAAGGCAAGATTGTGCTTTTCTCTTTATCAGCCAAACAGGCACTTGTGTTACCTGAAGAAAATAAGTTCTTTCACTGAGAAACAATATCCTTATATAATTTGTGATGTGTGTATGCTCAAAAACAGAATTCTTGATATTTAAGGTTTTTTTCCTTCTACCTCACGTGTTAAAAAAATATTCTTATTGCTATTATGTTAAATGTGAAATAGTTATGTAGGTAAAATGCTTTATTAGATAAAATACTAGGATAGTTATAAAGGGCTATTATATATAATCTCTTAAAAGTATATTTGTACTATATAAGCCCAGACTTTTGTGATATAATAAACTTAGTATGTCTAGGAATATATATCCATATTTTTAATGTTATTTTTAATTTTGTCTTTTGCTTTAATACAGTATCGGGAAAATTGTCTGGCAGCAAAAGCACTTTTTTCTGACTTCTGTTTACCAGCCTTATGCCTCCAAACTCAGTTGTTGCCATACCTTGCTTTGCTAACCATTCCAATGAGAAATCAAGGTAATAACATGGGTTTTTATTTTCCCCAAGAAGTACTGTTTTATAGCATTATCTTTTTGTAGGTCAATTCGTTGCTGTTTACTAGTGAAACTGTTTTTATTTCCTTTATTTTTTAATCCAGAATTAATACATGTTTTTTGATTAAAAAGAAATTAAATAATTCAGAACTATATAAAGTAAAAATTGAAAGTTCTCTATAACCACGGGTAATTCCTTTTGACAGATTGGTGAAAATTCTTCCAGATTTTTTTCTGTGTGTATACAAACATTAGGTATAAACTTTAATTTGCTTATGTCACATACCATGAATAGCATTCCATATATTATAAGTTAGTGCTAAAGCACTCTAGAGGGCTGGGAAGTCCAAAATCAAGGTACCAGCTGATCCAGTGTCTGGTGAAGACCTACTCCCTAGTTTGCAGATGGCTATCTTTTCATATTCTCACATGCTAGAGAGTAGAACAAGAGAAAGCTCTCTCTGGGGTTCCTTTTATAAAGGCACTAATCCCATTTAGGAGGGCTCCACTCTTATGACTTAATTACTTCATAAGGCTTCACCTCCTAAAACCATCACATTAGGGGTTATGACTTCAAAATATTAATTTGAGTTGACAAAGACATTCACTTCATAAAGCAACAATGCTGAAATATATTGAAATCTAACTTCTTCAACATTTATAATCTTATTGATTTTTTGTTTGATTTCAATATTACAATGTCCATTAATAGTATATTTACATTGTCTTTCTAAGTTATGAAATTATAATGCTAAAGTATTATCTATGGCAATGCACATTTGCACGATTTGTGTCTCCCGAGGTTTGCCTTTTTATTTTTCCATCATTTATTCTTCTTTTTTACTGTGTATTTTAAAGGCCATATTTCATTAATAGCCCTAGGTCACATATCTGTGGTGCTGATCTTAAGATAGAACAGAGAGTTTGTGTAATATTTAAAATGTTAATATCAACCACATAACTCAAACTTCAGAAATTGTTTGCTGGCTTATTGAAATATAATGGACAATTAGTTGCTCATACGTACATTGTGAAATTCAATGAGTTTTTTTTCGATTATAGATGGCATACTATAGAGGTACTAAATCTAGTTCCTCTCTTCTCCCTTACATATTTATTACAACATTGTTGACTATGTTCCTTATGCTATGCTTTATATCTCCATAACTATTTTGTAACTATCCATTTGTATTTCTTAACCCCTTTGCTCTTTTTAACCAGCTCCCCAATCCCCCTCCCATTTAGTAGCTCTCAAAAATAGTCTCTATGAGTTCATTTCCTTTTTTGTTGTTGTTTATTTTGTTCTTTAGATTCCATACATATGTGAAATCATGTATTTGTTTTTCTCTGTCTGTTTTCATTCAGCGCAATACCCTCTAGGTCTATCATGCAATATCTTTTTCCATCCCCTTCCTTTTAGTCTGTGTGTGTCTTTTAATCTGAAGTGAGTCTCTTGCGGGCAGAATATGTAGGGGTCTTGTTTTCTTATCCTTTCAGCCTCCCTATCTTTTGGTTGGAGCATTTAACTCTTTTCTATTTGAGGTACTTGTTGATAGGTATGTAGTTATTACCATTCTTTATTCATGTTTGTGATACATGCTTTTTCTTCTTAAAGATGTCTTTCCAACCTGTTCTGTCATACTGGCTTGGTGGTGATAAATTTTTAGCTTATTTTTGTCTGGGAAGCTCTTTATCTGTCCTTCATCTCTAAATGATAGTTTTGCTGGATAAAGTATTCTTGGTTGTAGATCCTGGGTCTTCATCACTTTGAATATTTTTTGCCAAGCCCTTCTGTCCTGCATAGTTTGTTTTGAGAAATCAGCTGCCAGTCTTATGCGTGCTCCCTTGTAGGTAACTAGCTGCTTTTCTTTTGCTACTCTTATGATTTTCTCTTTGTAGTTAACCTTTGGCAATTTAATTATAATGTGTCTTAGTGTGGCCCTCTATGGGTTCATCTTTTTTGGGAGTCTCTGAGCTTCTTCAGTTTGTATGTCTATTTCCTTCACTAGGTTAGGGAAGTTTTCCATCATTATTTCTTCAAATAGCTTTTCAACTTGGTCTCATCTCCTTCAGATACTCCTATTACACGGATGTTTTTACATTTAATTTTGTCCTGTAGGCTTCTTAAATTATTAGTATAGTCTCGGCTTCTTTTTTCTGGCCATTCTGATTGCCTTGGCTTCCCCATCCTCTATATCAGTGGTTCAAACCTCTTTTTCATCCACTCTGTTGATTCTCTCTAATATGCTCTTTATCTCAGATAAATGTATTCTTTATTTCTGACTGGTTTCCTTTTATGATTTCCATTTCCATTTTTTGTTTTTTTATCTTTTTGTTAAAGTTCTCACTGAGTTCATCTACACTTCTCTTAAGTTCATTGAGCATTTTTATAACCAATGTTTTGAACTCTGAATCTGTTAGATTACTTGACTCCATTTTTCCTGGATCTCTGTTCTGTTCCATTATTTCATTTCTACTTCTTTGTCTTCCCATTTTGGCTGCCTTTCTGTGTCTGTTTCTATATTCTAAGCAAAGCTCCTAACTCTCCTGGCCTTATTAGCATGGCTTTGTGTGGTAGGTGTCCAGTGACACAGTCCTGAGAAGGGCTCAGTTACAGGCCAAGTTTAGACCAAGCCTGTGCCCCTTTGGGGCTACCTGTTAAGATTCAGCAAGCAGGGAGTGGAAAAAAATGGCATAGATGATAGAGGCTCTGTTAATCCCCCGGCAACCAAATCAAAGTTGTGACAGAAATAAGGAGCAGCAGCAAGGAAAAATCACCTGGGATCTAGAGGAACAAACCATACAACTAGGGAGATGTCCAAGAAAATACCCTGCAACGGCAGAAGGTAGGACGGGGCGAGGACAAGGGCTGCCCCGTTCCGAGCGTCTAAGTAAGATGGAGGCTGCGGCAGTGGCAGACGCCTCTTAAAGGGGCCACGTCCGCGAGCGGATTTTCACGGTGACATCAGTGCTGTTCGGTTGCATACAGGGGGCACCATGGACTTAAAGGGAGACATTGTCAGAATGAGGGCTGAGGCAAGACACACTCTGTACAGAAGTGCCGGTGGTACCCATTGTTCCCTGTTGAGCCCTCCCTGCTCCCAGTGTGCGGACATAGCACCGCCATTGCCATGATGTCTTCAAACTGGATAACAGAGGTCGCTCCGCCCGGAGGATTCCCTGAAAACCCACTTCCTCCAACTAGTGGCTCCACCCAAGCCACATCCAGGTGTATCCTCAGCAAGTCAGGTGCTCCTTGCTGAGACTCACACTGGAGGCAGCTGGCCTTGGTTTCTTATGTGGCCTTTTGAGGCAACTATAAGCATAGCATCTGTGGATTGCTTGCTGAATCTTAACAGGTGGCCCTGGAGGGTTAGAGGCTTGGGCTAAGTTTGGACTGCAACTGAACCCCTCTCAGTACTGTGCCACTGGACACCTCCTTCACAAATCCACACTAATAAGACCAGGAGACTTAGGAGCTTTGCTTAGTACATAGAAACAGACACGGAAAGGCAGCCAAAATGAGAAGTCGAAGAAGCAGAAATCACATCAGAGAAGAGAACAGAACAGATCCTATTATAGTTGAGTCAAGTAATCTAACAGATTCAGAGTTCAAAACACTGGTTATAAAGATGCTCAATGAACTTTTGGGAAGTGTAGATAAATTCAGGAAGAACTTCAACAAAGAGATAAAAAACATAAAAATGAAAGTAGAAATTATAAAAGGGAACCAACCTGAAATGAACACATTATCTGAGATGAGAAGTATATTAAATGGAATAAACAAAGGAATAAAGTGAATAAAGAAGAGGATCCGATGCCCTATCTAGAGGACAGGAAAGCCAATCAGAACACTCAATTAGAATGGCAAGAAAAAAGATGCCAAGACTATAAAAATAATTTAAGGAGGATATGGGACAATATTAAGACTCCAAATATTCGTCTGATCGGCGTAACTGAAGAAAATCAAGATGTTGAACAGCTATTTGAAGAAATAATGTTGGAAAACTTTCCTAACCTAGTGAAGGAAATGGACATAAAACCCCAGGAAGCTCAGGGAATTCCAAAAATCAGAGATCCAAAGAGGCCCACACCAAGATACATCATAATTAAAATGCCAAAGGTTAACTACAAAGAAAGAATATTAAAAGCATCAAGAGAAAATTACCTACAAGGGAACACCCATAAAACTGGCAGCTGATTTCTCAAAACAAACTAAGCAGTTATCCAGCAAAGCTATCATTTGGAGTTAAAGGCCAGATAAAGAGCTTCCCAGACAAAAGTAAGCTAAAGGAATTTATCACCACCAAGCCAGTATTACAGGAAAAGTTGGAGGGACTTCTTTAAGAAGAAAAAACATGTATCAAACAGGAATAATTAATGGTAACAACTACATTCCTATTAATAAATACCTTAAATGGAGAAGAATTAAATACTGCAGCCAAAAGATAGAGTGGCTGAAAGGGTAAGAAAACAAGATTCCTACATATGAAAAGGAAGGGGATGGAACAAGATATTGCTTTGATGGACCTAGAAGGTTTTTAAGTCAGACAGAGATAAACACTATATGATTTCACTTATATGTGGAATCTAAGGAATAAAAAGAACAAACTGAAAAACAGACTCACAAATATAGTGGACAATTTGGTGATGGACAGAGGTGAGGGAGGTTTTGGGGGCTGGGAGAATGGGGTGAAGGGTTAAACAAGTATAAATTAGTAGCTGATGGATGGTCACAGGGATGGGGAGCATGGCACAGGTAATGCAGTTAGCATTAATAAGTTGGTGGTGGGTCAAGAGGGAGGGTGCAATTGGGATTGTTTTATAAATTAGATGTCTAACCAATATATTGTATACTTGAAACTAAATTTAAAAAAATTAAAAACCAAAAGATTCAGCAAGCAATCTGCAGATGCTGTGCTTATAGTTGCCTCAAGAGGCCACGCCAGAAACCGAGGCCAGCTGCCACTAGTGTGGGTCTTGCAGCTGCTCAGCAAGGAACACCGCATTCACCAAGGGTAAAACTGGATGTGGCTTGGTTGGGGCTGCCATTTGGGGAAGGCAGAGTTTCAGGGAGTCTTCTGGGCAGAGGGACCTCTATTATTTATAGTTCGATGATGTCTCAGCTGTATCGGTTCTGTGTCCGCACACTGGGAAGGGGGAGGGCTCAACAGGAACAATGGATACCATCAGCATTTCTGCCCAGGAGAAAGCGTTGACTCTGGCCCTCGCTCTGACAACTCCATGTCCCCCAGTAAGTCCCTGGTGCCACCCAAGCAGCCAACCCAGTGCTCAGAGCGAGCAAGTCTGTCACGGTGAAATTTCAGTTGCAGAAATGGCCTTTAAGGAATGTCTACACTTTCTGGCTGCAGCTGCTGTAGCCTCTGTCTCACTCAGCGGCTCAGGACCAGGAAGCCTCACACCTTCACCCCCTCCTACTTCCTACCGTTGCAGGGCGATTTCTTATTTCTCTCCCTAGTTGTAGGGCTTATGTTCATCTAGAGCCAGGCAACACTGCTTGCTGTTTGCTCCATATTTCCATCACAACTTTGATTTGGTCGCAAGAGGGATGAACAAAGCTTTTTCATCTACACCATTTTGCCCAGGCTCAGACTTCAGAAATTTTAAAGATAGGGTTTGCCATATGACTGATCCGAAGAGAGTAATGATTAGAGTAAATGTCTACTTTCATGCAATAAGAGTCTCATCTTATGGCCTTTTAAGAGTATTGATACTTAAAAGATTTAAAATAGTCTACATTCATAGGCTCAAAAGTGGGATGACTTTTGAGCATTGGATATGATTAATCTGTGGGTCAGAATCCAGAGATTTCCCTATCCTTGCCTATTATTTTAAAGATTATACTAGCTTTTTAACTTTATTCTTAAGTAGTTTCAAACTTAGAGAAAAGTTACAAAAATGGTAGGAAAGAATTCTTATGTATCCTTCACCAGGATTCCTGTTTTCAATTTTTACCATATTTACCTTTTATTCTCTCTCTTTACGTGGACACACACACACGTTTTTTTTTCTGATCCATATTTGAGTAAATTGCAGGCATGATGCCCATTATTCTTAAACACTTTCACATATATTTCCTGAAAACAAGGGCATTCTACATAACCACAGTATACACGTCAAAATCAGGAAATTAACTTCGATATACTATACTACCATCTAATTTATACACATTCAGTTCAATTTTTGCCAGTTGTCCTAATAATGTCCTTTGTACGATAACAACAAAAACTTGTTCTCTTTCTTGTCCAGAATCCAAGACAAAATCACATGATGTATTTAGTTACCGTGTCTCTTTATTCTCCTTTGATCTGAAACAGTACTTTAGTCTTTTTTGTTGATGACATTTTTGAAGCATATAGGACAATTACTATGTAGAGACTGTTTCTCAGATTTGTGTGGTGATTCCTCATAAGTGGATTCAGGTTATGTATATTTGGCAGGAATACCACAAGTGATGCTCTATTCTTAGTGCATTGTATCAAGAGAATATTATATCAATTTATACTGTTACTTGTGAAGTTTTACTATTTGGTATCTCTCAGGTTTTCTAATGTAAACTTATTAAGTATTTTGTCAGGAGATACTTGAGACTATGTTAGTATCCTGTTTCTCATTAAAATTTCACCACTAGTCATAGCATCTATGGATGATTATTTCCTAAATCTGTGATGGCTGGCAAATAAATGGTGCTTTTCTCATGGCATTTTTCTTTTTACATTCATGTTGGTGAATTGTACTGTGAGCTATCGTTTCTCCCACATTTGTCTGTCTGTCTGTTTATATTAGTATGGACTCCCAATTTTTATTTTTTCAGTTGTAGTTCCTTTCTCTCATTTATTTTGGTCTTAAATTGTCCAGATTTGGCCCATGCAAGCTACTTTAAGGTAGCTCTGTACCTTTTGATTTGTATTGGTTACTCTTTGAGTACTTTCTTTCTGATAGAAAATGTTCTAATATCATTTTATGCTTTCCATACCTCAGTCCTGGAATCAGGAATTTAAAGGAGACCTGGTTTTTTAATTGGAAATGGTATTTAGAAATTAGGATCTAGGCGCTATGTATGCTCATTGCTGCTGGAGTGTCATTGTTTCTAGACTCTTTCAGTGGTACAAATCTTGGAAGTGTGTGTGTGTGTGTGTGTGTGTGTGTGTGTGTGTGTGTGCATGTGTGTGTGTGTGTAATATGAGTTAACACCGTTACCTTCAATTTCACTCTGACATCACAGAGTTTAACTTTTTTCCTCTTAGTATCTGTACCTCCCTTCTTGAACCATGAAAACTTTTCTCCCATTTTGTTAAATGCATTTATTTACTCAGTTCCTCTGTCTAATATCTCTTGACAATGCAGGCTTTTTTCAGTCCCAGCCCTACTGCCACCAACTCACGGTGGCCATGGTCCATGTCCCCATCCCAGCTGTAGGACTGAGAATCAGTTTGATTAGCAAGCATTTCCTTGGACCAGGAACATCAGCATCACCTGGAAACTTGAGAGAAATGTAGAATCTTAGGTCTCACCCAAGACCTACTGAAAAAATGTGCATTTTAACAAGATTT
This sequence comes from Pteropus alecto, assembly GCF_000325575.1. Classification (NCBI taxonomy): domain Eukaryota; kingdom Metazoa; phylum Chordata; class Mammalia; order Chiroptera; family Pteropodidae; genus Pteropus; species Pteropus alecto. The sequence continues at coordinate 7,021,073 of NW_006436298.1, forward strand.
TCCAGTGACTCTTATGCAGGAGATATTTGAGGAGTTTGAGAAGTACTGGTTTAGATTACTTACATTGGAATCATTTAGAGAATCACTGATCCATTAGTTGAAAATTCATATTCTAAGAACAGAGCTCCAAGTATCCAAAAGCCTTCATAGTGTTAGATTTGCAAACTTTTAAAAGGTTTATAAAACTTAGTCAAAAATAGGATGTTTGGCTTTTTATTGTCAATTTTTAATCCCTTTTCTTTAATTTTATGTACTTTGTCATTTCAGACATTATTTCTTTGTAATTTTTCTGCTCCTTTCTGTCCTCTTTTCTAGTTCTCCATTAGTATTTGTTGGAATGCTTAAAGGTATCCACATTCTGCTGATATCTTTGTTCGTTTTCCTTCATTCAGTTTTCTCTTTGATTGCATAATCTCTATCAACATATGTTCAAGTTGACTGTCTTCTGCCATTCAAATCTACTATTGAGCCCCACTAGTGAATTTATCATTTTGGTTGTACTTTCCAACTCCAGAATTTCTATTTGGTTCTTTCTCTAATTTGTCTCTGTATTGATATTCTTTATTTGATGAGACGTTATTACAGCTCCCTTTGCTTCTTTGAGCATGGTTTCCTTTTGTTCTTTGAACATATTTATAATAGCTCTTTTGAAGTATTTTTCTATTAAATTTAATGTCTGGGTCCTCTCAGTTTCTGTTGCCTACCCTTTTCCTGTGTATGGGTCACACTTTCTTGTTTCTTTGCATAGTCTCATAATGTTTTGTTAAAGATTGAACATTTTAGGTTACATATCATAGCAACTCTGGATACTGATTTCCTTCCACCTTCTGGGGCTTGTTTTTATTGTTTTTTGCTTGTTTATTTGGTTAGTGACATGGCTAAACCACTTTAATAAAGTCTAATTCCCCCTGTAGTATTAAGCCTTTGTCACTCCTCAGAGAGCTCAGCCTTGAGCACATCCAAATCACCTTGGGGTGACAGTGATTTTAGCAGGGATCTCTTTGACTGCTTTTATTTATCGATTAAACTGTCTGCCTTGTTTGATATCACACTCATTTGTTCTGCTCCACTAATTAATTACTAGCCGATTGCTCTGTTTTCAACAGTGCCAGGGGCATAAATTATCCCACAGTCTGATCAATTTAAATTTGGGAAGCGTAGACTTTGAGGCATGTCTCAGATTTGTTCTGACCCCAGGAGGTCTCTTCTTAGCTGTCTGTTTCTCTGGTTCTTTCTGATGAAGTAGCTGGCTTATGTTTAGCTTGTTACTCTTAATTTAGAGGAGCCATTGATTTCAGGAAGGTCTTTAATCCTGAGCTTCTCCACACTTTGTTTTAAATAAAGTCAGATCCTTTTGGTAAAGCTTCAGAGCTCTTCTTTCCTATGGAATTCCTCTTTCCCCAGGGCAAAATCCCAGAGCTATTATTCTGGGTGTATGTTCAACTGGAGGTAACCTCTGATCTTCTTGGGTTGGCCTATCCCCGTGTGGACCCTCTGCCCTATGAATGAGCTGGGGTGAGGGCCATCTCAGTTTGTGAAGGAGGTGGTATTCTTGTCCTGCTGGGCCACTGGAATAGAACTTCCATCCTGTGGGTGGAGACTGGGTGGAGAAAGGGAGCACCAAACTTTTGGCTAGACACACTCACCAGCAAGGGAGCCCTTTTTTGGCTGCACCTAACTGGAGCGAGGGCTCCCTAAAGCTGAGGAAAGGAAGGAGCAGGTCACGGTTCAAATGCTGCAGACTCTTATTTGATTTTCTTGAGTAAATGTTTCCTTATAAAATTTATCATCTTAAACCATTTTTTAGTATACAGTTCACTGTTGCTAAACATATTCACCTGTTCAGCCAATCTATAGAACTTTGTCATCTTACAAAACTGAAACTATATACATTAAACACTACCTCACCATGCCTGCCAATACCACCCATCTTCTGTCTCTATGTATTTGACTACTCCAGGTAACTCACATTAGTCAAATCATACAGTATTTGTTTTTTTGTGATTGACTTCTTTCACTTAGCATGTCATCACAGTTTATTCGTGTATAGCATATGTCAGAATTTTTTTTAAAGGCTAACTGTTATGTATATATCACATTGTGTTTATCCATTCATCTGTCAATAGACAATTGCTTCCACATTTTGGCTGTTGCAAATAGTGCTGCTGTGAACATGAGTATACAGATAACTCTTTGAGATCCTACTTTCTGTTCTTTTTTGGGTATATACCCAGAAGTGGAATAGTAAGATCATACAGTAATTCTATCTTTCATTTTTACCATTTTCCACATCAGCTATAGCATTTTATGTTCCCAGCAGCGATGCAAAAAGTTCTGATTTCTCCACATTCTTGTTGAACTGTTTTGTTTTGTTTGTTTGTTTTTGATAATAGTCATCTTAAGGGGTATGAAATAGTATCTAGTGGTTTTGATTTACATTTTCCTAATTAATGAATTTGGGCATCTTTTCATGTCATTATTGGCCATTTGTATATCTTCTTTGGACAAATGTCTATTTAAAGCTTTTTAAAAATTTCTGTTTCAGCTCAGATTTCTTTTATCCAAGATATTGGAAGGCTTCCTCTGACGCGACACTTTGGAAGGTATGCTGATAATTTTAATTTTCAAGAGCTGTTACTGAAATGTCCATTGACTACGTTGTCTGTTTTTTCAATATACAGTCAGTAAATGTTATCTGTTAAATCCAAGAACTACATATTGGATCCAGTGATTAAAGATCATATGATTGTATTGTAGACCCATCATTTTATTACATTTAAAAGCATATTTTCACCAGCTTACAATGGAAAAAGACTTAATAGAATCATGGAATCACAAAGGCAGAGGAATCTTTAAATTCTCTAGTTCAACAAATCTTTCATATCTGGAAATCCCTTTTCAGCTTTCCTGTTAAGAGATGTTCTTAGTCTGTGTTTGAAGCCTGAAATGACCAGGAACTACAAAAGCACTGTTATTGGTTCAGCTATTTGATCTGACTTGGGAGGCAGGATTTGTCAGTGCTACTTATTAAATGACTAGTTTGTTATCTTTCATTTATGATGACCACATTTAACATTATCTTTGCTTCCTATTGAATGATATTAAATATTAATATTTAGCTAATTAATATTTTAATAGCTGCATAGTTTCCTATAATTCAACCTATACCTTATTTTTGTACATTTAGCTTATTTCCAACTTTTATTATCACAGACTTCCTTATAGCTAAATCATTATACACATCAAATACTATTTCTAGGATGAATTCCTAGAAATAAAATTGCTGGATTAATCAATATACATCTTTCTGAGGCCCTTGCTCTCTATTGCCAGATTGCTTCCAAGAGTATGTTGACAATTTTATGCCCTCTTTAGTGTATCTTGTATTCACTGGGTTTTATTATTTTAAAAGGTCTTTGCCAGTTTAAAAAATGACAGTAGTAGCTCATTATTTTAATTTCCATTTTTAAAATTATAAATTAGGTTGAACGATTTATTTTATTGCCATTGATATTTTTTCTATAAGTTTTCTGTGTTTTATGTCTTTTTCTATTTAATTTCTTTTAATTTGTAAGAACTCTTTACTAAAGACATTAATCAGCTCGTTTGTATTGTAAGTTGTAATGATTTATTCACAACTTGTAATTTACCTTGTACTTTTTTGTTTATATTGTTAAATAAATTAAAAGGCCTGGCTAAAAAGTAGAATGAAGGTAAATGAAAGCTACAGGAGATGCCTTCAGAATCATCTTACTTGTGGTATAATTTAAAGGAATCCCCTCTTTTGGTTATTAATGCCTGCATTATAAATCTGGCAGATTGAAAATGGAAGCCCTGACTGACAGGGAGCATGGAATGATAGACCCAGAAAGTGAAGATGAAGCCCAGCTTAAGCGAGGGCAGCCTGCAGAGGAAGCTCTGGATGAACCCACTCAGACTGCTGATCCTGAAACCTGGTCCCCTCCCTTGAGTCAGAATAGTGGGAGTGAACTGCCTGCGAGCCAGCCTCAGCCCTTTTCAGTGCAGGAAGACATGGAAGAAGACAACATGATAATAGAAGACTATGAGAGCGATGGGACATAGAAACCAGCCTGCTAATCACGTAGTACTTGACAGATTTTTATTAGTTTTATTCAGTGGTACTTGTACAGACGTAATATGCTTTGCAAGTAAATTACAACTTAAATCTTCACTCTTGTGGTTGCTCAGCACAAGAAACTAATTCTTTTGTCATCTTGAAGTAAATCGAAGATCAAGCCTTCAAATAATATCTTAATTTTTTTCTCCAGTATTTATTTAGTCTTGTGAGTGGTATTGGGAGGGGAGGTCAGTGTGTATGAAGTGTATTTGAACATTATGCCAAATATCAGAAAATGTGAAGGAATAATTCAGAATACAGAAACTTTATGGGGTTGTAAATACGAATTAAAAGACAGTTTAGTATACAATTATGAGTGTAAATAAACTTTGTGCCTTAATCACAGTTTCTTTGTGGTCTCTGGCTTCTCAGATACCATTTTTATATGTTGTACAGTGGAATATTTTAGATACCTCTTGGAAAGAAATTATTTTACATAATTTATATCAAAATTAAAACGTTGAATTTATTTTTGTTTCTACCATCTTTTAATATTTTCCTAACATGTACTGTCTACCATGCGTCATTGAGCATAGTATGTGAATCTCCATCCAGTGTCAAAACTTTTCAAAAAATAGGAGGTGGATGGCAGCCTTGCGATGAGAACTCTCGGAAGGGATTAATCACACCCCAAACTACCTTTCCGGAGCTCTTAGTACAGAGCCTGGCTTGTTAACTTTGCTGTGAGGGGCGGGGGCGAAGGGCGCGCGCGGAACTGCCTGGGCTCCAAGCGGGAGACCTGACAAAGCCGGGCGGGGCAAGGCTTGGCTCGCCCCGCCCCAGGAGCCCGATCCAGTTTCAGTCCCGTGGGCGGCG
>NW_006436298.1:7026123-7028871 GCF_000325575.1 Pteropus alecto
GGTGGGGTGGGGTCCTTGACCCCTCTCGGCGCGCTTCCCGCTCTTAGGAGCTTTCCGGGCTGGCGGCGCTCGCAGATCCGCCCCGCCATAACCTGCGGCCAAGGCTGGCGCGGTAAGGGTTGAGGGGATCCTGGGAGAGCGGGGCCGGGAGGGGGAAGTCAGCCAGGTCTCATTCAGGGGACACAGGTGCGCAGCTGCGGCGCCGCGGTCCTTTTGGGCGCGGGAATCCTGGTTATTGGAATCCAGGCATGTCTGAGCCGACTTAGTTACGGCCACTTTGGGGCGGAATCTCCAGACTAAGTGGATTTTCACTCAGACGCAAAGACGGAGCAATCACGCGGGGTGGGCGGAGCAGGGGACTGAACCGGATGGGTGGACGCGGCGCCCAGGGGCAGACTCAGGAGAGATGCTTGGTAGCCTATGGTGCTCACTGGTGGGTGAAGTTAAAACCCTCAGGGCTTTTAACAACCCTCTGGGGACCCCAAAACATCCAAAATCCGCCTGTTTCATGGGCCCAGCAAAATTTTAAAGCTCGCTAAAGTGGTGATTCTGTTTGTGTGAAGGTGACCAAGCTCGGTTCCTTGACACTTTGCTGGGGGAACCATATCTCCTCCCACTGCAACGGCTTTCCGTGATATGTGCCCCAAGAGAGTGGAGTCAGGATTCAGGTCTTAACAAAACAAAGACCCACTCTGCCTCAGCCTGCTGAATCTAAGTGTTCTCTCAATGACACTGCAAGAGCTGAGGGGTATCCAGATATTTAATGTGCTAAAACAGCGGACCGTAAGCCACTTTTCCCAGGGGAAGATAAATCCATTACAGTGAGGCACACTTTTTTTTTTAACCTATGAGTTAAATTAAGCAATGGGGTATCCTTTAAATGCACATATAACGTAAATATTGAGGGGTATTATGTAAAACTTGCTAAAGTTATTTGTTGTGCTTGTGCTTCTGTTTTTCTTTGGACAGTGATTTCAAAACCATAGTAGTACTTTGCATTTCTAGAATTTAAACTGTTAGATAACAGATAAAAGAAAATCAGACCAAAAAAACCTGATTGCTATCATTTATAGAGTTCCGACTTTGTATTAGGCACCATGCTCGGACTGTCCCAGTTAATTCTTTAAAATTGGAGTGCCACATGAGAAAGCTCCAGAATTTAGATTTCTTCATTTCCACCCATTTCCTGGATGATTCTGTCTAGTCTGTGGCAGTACATACTCTTCTGTATGTAGACTGCCTACTTGACATCGCCACCTGTACTTCTAACAGGTATTTCAAACTCTCCAGGCTGTTTCTTCCAAGGCTAAACTAGAAATGTAGAGAAATGTTGCAGGTGAAATGATCTAATGTCTGGAATTTGCTTCAAAGTAATCTATTGGCAGAGGGACTAAGGTAGGGGGAATAATGAAACGAGATTGGTCATAAATTGATACTTATTGAAGCTAGTTGATGGATCCATAAGCATTCATAATACTATTCTTTCGTCTTTTATTATATTTGAAAATTTCTGTGATAAAAAGTTTAATTCTCTGTATCTAGAATTTGATCTCTTCTTGCTGCTTCCAATGCTACCACCATGGGCTACTTGATTATTTCAGTGGCCTTGCCAGTCTCCCTGTTTTTGCCCTTGTCTCCTGAAGTGTACTCTCAATACAGCATCCAGATCCTATTAAAACAAGTAAGATCTTGTCACTCCTCTACACAGAATCCTCCAGTGGCTTCTCATCTCACTCTCAGTAAAAGCCGAAGTCCTTTCCAATGGCTTTCAAGGCCCCAGTGATTCAAATGGCCTCAATTCTTCTATATACCCTCATTGTTGCTTCATTGGCCTTTATGCCTTAATAGTTATCCAACATGCCAGGCACTCTCTCAAGGCTTTTGTACAAGCTGCTCCATCTGCCTGGAGTACTTACTCCTGATACCTGCCTAGCTTCTTCCTTCACCTTCATTTCTATTTTCAGATGTTCTCTATGAAAACTTCCCTAGTCATTCTATTTAAAATTATAAGACCCTGCCCACAACACACTGTTTATCCCCTTTCTTAACTTTTTTTCCTTAGCATGCAATGTATTTTACTTCCCTTATCTTTCATCTGTCACCCCTACCCCCCACTGGAATATAAGTTCCATGAAGGCAGAGATTTTAGTCAGCTTTATTCACTGATACACCTTCAGCCTTGTACACAGTACAGCACTGATAAACTTGGTACATGACGTGCTCAGTAAGTATTTGTTGAATGAGCAGTCTCCATTTTACAAAGTAAAATAAAACAAAGCCATAGGAATTCTAAATTGTTCATAACCTTAAAGATAGGATTATTCATTTGAATTTTTTTTTTTTTTTTTTTACACGCATACAGCACCTGGTCTTCCTAGGTGGTCTCCCATCCAAGTACTAACCAAGCCCGACCCTGCTTAGCTTCCAAGATCTGACGGGATCGGGCTTGTTCAAGATAGCATAGCCGTAGACTCCCCTTGAATTTTTATACCACCTTCATAGTGCCAAGTACAATGCCACGTACCCAGTGAGTCTTGAAGTAAATACACATAAGCAATTTGAGGGAGAAATTCATGTGCTTTAAACCTTGTAGTTACATTAGCAAATGGTTTCTTTCTTTTTATATATGTATCGGGTCATTGATTTCATGAAGGAAATCAATAGATTCAGTTAAAGTGCTTTTTCTATGCTTTATTTTTTAGGTGGATTTAATACCCTCTAAGATACCTTCTGAGTCTCTATGGCAAC
>NW_006436298.1:7028905-7051554 GCF_000325575.1 Pteropus alecto
GTGATGATATACATGGTCATTGCTGCTGCTCTGTGTTGTACTTTTGGGGAATTTTTATCTTTGGTGATTTTTTTTCTCTGTGAAATCAGTTTTTAAAAATCTGGTATCAAGTGTTAATATTTTAAAGTGAGGGAAGCAACTCCCCTAAACTGACTTTCCTGATTTAGGAAGGAAAGGGGCTCTTCACTCCCTGTTTTTAACAAGCTGCTTCTCTTGGGCCATTCATTCCAAAGCAGATTTGAGTTAATGAAAATGAAGAGTATTTGCTGACCCATCAAATTTTGGTATGCTCAGACTCTTAAATATTTTTATTTAGCTGCTTGAGGAAAAGACTCTACTTTGGAATGTGGTGGTATCCTGTCTTGTTAAAATTTAGTCTTATTTTTGTTTTCTTATGTTTTATTTATAGGACTCAGATAAATTAGACTTATAACTTTTAATTCAGAACTAATTTCAAATTTTGATTGCTTTTAAAATTGTATAGAATAATGACTATATCCCTGGCTAACAAGAGTTATGTATGTTTTAAATATACATATTTATGTTATCATTTTATATATAATAATAAGACATGGTTATATTGGTTTCCCAAATATGATCATTCACTAGTAAGTGAATAAAGTCAGCATTATTAAAATAATAAGTAACTAAGCATAAGTGATAACTTTAATCTTGGCCATAGGTGTAGAAATCACAAATGTCGACAAATGATGGAAGATCCAGGAATCGGGACAAGCATTACGATGAGGTCCCAGGAGATTTGGCTTATGAAGATGGCACCATAAGAACCCTCCAGACTCTTCGTGACAGTGAGCTGGCTGTGAGTGCTGATCCTTTGCCACCACCCCCTCTCCCATTACAGCCACCATTCGGCCCCTACTTCTACTCAAGTGACACAGAGGAACCAGCCATAGCACCAGATCTCAAACCCGTAAGGCGCTTTGTTCCCGAGTCCTGGAAAAACTTCTTCAGAAGGAAGAAAAAGGACCCAGAATGGGATAAGCCAGTGTCGGACATCAAATATATCTCCGATGGAGTCGAGTGCTCACCTCCAGCCTCTCCAGTAAAACCAAACCACCGTTCACCCCTCAGCTCCTGCAAAGATCCTTACGGAGGGTCAGAAGGAACCTATAATTCCCAGAAAGAGGCTGAAGTGATGCTTCCCCAGGATCCCTATGGATCTCTAGGCCGACACACACAAACAGCTCGAACATACAGTGAGAAGGTGGAGGCGTATAACCTGAGGTATTCCTACATGAAGTCGTGGGCAGGCCTGCTGAGAATTCTGGGTGTAGTGGAGCTGCTTCTGGGAGCCGGCGTCTTCGCTTGTGTCACAGCTTACATTCACAAGGACAGCGAGTGGTATAACATGTTTGGATATTCAGCACCCACTGCCATCGGAGGCATTGGTGGCCTGGGCAGTGTATATGGGGGCTATTACTACAGTGGTCCCAAAACCCCTTTTGTACTTGTGGTTGCTGGATTAGCTTGGATCTCCACCATTATTATTCTGGTTCTTGGCATGTCCATGTATTATCAGACCATTCTTTTGGACTCTAACTGGTGGCCCCTAACTGAATTTGGAATTAACGTTGCCTTGTTTATTTTGTATATGGCTGCAGCCATAGTCTATGTGAATGATATCAACCGAGGTGGACTCTGCTACTATCCATTATTTAATACGCCAGTGAATGCGGCGTTCTGCCGGGTAGAAGGAGGACAAATAGCAGCAATGATCTTCCTTTTTGTCACCATGATTGTTTATCTCATTAGTGCTTTGGTTTGCCTAAAGTTATGGAGGCACGAGGCAGCTCGGAGACATAGGGAATACATGGAACAACAGGAGGTAAGAAATTTCACTGTCATTTGTTTTTCTTTTTTTTACTTCCTTGTTAAATGTGTAGAGTTCTCAAAACAAAGAATTTGTAAAAGCTTTTTTTTTTTTTTTTTTAACCTGAAATTCAAAAGTCCTAGCTCATAAACTGACATGCCATGACTGGGATAACCCACTCTGGTGTGTCACTGTTGTATAACGCTGCCAGTGGACACCAGATATGCAATGTAGTATATGGCTTGTTGGCTGCATTATTATGTCTTTCTGATGCTTAAGGGGAAAACACGCTACTGAATTCATGCAAAGAAGAATACTAACATGTTCAACAAATGCCTCGTCATTAAAATAAGTTTGACAATAATCTCAATTCTTTACTTTGGTAAGACAAAAAACAATTTTTCAGTTAGAGGAGGAAACTGCTCATTTAAATCTGTTATGATGAGTCCCACTTTCTTCCACTGAGTTAAATAAAGTCAGGTAAGAATATGGTGAACTATATTTGATTTTTTTTTTTTTTTTAGTTATTGAGAGGGTAGGTTGTTATAAATATACCTTATGAAAACTTGCCCAGGTGTTCTGATGTTTCATCCATATTTTAGGGAGATGAGTGTTCCAAATTAGAATGGGAGCCATGCACTTGATTTTATTTCTGGAATTTAACTAAGCAAATATAAGAAGGGGAAGGGGGAGAAGGAAGAAGAGGAGAATTAATAATAATTCCTGGAGGATAAGACTATATAAAATTAAAATTATTTTATTTAAAAAGTAGCAAAATGTTAAGAGTATGTTCTACTAGCTTCGTTTTACCCTGAAGTAAGTTAATGTTTTGCTTTCTTCTAAGTAGGAGAGTGTAGTAGAACTGCCTATGCCACTGAAAATCTCAGTATTACCCTAATTTTTTCCTTAATTTTAAGTCAGCTATATCATGCATCTTTTCTCACTTTTCCAAAGATGTGCTAGATACTATATAATTTCATATGGTGTATGTTAGGCAAAACTATAGATAATAATGAAATACTGTTTTTATTTACTCAGTAACCTATTTATTTACTCACTGACCTATATATTTTGTTTTTAATCTTTTACAAGAATCTTACGTATATCAACAACGAAAAACTGATTAAGTTTATAACGAATACCTTATATGTTACATGGAGAGCCTCAGCATGTTTCAATATGATTCATACTCTTGTCACAGAATATATTTGTCTTATTAGAACTAGACATAGATTCAAGTTATTTCTAAAAGTTTATCTCAGCACATTAAGCAGATTTCTTAAATTTACATCTGTGTATACAAAGAACCTTAAATTCCAATCAATGTCAAATCTAGATAGTAAAACACACATGCTCATAATTTTATGTTTATAATTTTATGTAAGTTTAATAACAGAGTTCTTAATGTTTTTTTTAAATTCTGCGTGAATGATTAATTATCAATATAATACTTTCTTTTCTCTTTCTCAACAAAAACTTGTTTTTATCAGACTTTTCACAATGATTGATTAGACTTGAATCACCTCACATGTTGGAGGTTGTGCCTTTTTGTGTATTGTTAGAAGATGTAATGGCCTGTGGCTTTTTTCTGTTAATTTTGTAATGTAACTGTCCCCAACTCTTTAACTATGCAAGGTAATGGGAGCCAAGAATAAATAAAATCTCTAGGGAATTCAGAGCAACTCACCTAATAGTCCCTACCATCTCCATGTTTCCAACTCTGCTGTCTGCTCCTGATTCACAGGGAATTACAGCTATTCCTCCTCCGCTGTTTTCCATTGGCCCATGGAAATGTGGCAAAAAGAGTAGGAAGAACATCTGGCAAGTAAAGAATCAACCTGTATAAAACAGATTGGGCTATATGGCTGAAAACATTTATAAAGTAGCATCACATGCCTTTGAAAAATCATTTTAATTCTTTTCATTACAGATAAGTGAGCCATCGTTGCCATCAAAAAGGAGAATGGTAAGAATAAAGTTCACATTATAGTTTATCTCTAGATTTATTATTTTCTCTCTATAAATCTACAGGGTATATCTGTCTGTGAAAGTGTATCTTACATCAAGTTTATAATAGGACTTTCAGCTTTTTTCTAATACTGAAAGGATCAAATGAGACAAGGCTATTTATAGCTGCTTTTAATTTTGTTCCATGAAATCTTATGCAAGTGAACTGTTGGTTCTCCTTATGTTTAATTTTTAATTTTTTAAAAATGAAAGTAATTCTTCCAGACTTTCTTCAGTCTCTTTAAATGTCTTTGCAGTTCTTTTTCATCCTTTTCACTTTGCTTCCAGATACCAAATTTCGTTGCGTCAGGAAAGAAATTCGATGATTTACTAACTGTGTGTCAGTAGGCAAGGTATTTAACCTTCTAGTGCCTTGTATCTTCATCTGTAAAACTGGAGTAATAGTAATAACTTCTACCCACAGGATTGCTGAGAGGATTAAATGATAAACAGTGCTACAGTGAATAACCTTATGCATATAAGTATATACTTTATTTTATATATATTGATTGCCCATTTGCTCAATGGAAGTTTTACCAATTTCTACTCTCAACAGTACAACAGGCTTCCTCATCTCCTGACCAAAACAGTGTGTTAGGAAATTTGTTAACATCTGTCATTCTGATAGGTAAAAAAATCGTATCTTATGTGGTTATAATTTGCATTTCTCTTATCAGGAGTGAGGTTGAGCATTTTTCATGTTATGTTTGCATTTCTTTCTCTATTAACCGTCATATCCTGTCCAATTTTTTTTATTGAATTGCTAATTTGTACAAGTCCTTTGTTAAGTGCATACATTTTGAAAATACCTTTTATGAGTTTTTTTCACTTTATTCTTTATAACACACAAATACTATTTGAAAATATTTGTTTGTGCTGCAATAGGGATTTATGAGGCCGGTGAACAGTCTGTCCAAGGGATTGTGATTAATACATCAGCATCATTCTTAATTAATTCATTGAGCAAACATGTGCCAGTTAGGCTGTGGGCTGAATACTACAGGGAGTATTGCCTCCATTTTACAAGGGCTTCCAGATCTAGTGAAAAAGAAAACACAGACAAAAGATTAGTAGAATGTGATAATTGCGGGGGAGGGGCACAAGCATCAAGAGCTATAAAATTTAAATAATTTGCTTAAAGATTTGTATTTCTCTGACATCTCCTGGGGAAATGAACTTATGGATGATAATGTCTCAAATTCAACATGGTTTATTGGTCATCTTTGGGGATTTATAATTAGCCACATTTTTTTTTTTTTATAGAGTCAGTTGCATTAAATTATTTCTGACATGGATGTGAAGTCCTCTGAATTGCAGCTGAGATAGCTCAAAAGCTTTTCTGAGATTATTTTGGATATTCATAATTCTTTAGAAATCAAGAGATATCTGACGAGCCCTGACTGACTAGGCATGGGACAGATGAGACAGGTATGAGCTGGTCTACAGAATATTAAAGAGTCTCTCTCTTACAAGACAGTGTGGACCTGGTGCTACAAACCTATACATTTTAAATATTGTCCATAGAATTAGAGAAAATACCACTGTACCTCTGTGTGTGAAGCTTTTTGTTTTGCACTTTGTTTTAACTTCCCGATTCTCTTAGTTAGTTTTATTTATTTATTCATCGTTTATTGCTGTCAGACATTTCAATTAGATTTGTTCTAATCCAGTGGTACTAAAAGTCAGAGTAAGTAAATAGATGTTCACTTTTGAGCTATCTGAAATATACATATCAGATATTCCTGAAAGTGATAATGGTAGTTGCTTTTAGCCAGGCACCTGGCTAACTAGGGGGACAAGGATAAAGGGAGACTTTTCATTGTGTGCCCTTTTGGACCTTTTGAATTATATACCATGTGTATATATTACCTATTCAAAAATGTTTTAACTTTTTTAAAAAGTAAATTAATACTCATTTCAAGTATTGAGACAAGGAAAATGAGGCTAATGTTTAAATAATAACACTGGCCTTCTGTTTGAGATTTAAGTGCCACCTCCCTAACTTATCCTGTGAGCTGCCTTCCAGTGTTAGTCCAGAGACGTAAGTGAGTTTGACCAAATGCAGAAAGCAGTCTTCCCAACTGGGAGTCACCACGAGGGTGGCTTTGGCAGATGGTCACCAGTACTTTCATTCAAGATGGCTAGTATCACCTTAACCCACTGGTAAGTCCTGCTCCCTCAGAGAGACTGGCTAGGAAATTCCTAAATTCCACCCTGGCCAGGAATGAATCGCAGTCCCATTAAGAGTCCTAAAATAATGTTCGCTGTATGGAAAATACTGAGTTTAAAGGGACTTTGGTTTAAAAGATGGATCAGGGTTAGAAAGACTGTTTATAATGGAAAAGGGGCCTAAAAACTTACATATGAGGACATTCATTTTTTAAAGGCTGTCTCAACAGGTGACATCAAAATCTGATATCAGAGTTAGCAAGTCACAGTGCTAACATTAAGAAAGATGTTCTGGAGCACCCTCAGGGACAGAAGATAAGACTGTTTGTCTTGTGGGGTTAAAGGTGGCGTATGTGTTGCCGAGCAGACTGCTCAACGCAGGGCTGGACAGGGCTGCTTCCTGAACTGCAGTGTGGTAATGATGTGGGAGGGGTGGTCATTCTTGGCCAGGATGGAATTTATGGGCTTCCTGGTCAGTCCCTTTCGGGGATTAAGTGCAGAGTAGAGTAAAAGACTTGACTTAATTAGAGGAAGGTGCCCCAAATGATAGAGTGGTCAGCCTCCTTGGTGAGAATGTGGCTGTAGCAGGGACGGGATTGGAAGGATCTGCCCAGGAGTTCTAGGGTACCTCTTTTGAGCTACCTTAGAAGGTTGGTGCTCAGCATGTCCAGGGTCCCAGATCCTGAGAGAGGTCCTGAACCTTAGCAAAGTTGGAATCCCCGTTCCTGGGACTCCTTTTCAAATCCTGTCAATCCAGTTACCTTGTCCTCTTTCAGTATGTGGGAGTTGAATGCAAAATGCAGCCTTTCAAAGGCCTCTTCCTGGTAGATGGATCACTGTGAATCAACGTATTGAGGTGTATTCTAGAGGCAGACCTCTGTGAGAAGGAATCTCATGACTTAGAATCTCTATCGACTGACCAGTGAGACTCCTTAGAGAAAAGATTAGATCTCCAGTTTCTCGTCGGATATGATATTCACCTTTCCTTCCTAGTCCTTGGCAGGGAAGAATTAGCAGCCTACCACAGGAGAAGCAGTACAGTGTGATGAACGGAAAATAAACTTTGGGAAAAGGCAGATCTGAACATGATTACTAGATCAGCTACTTCCTAGCTCTGTGACTCGAGGGAGATTAGTTACCCTCTCTGAACTTCAGTTTCCTGTCACTTGTTTGGATCTATCTGCTAGGCTGTCCCTTCTTATTTTGTGTTTTAACAATTACAGTTTATAAAAAGCAAATAAGATTATTTTTAAAATAAATAATATACAAACATAAAGTAAGATCACTTAGAGACAGAAACAAATTCTAATAAATCCCTAAGTGCAGAGCAGATTTCTTTCCCAAGCTAGAAAAGCCAAAAGCTAACCTGGGTATCGAAAGTAATGGTGTGGGTTTGGAATCAGGGGCCTGTGTATCATTACATTATATGCTCAAAGGGAGAGAGAATCAAAAACTGGACAAATGCACACTGAAATACATATCTAGCTCTCCCCGTTTCTAATTTAACAAATTATTCATTCATTCAGCCCCTTTTTAATTTGAAACGCTTAATAATTATATCCAAAGCATTACTTATCCCGTTGCTTAATTACTTTCTCTTGCCTCACAATAAAGCTTTTCTGATATTTGCTGACAAGACGTTTTTACTAGAAGCAAAGAAAGGTCATGAAATCTGGGGCTTTGTGGTTGTAATCAGGAACACTGGTTGAGAGTGGTCTGTCCCAAGGCTGGGGCCCAGCTCAGGCTTTCTGTGAAAGCATAAAGTGGTTTTGATTCTTTGTCTCATGTCTAGTTTCAGACATTTTTTTCCCAGTAGGTTTTTCTAAACCGATGGTCAATGAAGTTCACTCAAAAAGAGTGAAAGAAAATGTTAAAAGCACACACACACACACACAAATTAAAGCAGGCTAGACAGTCTTTGTGAAAATATTGAAACTCCCTCTTTACATTCAAAGGTAAATCTTGGAATTAGAGAGGGGCAAGTAAGAAAGATGAATAGTTCCTGCTTGAAAAAACTTTACCTAGGGGAGGAGAAAAAACCTCATATGGACTCTTCACATAGACTCTCCTGCCCACTTCCTCCACCAACTGCCTGAGAAATGGATTAAGTATTTAGAAGCTAAAAACGGATACCATGAAACATCCATTCACTTAAGCCAAAAAGATTTCCCCTGATGTTTAACACCATGATTCATTTTCAAGATTAAATATAAAAGAATTCATTAGGGTGAAGACTGGCATTCTCAAGCATCATTGATCCAACCCTCAGACTCTGCTCCTTGAAATACTCTTGTTTCACCGTGTTTCCTCAGGGTATTTAGCTCCCCATTCTCATTTTTGCTGTTTGGGGCCCACTGGCTAGGCATGCTTTAGGTGATCTGGTTCCCCTTCACCTAACGTCATGGCTGCCAACTTCTCCTTCTTATAACCCTTTCCCAGGGCTGGTTAGCAGTCTCCACATTTAATTCTCTACTCCATGGGCTGCCCTGTTTGGTGAGTTAAGAGCTAGTGGTTTTGAGAATGAGCTAATGTTAGACCAAACCTCAAAGGCTGCCTCAGAGATAGGAAATCAGGAAACAGAGGCTTTTAAAAGCTGTCAGGCAAGGTTTTAAAATCCTGTTTTATATATATATTTTTTTCAGTGAAGTCGGGGCCCTCCCAAGCTGCTCTCAGTTTAGTTCAATGAGTTTAATTCAGCAAGCACGAACTGAAGGCCCAGGGGAGCCTTGGGGGAGCTTCCTGCTCTAAGGAAGAACCACTGTGCCCATAGGCGAGCTCCCTTTCCTCCAGCACTACAGCGTTGCCCACCCTGCCTTACAAACTCATTTCTAGTCCTAAAGAACTTCAGGAAGCTTTCGGATTGAACAATACACATTTAAGTAAACCAGTTTCTTTGTGTTATTCATTTAAAGTATCGATGAGCCAAAAAGTTCTAGATATCAGTTGTGGCTTTTCCACTTCATAGCTGTGAGACCTTGGAGAATGTACTTAAGCTCTCTGAACCTTGCTTCTTTATGCATAAAATGGAAACCCCTCCTCCTGGCATCCACCAGCCTCACCAGCTTGGTTGGTGTTCTGGCCACTGCCCAGTGGGGTCCCTGAACAGTCTTTTCCCAGCCCCTAAACTGTGTATCCGTCTTAGCCTGCCCACTCCTGCTTCTCTGTTGGCTATTTTAGTTCTTAAGGCCTGTCCCCAATATTTCCTCTCTGGGCCATTTCATCTTGTGTTCTTTTCCTCTCTTTTGAATGTGCCATTTTTTACTAAAAAGCCTGCTAGGGGCTTCCAGTTTAGAAACCAGGGTGACTTAAACCAGCACCTTCAGGATCCTTGTAGGCCCTCAGGGAATCGCAGGGTGGGGACGCCTGGGCAGATTGAAGACACCTATCACCTCTTTCCTCTGGAAGGGCTTGCTTTCCTTTCAGATGATGAACATAACGCCCCTCGTTTCTCTTTCTGACCTCCACAGTGGCTGCTGGAATTGATTCATCTCAGGTTCCAGTGTCATTTTTTCTCTTTTCCATTTAAATAGCCTTGTTCCATTTTTATTCTCTGAATTTCTTATTTTTAACTACTTTTTAAAATTCTTTTACAATTAGTTGGAGTATAAATCCTAAATAAAGTACTTAAGACCCCACATTTAACATTTTATCATCCACCTTTGACATATACATTGGGGTTTAATGGTGTTCTACTTATTATGTACTCCCATATCTCAATGTGATTCCCTTTAGCTATTACAAAAACATTCAGAACAACTTTGTGACTATAAAACATGTAAGTCTGAAGTGAAATGTAGTTGCTCTTTACACTTTTCTTACTCCTGCGTCTCCCTCCATTCTCTCCTAAGATCAAATTTGGGTGAGTGTTTTTTTTTTCCTACTGCCTCTGTTTATAAACAAATCCTCTTTTTCTCCCAAACTGTAGTGTGAAATGGCTATTGGTGGTGACAGACAGAGAGACCAAGAAGTTAATTTCAAAGAGTTGAGAGCAACGAAAACAAAACCTGAAGTCCTGAGTGGACACATCCCCGCCGGCCACATTCCTAAGCCTATCGTGTTGCCTGATTATGTGGCGTGAGTATCCATCCGAATCCTCCGTCAGGTTAGAAATTGAGAGATTCCATCTGGGCTTTTCATTTTCCTGTTTGTCTCCAAGGTAACCTTCTCTGCTTAAAATCATTTATATTTGAATAGTTCTTTGTTACCCGAGACGTAATATATTGAACTGAAGGTGCAGTCTGGTCAGTGAGGAATAAGCTAAGCTGATTTCCCATTCAGCTTGTTTTAGTGAAAAAGTTATAACTCTGGTTATTTTTTTTTTCCCACAGAAAATACCCTATGATTCAGACAGATGATGAACGAGAACGCTATAAAGCTGTGTTCCAAGACCAGTTTTCAGAGTACAAAGAGCTCTCTGCAGAAGTTCAGGCCATCTTGAGGAAGTTTGATGAGTTGGATGCAGTGATGAGCAGATTGCCACCTCATTCGGGAAACCAACAGGTCAGTGTCTCCAGCTCCCTCGGAGAAGCACCAATAGTTAAGAAAGGATAAAATCTGACCTTTTTTGAAATATAGGAAAGCCATAACCATCTGTATCAGCTATCTGTGTCTATGAAAGTCATTTGAGATCTTCAAGGTGACTAGTCAAGATTACAATTCAAATTATATAATTTAAGCCTTCTGCCTTCAATTATTAAACAGTATTTTATTTTCTTATTTAAGTAAAGTATAAATTTGCCTAAGATACATATACTGAGTCAATCAGGGTCCCAATGGACAGTTGGCACACTCAAACTAAGATAATTCGAGGAGGGTTTATTCACTAAGGAGCAGGCAGGATATAGGAGAGCCAACCAGAGGACCTGCATTCTCTAGCAGTAAGTAACAGCCAAGTGGGGACTGCCCAGGCCCAGAGAGCATGGTGGGTAAGAATGAAGAGCAGCTCTGAAGCTCCGAACGTGAGCTACTAGGCACGTACATCAGACCAATAACCATGATCATGGCAGAGAAGAAAACCAGAGGTGGAGAGGGCAGCCATGGGGACTTAAGCATTTTCTGTAAAGTTCTGTCTTTTTTGTTTTCCTTTTCATATTTTAATATCTCTGAAATCACGATGCCCTCATAATCGATGGCATTTTTTATCAAATGTATATGTTTTATTGAGATATAATTCATATACCATAAAATTTACCCTTTTTTTTTTTTTTTAATTCTCATTATGGCAAATTCACCCTTTTTAAGTGTACAATTCAAAGAGTTTTAGTATATTCACAGAGTCATACAACCATTACTACTCTCTGGTTCCAGAATACTTTCATCACCCCAAAGTGAAACCCTGTACTTCCCCATTCCCACCTCTCTCCAACCACTGACAACTCCTAATGCGCTTTCTGTCTGTAAGGATTTGGTTTTTTGAACATGTCTTATAAATGCAGTGATATGATATGTAGCCCTTTGTGTCTGGCTTCTTTCATTTAGTAGGATGTTTTCAAGGTTCATCTATACTGTAGCAAAAATGAGTACTTCGTTCCTTTTTGTGGTGGGATAATAACATTCCATTGTAAGCATATATCATATTTTGTTTATCCATTTATCAGATGATGGACGTTTGGGTGGTTTCTACTTTTTAGCTATTAGAATAAGGCTGCTGTGAACTTTTGTGTATAATAACTTATCCTTTTTAAAGAGGATAGATTCATCTAATCTATTACTTGTGTAATTAAAATTTTAAGAACTCTCATAGCATTTTTAAATAAATGTCAAATACATTTTTAAATAATGTATGTATATATAACATATATATGTTTTTTATATATGTATATATATATATATTCATTCTTCTTCTTAGACCCGTATTAGTTGGGCATCTTTGTTTTGACCACATACTTTTAAGTGCACATTTAAATCAGTTATGAGTATGAGCTGTCTAAGCCTAATGTGTAGAATAGTGACATTTTCCCAATCCTGGAGTGAAGGGATCGTGTTGGCTAAGTGACACTAGTACCAGGAAGCAGGAAAAATCCAGCAAACACTGCAGGTCAAGGGTCAGTTAGTACCATTTGGAAGACAAGCAAGGTCCAAGGAGGGTGACCAAGTTTAGAGTCTCCCAGAGGAGTGCAGGAAGAACTAAGCAGGCCCCAGGAATCTGGATCAGCACAGGGCGGGAGGAGTGAGCTGATTGACAGACAAGATGCTGAGAAACTGAACCATGACATGTAGTCCTTGAGCCTAGACCTGTGGTCTCTGGTTTGTGGGCTTTGTATGAGTGGGCAGGGGCTCAGGCATGTGGGTCTGCAGTTGTGGGTTAGGCATCCTCAGTAGAGTCCTCCCATGGCATTGCCACACAGTATCAACAAGTCATCTCTCCTGGTCTTTAACGTGGTGTGGCAAGTAAGTAGCCAAATGACCAGGCCACAGTTAGTTTTGGTGTCTCCTCCAGTCCTTATCTAAAGTAGAAATATTAATTGTATCACAAAAATTCATTTATTGGCCACACACTGAGTTTCGCTGTGGGCAGGAATCTGCCAGTAAGGCTTATTCACTTCCCAGCACATCCCCAGGGAACTGTTTCAAAGCCCTGTTTTGGAGGCACAGGTTCTTTCACCTGGTTGTGTGCCCTTGAAAAATCAAACAGCCATATGACTTTTCTAAGCCAATAAAATAGGAATATTGCTCAAAATAATCTCTCTGGTCCTCACCCTCTTAAATTCATCTTCTCTCACAGACTCCAGGATAGGTTTTACAGCTCTCAGCCTGTGTCTCCAGCCCAGTAGCCCAGGACCTGTTAATATAGGTGACAGCTGAATCACCAGGTTCATCTCATTGCTGGCAGCAATCAGAACACAAGCAATACTCACGATCTTAGTCTATTAAGGACACTGATGAATTAAAATGTACTGGGAGAAGTATGTGGGTAAATGATGGAAAATGTTCTCAGGAGAAGCTTTTAGAACTATAAATTATTACATTTATTTTTTATTTATTAGATTTACAGTGTCTTACAATCTCTAAAGCATAGGTTTCCACAGATAAAGGCATTGCTCTAGTCATCTGTTTCCTTTGGATAGACTGTTCAACCCCTTAACAAATTTCAATTATTATAAAACTTAGAATAAATTTAGAAGGAACCTTATGTTAGCAATTTTCAAAAGTTGAACAATCTCAACCTCTTAATCCCAATACCTAATAACATGAGAAAGAACTTTCCAACAGGAATGAAAGTAATGCTTAGTAATAGCTAATATTGGGATCATCATGTGCCAAGCACTTAATAAGGATCACTTCAAGTAACTGAACCTTCTCACAACCCTGTGAGAAAGTTGTGGTTATTATTTCTACTTTACCAATAAGGAAACTGAATCTTGGGAGGGGAAAGAGCTTGCTCAAGTCACACAGCTGGCAAGCAGTAGCACTGGGACTCAGTTCTGGTTTCGTGCGGGCAGGGGCCTTTGTCTCTGCTCACTAGATCCCGGTGCCTGATAAACAGTAAGACCTCACATGTTCGTCCAGTGAATTGAATTTTTGTGTATAAATATTTTCATTATAGTCTTAGGTAAAAATTGTTTTCTGTCCTAATTCTCAGTACACTTTGAGACATTGATGAGGTATGATTTGAGTAAATGCAAGTGTTTTAATTCAAGTATGCAATATTCTGTTTTTAGGAACATGAGAGAATTTCACGAATCCATGAAGAATTTAAGAAAAAAAAGAAGGTGCATAAAACCATTTTCTTCTTCAAAGCATATTCTTATCCAAGTACAATAGTGACAACTGACAGACTTTAGATTCTTTTCACTAAAGTAGTTCTTTTTTTGTATTTTTTAAGATTCTACTTGTTGGGGAATAGAGGTGGCTACTGGCCACCTCTTCTGCTCATCTCTTCTGGTTACATTCTGCTGTGTCTTGATTTAGCCGCCCAGGGAAATGAGCACCAATATAGGACTCTCCACCTACATTTCCTTCAAAAAGATTAACTTATTTTACATGTTTCCAACTCTGTCCTTAACTACACAGATCAGTAGAAGCTGGAGAGGGCTTTCATTAAGCATTTCTATACTTATTATTTACTTTTTACATATTTTTGACTACTAAAGTTAAAGGTGCCTCAGCTCTTTGAACCTACCCATTTTGCTGTGAACCTAAAACTATTCCAAAACATAAAGTCTACTAAAAACATGTGGAGAGCTTCACTGTTATTCTCTTAGGCAGAGTTTGAAATCTACTCTGAAGGGGCATTTTCTGGGTTATAATGTGTGTTTGTATGTTCTTTACTGAGGAAGCAGAGGCTGACGTAACAACTATGTTTCTTTTCCAGGATCCTGCATTTCTGGAAAAAAAAGAACGCTGTGATTATCTAAAGAATAAACTTTCTCACATAAAGCAAAGAATTCAAGAATATGATAAAGTAATGAATTGGGATGTACAAGGTTATTCTTAAACCTATTTTAAACCAATTTTTTATATCAAACTTAATATTTATTTACTGTCTTTTTTATGTTAGTCCCTGTGATAGAGAAGCAAGTGCTTCCTGAATCAGCTTCTAGTTGGTGTGGCTGGTATGCAATATTAAAACAATCTGATTTCCCTTCAGACATTTCAAAACATTTAAATTTATTAAGAGCCTTTACTAAAAATGAAATAAATCCTGTATTCATCTGTGTACAATTTACATTTATCTTGTTGAAATTAAAAGTGATTTAGAGATGGTATTCTTGTGATATGATGAGCAATTAAGGTATCAGTTCTGGTGCCGTAGCATATCAATTTTTCCTTTTTTACTCAGACCATTTCCTAAGATTTTTCTAGGACAAATTTCTCTTCCTAGCCAAAGATGTCATTTTTTTTTTTTTCCTCTTGAAAGGGGTTTGAATCTACATTTGCAAGCCTTATGATCTTGGGCAAGTTGCTTTATCTCTCTGTGCCTGTTTCCTCATCTGTAAAATAGGGCTAATAACAGTACCTACCTCACAGGGTTGTTATGAGGGTAAGATGTATAAAGTACTAAAGTATTTAGAACAGAGTCTGGCATATTATAAGTGTTTGTGAAATCTACGGAAGTGTTTGTGAAATGAATAAATGCCTGAATAAGTCTCAAAGAAAGGTCCTTAGTAAGTAACCAAAAGGCCATGTGTCTCATGACTTTCTTTTTTGTGCTGTTAATAACTCTAACACGAAACCATAAGCAGATGCTTCCCTGTGGCTTTGTGCTCTCTGACGTCCAACTCATCTTTAATCAGTATCGCTGTGCACCTGTCTCCACATCCTCACAGCCCAGCCGTTCTATGTACGTCACATCACATCACATAGAAGGGCTGTGTGAATGTTGTTGACCTCTTTCATCCTGTTTGGATGACCATCCTCAGGCCCCGTGATATTGCATTTACTTAGAATCTCCCTTTCATTTATTGGGATGCTTCATCTTCCCAAAAATTATCTTGGCTTTGGCGCTTTATTCATGAGAAGTTTTTAAATTTTTATTAGTATGAACAGTGAACTACCTAAAAACTGTTTTTTAAAAAATTATTGTTATTGGATCCTATTCAGCTGCAACTATCTTATAGATAATTTCCAGGTGTAGAAATAGAATTTTTGCTTAATGTAGGCGCCATTCAAACAATTGATGTTCAAAGAATTTTTCTAAGTGATAAAACCAAAGAAAAACATGTGGAAAAGAGAGTTAAAAAGATTGGTTACTGAATGAACTTCCAGGTTTTTCTTTGTCAGTGAAATTTTATTTAGTGTTTACTGTTAATATTTTAATTCCATGGTTCGCAGACTATGCTTAGGGCCCTAAGAGTCTTAAGAGGTGACACCAAGAGAAGTGTGAGGGCCCCTCTGGACCCCCCTCATTCTCCATCCCCCACCAACTAGAACAGCTTCACTTTCTGCGTTATATATTGGGGCCCCATGTTAACATTTCACTTAAGAGGACTGACCCTTAAAAAAAAAAAA
This sequence comes from Pteropus alecto, assembly GCF_000325575.1. Taxonomy (NCBI): domain Eukaryota; kingdom Metazoa; phylum Chordata; class Mammalia; order Chiroptera; family Pteropodidae; genus Pteropus; species Pteropus alecto. Next base: position 7,044,864 of record NW_006436298.1, read on the forward strand.
GATGAAATAATACCATCTTCGTAGATTGTAAAGAGTTAGATTAATACTGAAATGAAGTGTTAAGGAAATTCAACTTTGCAAAACTTAATTTTACTAGAATTGTGTTAATCTTTGAAAACCAATGTTGTAACACTGATTTTTAAATTTTTTTATGTCAGTACCTAAGCATATTAAAATTTTAGTTACCTGTTGTTTTGCTTTTCTAGCACTCCTGTGTTGACTGGGCATGTTTTTGAAAATGTTTTCCATTATCAGAAAATAAACGAGAAAGTCATTGAAAACCTGTAGGTCATGACATTCAGGTGACTATTTCCTCCTCTTCCATTATTTGTAAGAATTCAAAGTCAAGGACACTGTGTTGGTTTCCTCAGGCTGCCATAACAATTACCACAAGCTGAGTGGCTTAAAACATCAGAAATTTATTGTCTCTTGAGTTCTGCGGGCCAGAAGTCTGAGATCAAGACGTCAGCAGGGCCACACTCCTGAAATCTGTAGCGGCATCCTTCCTAGCTGCTGGTGGTTTGAAGGCGATCTTTGGTGTCCCTTGGCTTGTATATGTATCACCCAAATCCTCTGTCTTCACATGACCGTCTTTTTTTTTTAGCATTTTATTTGATTTCATTATTAGTTTCAAGTATACAGTACATTGGTTAGACATTTATATAGTTTACGAAATAATCACCCCTGATTACTTTGTCACCCCTCTGGCTCTCCACCTAGCTAACTGCATTCTCTATGCCGTGCTCCCCCCTCCCTGTGACCATCTATCAACTACTAATTTGTACCTCTTTAACCTTTCATCCCTTTCTCCCAGTCCCCCAAACTCCTCCCCTCTGGCAGGGACCAGATTATCCTCTATATTTGTCAGTGTTTTCAATTAGTTTGTTCTTTTTATTCCTTAGATTTCTCATGTAAGTGAAATCATATAGTATTTATCTTTGACTTATTTCGCTTAGCATAATAACCTCTGGATCCATCCATGTCATTGTAAATGGTAGGATTTCATCTTTTATGACTGAGTAATATTCCATTGTATATATGAACCATAATTTCTTTATCCAATCATCCGTTGACATGACTGTCTTCTTATAAGGACACTAGTCATTATTGGATTAGGGACCCGCCTTCTGTAGTATGACCTCATCTTAACTAATTCTACCTGCAGAGAGCCTATTTCCAAATAACATCCCATTCTGAGGTGACAGGCTAGGACGTCAAATCTTTTTTGGGGAGTGAGGGGTTGGCACACAATTCAACTCATAACAGCCACCTTTGGCAAGGTGTGAGATTCAGAAGCCAAATTAATCTGTACATTTTCTTTCCTTCACCTGACTTTAACTTGTATTCTAATTTGAAACTTAATATGAGAATATGTCAGTATATCTAAAAGAGCAAAGTATATATTCTTCACTCATTCATTTGCCAGTTATGTGCCAAGTGCTTTCATTGGCCAGGTGTTGTTCTGGCGTTGCAGGTACAGTTGTCAGTAAACAGGTAGAGACCCTGAGGTTACTGTCTAACAGAATATCTGAATGAGAAGACAAGGGGTTGATGATGAAGTATACATTTTTGTTATGCACATTTCTAGAAATGGTTTGTGTAATGAATCTGATACTGAGATTCACCAGTCTTCAAAAGATAAACAATGTAGGAAAAATCTATAATTTCTTCTGACATCTTTAAAAAAAAAAAAAAACGTGAAAAAAATTTTAAAGGAAAAAAAAATGAGTATAAAAGTTTAGAAAATAAAAGTCCCACCACTATCAATTCCACTCCCTAGCAATCAAGACTCCATCTCTTACTCTATGATATACTGCTTGGAGGATATCTTTCCAGTCTTTATGATACATAAAATCACTTAAAAATTGTCTACCTTAATACTTTAAATGTGTTTTTAAAGAATATCTGAGAGGCAGCACCAATGTGTGATAGAGCAGCTCTCCTGTAATAGAAAATCTGAGGATAGTCAAAGGTGGGAGAGATGGTTCAGCCCAGCAAAAGGAGAAGGTAGAGTTTTGAGCTCATCACAATCAAGACTCCATCTCTTACTCTATGATCTTGACAAATGAACTTCTCTGAGCATCAGCCTCCTTATCTGTGGCCTGGGGATAATAATACTGCCTGATGAAATTGTGAAATTAAATGCAATTATGTAGGTAAATGCCAGGTAGATGCTTGCTCAGTAAGTGGTGGCTAGATATTCAGATACACTTTTCATTGAGTTAGATGATGAGTTGACTATTTTAAAGATAGGTTATCAAAATGAATAATGATTAAAGGCTTTTTCAGAAAGTTTATAGGTAATGCATTTATTGTTGCAAATTTAGAAAATGAAGATAAGCTCACAGTCTTCCAAATACACACAAAATTGCCCAAAATTCTACCCAGAGATAGTCACTCTTAATATTTTGGAACATATCCTTTCATTCTCATCTTATCAGGTATATATTTATATAAACATAAAGTTTTGGTATTTATTAAATTTTTAAAAATTATGTAGTATTATATTGTGTTTTAATTAAGAATTAATAAAACTAAATCAAGTAATTTTCCTGAATTTAGAGTTTTTATGTTTTCTATTTCATTTTAATGCAATTCAATTATATTACTGTTTTAAAGTTATTCATATGGTAGAAAAAGCAAAGAATGGGAGTTAGGTCTAGGTTCAAGCTATGTGGCTTCAGGCAAGTCACTTCTCTGAGCACTGGGATCAGATGAGATAAAATTACCTAAAATAATATTGTAAAGCTCTATTGAAGTCCCTACATTTAATTCTACGTTCTTTGTTCTGATGTTATCAGTAAGAACTTTTCATTAGTAGAAGAAGAGTTCATTATTAGTAATTTGTGCTGTTAATGAGTACATTTATTGAATATCAGGGCTTCTTTGGAGATCCATATATTCTGGTACAGCTTACTGGCTACACAGTGACACCGACACATTCACCTCACATGTGCATTTCCATTTCAACTGATTGACTTGACAGAAACCACAACAGCATATGTCAATGGGAAAGGAGGAAAATAAGGCTAGGGAATGAGGGCGCATTTTCCAATTAACAGGATACAGATTTGGCACCTTACTTTGTTCTCTATAAAGAGGGATGAAAGGTCCCCAGATTTAAGGAGCTCATCATACACCCCACTTCCAGGTATACTTAAAGACTTCATTCTGTTCGCCCTGTAAAATAATTTGTTTAATGGGTAACCCTACCATTTACTTGCTTTGGAGGAAATACTGCAAGGTGTTAGACCCATAATAGACATTTACCTAGACAGTTTGAATTGTAAGTAACATATTAGGTGGCTCTTTTTACATAAAACAAAACCTTTTTGTTATTAATTAAAACAATATTTGTAATCATCATTTTGGGAAGAATTTTGGTAGGATTAAGCAGTCAGGATTCTTAGTTTGTAAACCAGAAGTCGGAGCTGTGTGATTTAAGAAGAGGAATTTATTACCACCTGTCTAGCTTCCAGAATTGCTGGGAGGGCTGGAAAACTGAGCTGGAGGCTTTGCAGCAGGAACAATGTCCAAAATCACACCTAAAATCTCCATGTGGTGAGATGGGGTCTCCTGTTCCTGCTGCCCTCCTGTGTGCCAGATGCACCACCAACCCTGCCATCCTAGGATGCTGGAGCCCTCGTGACTCAGATGACTCAGTGAGAAGTGGACTGATGGAATCAAGGTCACTTACCAGATTCTGGTTGAAAAGAAGCCTAGGATAGCAAAAGCCTTGTGAGCTTCAGTAGGTGGGCTGGAGTCTTGATTGTGATGAGCTCAAAACTTTACCTTCTCCTTCTGCTAGGCTGAACCATCACTCTTACCTTTGACTATCTTCAGATTTTCTATTACAGGAGAACTGCCCTATCACACATTGGTGCAGCCTCTCAGATATTCTTTAAAAACACATTTAAATGAGATTTATCACTTGAGAGTTCACCAGAAGTATGAAGGAATGTATATGCTGACAAGCCAAACAGAAAACAAATATCGACCACAGAATAGCAGTTGTCCTAAATTTGAGTGTAGACAGGGATTTATCTCACTCAGTTATGAATAAGCCAGATATACAAATGGCAGCCAAAGCCAGAACATCCTTAACTTTAATGCTTCCAGGCCTGAGAGGAAAGGTAGGAAGGTTCCCACTAATGTCCTAGACAGAGGAGGTGTGTTCCTGGTCTCCAGGTGTGGGATTCATAAAATATTACTCAAAAGCAATGCAATATAGTAATTGCCTGGCCTTCCCAGATTAGGTCAAATTCTCCTATTATATGCTCATATACTCCTCTACCTCTTATTGAAATGAGTACAGATGTTTACCAAAAGGCATGTATAAGAATATTCCTAGAAATGTTATTCATAATGGCCCCAAACTGGCATCAAGCCAGATGTCCATCAACAGTAGAGTAGTGGAAGAAATAAATTGTGGCTAAGTCATTACAGAGCAATAAATTTAAAAAAAGATGAATTGCTGTTACAAAAAATGACACAATGATGAGTAAAACCCAGACACGAGTGTATACTGCACAATTTTATTTATATAAAGCCCCCAAACAGGCAAAATTAAGCAATGGTGACCTAAGAACAGGGATTACTTTAGGAGAGCCAGTCATTAACCGGGAAGGGGTAAGAAGGAACCTTCTGGGGTGTGAAAATGTTCTACATACTGCTCTGGTTGGTAGTCACGTGGGCGTGGGCATATACATATTTCACTCTCCCCTTAAGATTAGTTCACTTTATATACTTAACATATGTCTGTTCTATATCAATAAAAAAGTTATTTTAAAAATATAATTTCTGGTGGTAGAATTCAGAACAGAGGTGATCTCTGAGAAATGGTTATTGGCTGGGAAAGGGCATGAGGGAAACTTCAGGGTGCTTTACCTTGATCTAGTTGGTTTCCTGGGTATATATATGTGTGTAAGAATTAATCAAGCTGAATACTCAAAATTAGTGCCTTTTACTGTATATATGTAATACCGCAATTTTTAACAACCCATATGTATGTTCGAAGAAAAGTATGTTTTCAATTTAAAACAATGTAAATTAAGCAACACAGTCCTTTCATAAATTGAGAACTGCTTAGGGTCCTAGTGTTCTTAGAAACATTTACAAAGTTATGGCCAGGCCAACAACAATCTTAGAACTGCTGGTTTAATGACTCATATTTGAAACCCAAGATTGCATGTGTTTGTGACTTTGAACCAAATCCCTCTTCTGAGATGGCCAATTATAACCATTTTCTTCCCCTTTTCCTCTATGAGCAGTCCAAAAATATAACGAAGGTCTACAAAGAATGAACCTGAAGATTATACCTGTTCAAGTACTTTTATTCTAACATTGTATTCACACCTGTGAATTCCCTTTGTGCATAGGGCAGGAGGCTGAAGGATATATGACAGGTGAGGGAAATACTCAGTAATGTGTGAAAAACAGCAGCCTTTCCCTGTTTAAATCTTGTTTGTCATCAGGAAGCCTGCCAATGTTGTTAATAGTCAAGGGCACTCTAGAGATTGTTATTGCCTAAGGGTGAAAGCTATGCAGAACTACCTTTGCCAGCATTTGGAAGGTGCCTGCCACGTGATTCAGCCATCCAAATGCAACAGTGTGGTGGAAATGGTCTGTGCTTTTCATATAATTAGTGGTGACATCCAGGATTTTCTTAGAAGCCCTTAGGATTAAGGGTTTGAAATCAGAAAATATGGAGAGATTACACTCTGCGAGAATGTTTTTGTAGGCATCTGATGTCAACACACCATATGTCAGTGACTAATTCTTAATGAGTCCCTTTCATAAGTGTCACTGTTTTCTTACAGGCTTCTCCTTGATTTTCTTCTTTTCTCATGATGAGAAATTGGTACTGAATGATTGGACTATAGAAATTCCTCTTGATCTTTGTGACATTTAAGTTCTCAGCAGCTCACATCTTGGCTGGAATAGCCACCTACCTGGTCTTCTCATCTCCATTTTATGATGTAAATTGAACACAAATGAGCCCCTTCCATATGCAAAGCAGATGCTTTGTACTACTCATGAAAACTAACCATGTTATTGTTCATAGATGTTGCTGTTGCCTATATACCCATGAACTTTTTTAGAAGCTATCTTGTAGAGTGGTTAAGAGTACTAGCTCTGAAACCAAACTGCCTGGGTCCAAATCCTGGCAATGCCACGTACTAGCTGTGTAAACTTAGGCAAGTTACTTCACCTCTCTGAGCCTCATTTCTTATTATATAATGGAAATAATAATATTACCTATCTCCTAAGGTTTTTGTGAAGATTACATGAGCTAAAACATGTAAAGCACTTTCAACTATATCTTAGTGCACAGTATCCTAGCAAACTTCATGAATTATTCATAAAATATGCTTTTCTAACATTGTCGTGTTTCTGTGAATGAATTCTCTTTGCTTGTGCTAGGATAGGAGGCTAAAGGACATATGACAGGTGAGGAAAATGCTGTTCGTTAATAATATGGGAAAAACACCAGCCCTTCCCCATTTTGTGGTATAACGAATGTTACAGAGCAATAAAAATGAACCACTGCCACCTGCAAAATATGACATAATATTGAACAAAAGCCAGACAAGACCACATACTAAATAATCTCATTTTTACAAAGCCCCAAAACAGGCAAAAAGCAATGGTGATTTACGTCAAGCAAGGATTGTTTTTCTTTCTCTTTCCC
>NW_006436298.1:7051598-7057335 GCF_000325575.1 Pteropus alecto
AGAGTAGAGACGGTGACTCCGTTATTTTTGTGCCTCTGCTTGGGCCCTTGAAGTGGTGGCCTGGTTAGCAGAATCACCTGGGATACTGTTACTAATTTAAATTCCTGGAGTGGGGTTTAGGAATTTGTATTATGTCCAGTCCACAGGAATACCCAGGGAACAAATACTCCAACCTCCTTCATCTTTTCCTTCCAGTCCTACTGGTACCTCCCATTAGCTGAACCCAGCCAGAAGGCAAAGACAAGGAGCCTGATGATATAGTCTACCCAGGTCAATGCCTTGGGTCAGGGTGGAGAAATGGGGAGAATGGATCTGGAAGAAGACATTCATTGGGTGGTTTGTTTAAACTTTGAAACAAATCTTTGTTAACTCACTGAATCCCAAGCAACATCAACTTTATGATGTAAGTGCTAGTCTTATCCCATTTTATAGTTGAGGAAACTGGGGCCCAGAGGCAGATCCTCAAGTTTCCCACATAAGCAATGCTCATTTCTACTGACATGACATCAGTCTTAACAGGGTTTCTATTGAAACTCATGGCCCAGATTCTTCTCACTGAAATTCCAGCTTATTTTATTCCTCACCTTTCACATCTTCACCATTTTTCTACCACACCATTTGTAGTCAGAGCTGCAGAGGCCACCATTCAGTATTCTGGTTCCATAAATATATAGAAGTATATAGAATTCTATAAATATATAATTAGAAAGTTCAAGGAGGTATCGTCGAACTCTCTCACTTTACAGAAGAAATGGCAGCCCAAGATCTCTTTCATATTTTCATTTTCCGTCCCCTGTCTGGACTGTAAGCTGCAGGAGGGCAGAAACCAAGTCTTTGACATCATCGCTATCTTTCACACCCTTAGCAGAGGGGAACACGTTGCTGATACTCAACAAACTCATGTTGGTTGCTTTGGCCGGTTATTATTATTACTTAAATAACAGATTAACTATTTTCGCATTGAAATCATCTGGCTGAATATGAGAGAGAAACATTCTCACTCACAGTTGTTGAGAGTAGAAGCTGGTAAACATGAAAATGTCCATTGCCAAAATGTCAAAATGTAATACAGTCCTTTTAAAAAACAATGCCTTCTGACTTGGCAATCTCACTTCTAGGAGTTCATCCCAAGGACAAATTCATAGATATGTGCAAAGATATTTATGAACACATATGTTCATCTCAGTACACAAACAAATATGCATACATTGTGGGAAACTGATACACAGAAAATCATCGGACCGTATATAAAAATAGTATTCTTACCCACAACCTGGCAGCAAGGAGTTCAAGAAGACAAATTTTCCACATTTTTGCCAACATTATTTTCTCTCTCTGTCTTTTTTTTTAAAGTCACCTTATGGGTATAAAGTGATATCTCATTATGATTTTAATTTGTGTTTCCCTAATCATGAGTTATGTTGAGCATCTTTTCATGTGCTTATTGGACATGCATATATCTTCTGTGGAAAAATGTCTATTCAAGTCCTTTGCCCATTTTTCAATTGGGTTTTTTGTTGTTGAATTGTAAGAGTTCTTCTTATATTCTGGATTTGATTTAGTCTTGAACTTGACTAAATTCATCTGTTTGTTTATCAGAAGACTTATAAATATAGACTCCAGAAAATAATCTGAACTAGATTATCTTCAGAAGCAAAAATAATATGAAATAACATAATCTGATGGGAGTTTAGTGATGGTGGAGTGTACTTGTCAATAGATGTTACTGCTGGACTGCTGACTGGGCTGGCCTAATTAGTTAAGAACAATATGTCACCAAAAAAAATCAATGTCAAGCAACAAAAGACAAGACTCATTTCAGACCTCTGTTTTCTGTGTACCTCGGTATCCAAAACTGCCCTCTCTATTCCAAGCATGCGTGTCCATAAACTGGTGGGAAATGGAAGGACCAAGTTTCAGAGGTGTTTTTGGCTTATAGTGGAGGGAGGAGTGCTCCAGTGAATCATTCAGGGGTCTTCTATGTAAAAAGATTCTGAAGAAAAGAGAGTATATACTTGGTGAACATATTATGAGACATAGGAATGAAATTAGGAGTACTCTGGGGGAGAGTGCCTTCAGAGACATTGAGAGAATGGGCTTTTAGATACAAACATTGATTTAGAGAATATGAAAGTAGTTTATTCAGAAGTAAATATTTGGGGCCAAGGTTTTAAAATTAAAACAAATCACCCAATTATGCTTTTGACTTCCAAAGCTGGTTTTAGAAACACTATTTTATGGGAATATTGCAGCTGGCAAAGTTATTTTAAGAGACAATCTAAATATTTACTTTCATGCTGTAACCTTTGCCTTGTTTGTAGTCTAGTTTAAAATTTTAGACTGAAAATAAGATCCAAGCATTTAAGTTTTGAGATAGTTACATGAATATTACAAATAACTGAAGCACCATACTAAACAAAATTGACCTTCTCAAAACAGCAACATAAAAATTGGTTATATCTAATTTTATAGAATATTTTTTATCTAGTTATTTTATTATAATTATTCAACATATATTCCAAACAAGATGAGGGAAAGCTATTTAAAAATTCTACCAAAACCAGCTAATTAGTCCTTTAAATTATGAATAAGTAAATAAAATTTCTGGGTATTATTAATCTATAAAATAGTTTTTTTTTAAAGGGACTTAAATCATATATATTTAAAAATCATGTGTATTATATATAATATATAGATTTAATTTACTCTCTTATATTGTATAAAATATACAATTGAGAGAAAAATGTTATGGGTTTTTTTTTTCTTATAGAAAAATGGAAGAGGAGAGAGGATAAATATTTTCTTATTAAATCTTTGCCTGGAGGAAGCTAAGAAGTAGAAAAAAGGTTTTTTAAGTATTTGTTTTTGTTTCCATTTAATAATCCAAATTTTGTCATTTTGCCAGTGTTGAAAGTCTCTTTTCTTTTCTGAGGGACTGGAGTGGAGCCAGTTGGAGAATATGGCCTACCAGTTCAAAAGACCTGAGGGGTGTTACTTCCTTTTCTTCACAAGTTTTAACATCTGTGGATGGCTAAGACCAGTCCCCAAAGATAAAGACAGGATATGGCATCATAATCCTTAGTAACTTTGGGAGCAGAACCAGATCAATTGAAGTCCTACACTTTTATTTATTACAGTTTATTATTTTATCACTTTAATCCAGGATGAAGGGAAGTGTGAAGAGTCTGTGGCTCTGGTTTGTGACTCTCAGATTCTATGGACATGACCTATGAACCCAGCCACTCTCCTTTATCTTTTCCTCATGAAATCTTTATTTCCAGCTGACTTATAATAACTGACTTCACCTTCTCTCTTCCCTACCCACTCTGAGATGCTATTTACTAGAAAACGACTCTGTCTTAATCCTATGGGAATACCGAAAGAAAAGAGGTGTCAGAGGAATTAATTGCTTCCTTAAATTAAAGAACTGAAGTGGAGTTGATCTATTGTTCTTCCTGAAGCTTGCTTCTAGATTTTGGAATTGTCTTCCCAGCGAGGTTTTAAATTATGAAGGTCAGGTAAGAGGAGCCTCACTTACATTTGAATAAAACATTCATGCAGATGAACAGCCTCCTGTTTTCCTCTGAGAAATCTGTGCAAATCCTTTACTCTCCCCAACATCCAATTCACTACCAGGTTTTACATCCTAAATATCTCTCAAAATCCTTGTGTCCAGAGGCCTCCCATTCATTTATTCAACAAATTTATTGACCATCTACTATGTGTCAGGCTATACTAGCTGCTAGAGATACAGCAGTAAACGAAACTCCAGTCCTATTAGAATATTAAACCATACACATCTTAAAGTCTAATTCCTTGAAAAATATGGCCAAAAACTCCTATTGATGAAAATAAGCATCATAAAAACTACATGACTAGCAAAGCAAAACACAAAATTGATAATAAGCTAAACTAACAATAATTGACATTTAAAAGAAAGACTAAGCCAACCTAATAAGTAAAGACCACCCTGAGTCCACATTGATAATGCACCCTTAACACAGCCTTTGAGCTGGAAAATGGAGGAATTCCAACTATCTGGGTATTTACACAGTGGGAACTTTGCAAAATTGCTGGCAACTTCTCAGTACAATGCTGAATCAATTCCTGTGTAAATTTAAGGGCCAATACCTCTGGTTTATGAAGAGCAAAGATGAGTTATCCTTAATAACTTCCATAGAAGTTTATTAATGGTCCTTAGTGTTACATAAAAATTTGCTCCTTATAAAGAAAAAAAGAACTGCATTTTTGAACATAGGAACCAAGGGAAGGAATTCCAGTTTGGATTAGTGGACGGCTCCGTAGGAGGTGCACTCAGAGAACAAAAGCTAATCCCCAGAGGGTATGTGATGTGGGGAGAGGGGAGGGAGTGGAGGAGGTTTTAGAGGTCAGGAAAATGCCAGGTTTTAGAAGGACCACACAATAGTAATCTCAATCATCAATCTCAAGCCTCAGTCTCCCCCAATCCATTCTCTCCATAGTCACCACGGGTCTTTTGTCTTAACACAGGTTTGTTTGTGCAGCTTCCTTCAAACCCTTTCTCTCCATGCCTACACCATGAAATAAAAAATTCCAGCATATGCAGCACTCTTCATGGTCTACCTTGCACCGTCATCTCAGTGGTGTAAGGGTGGGGTGGGTAAGAGGCTGTCTGTCTACTTTTGTAGGAAGGCTTTTGTATATGTTCTTTATTTCTAGGATACTCATTTTACCCTAGCTAGATTTCTTTAAATATTCTAATGCTTTTACCTCTTAGGTGCCGGGTATTCTGCTCAATCATGAAAATATAAAGATGTATACAATGTCAAAATGACATGACTTATAGGCGAAATGGTATTAAAAATAAAGGTAAATATATATTTCATATTAAGTGTACTGTCACCTACTTTATTAATTATCTTAAAGTTTCATTGTCTTGAAAATAAATTTTTTGTTTACATAGAGACATAATGATTAAAATGAATATTCTATCCCCTAAGAATGTACCTCCTATTGTTCAGGTTAAGACAGTTTTGAAGTCAACAGATTGTTGCTCTTTTACGTGACATAATTGGGACCAGTAATTTGAATGTCAACTGAGAAGAGTGGATTAAAGCTGAGGCTCAAAAAGTGATATATAGATAGCTTAAACAAAAAGCGACATATAGATAGCCTGTAATATCTTGTCATTTAAACTATAGAATGTATATTCATTTGCCAATAGTTTGATGTAGGATCAAGACCTTTTCATTAAGTATGAAATTTCTCATCATTTCTCATTATTTTCAAATATTTTCTTATTTTCTTAAACTATGACTTCTAGTTTTAGGGGTTTTTTTCTGACTTTATCGAAATATAATAGACAGTTGCTCATATTTACATTGTACGATTCAATGAGGTTTTTTTCAATCATAGTTGGCATACAATAATATACCAGTTATAGTTGTATAGCATAGTGATCAGAGATCCATATAACTCACAATGCGATCACCCTACTAAATCTAGTACCCCTCTTCCCCCTTACATATTTATTACAATATTATTAACCATTAGTTTCAGTTTCTTTAGAGTGAGAAATTAAGAGTACTTAGGAAGCAATCTAAATATAGAAACCTTCTGGGTTTTTGTATTTTTTCTTCCAATCTTTTGCAGTTGTCTCTACAATATCTAATTTGACAAATATTTTTAAATGACATCGTCATTGAATCTTTTAATAACTCACTTTTTATAGAAACATCTCTTCATTATATCTTATCAG
>NW_006436298.1:7057367-7081536 GCF_000325575.1 Pteropus alecto
CAACTGTTGCTAACCACCAACTACCCTGAGATAGGAGAGGGGGAATAGTTCACTGGAAATTTGCCTTCCAACTGTGAGATTCTAGGGTACTGGGGGCATTACAAGTTACTTAAACTTAGCTGGTATGTTTTAGAATTAGCTGATATGTTTTTTAAATGGTCTCTATTCTTTGATTATTCAGTAACTGATTATACAGTCTATAAGATATGAATCTTTTGAGGACTGAGACTGTATTAGTGAGAACTCCTTTGGTTACAAGTGACAGAAACTGAACTCAACCCAGTTTATGCATGAAACAGAATCTATTGAGTTAGAGAACTAAAAAGTCCAGGAATTCACTTGGCTTCAGGGCTCCCTCTCAGTCCACTTCTCTGTCTTCTCTGCTTCTTCTCATAGCATATAGGTCTCATGTTCCCATATTTATGTTTCCTCTGTGTAACTGAGGAAGATGGCTCAGCTCCAGTATGCAGCATGGTTGTATCTAAGAACTACAGGAGAGACTCTCTTCCAGCAACCCTCTACTACATCTCTGAGAAGCATCTGATAAGCCTTGATTTGGGTCATGCGTCCATCTTTGAGCCAATCACCATATCTAATTAGCTAGCCTGGATCTCATACCTACTAATGTGGGGCTAAAGCATTGTGACTGACAACCCCATCAGACTTCATTAAGTGGGGAAATGGACAAGTCTTCAAAGGAAAAGCTATATGTTCTTTTTGTCGTTGTTGTCTTTTGTTTGTGTTTCTAAAGCTGTGTGTTCTTAAGAGAAGCTAGACCTGCGAAAACAGCAGATATGTACAGCATAGACTGTGCCTTAATTATTCTTGTATTCCCCTAAGACCAAGCACATAGAAGCAGCTTAGTATTAAATATTGAATGAATAACTACTTATAGCACTTTATACTTCCAAAACATTTTCACAGATGTTATTTTCTTGTCAATAGTAAAGACAGATTAAATGACTTGCTTAAAGTTATACAGCTAGTTTCAGATAGAGCTGAGTTCATAACTGGGTCTCTTGGCTTCTAGTCCAGTTCCCTTAGGAAATCTTCCTCTTCTTTTCTTTCTTGCTGCCAGGACCAATGTCAGAGGGAAAGGAAAGAGGAAAGAGATATTTTAGTCATGCTTTCACTATTTCTTAGAAGGCTTAATATGGTTTTGTCCCTAGTAGGCTGCTTCTATCTTTCAGCCTAATTATAGGTATATATATAATGAATGACTGTCATCGCTATTTGGACTATTGATTTATTGAGTTGTAGAATCTGCCAAATATACTTGCCTGTGTGTTTGACAATACTTTGGTGTGCAAACACTCTATCATAGAGATAATTCCTTAAAGGTATTGTAGTATACTGGAAGTAACGTAGGATGTAGAGTCAAACTTGTTTGAATCTCAGCTCTGTTACTTGTGATCTCGGGCAAGATAGGTAACCTCCATGAGCCTCCAGTCTCCTATAAAATAGGGTGACAGCTATCTACTATATCTACTTCATAGGTACTATAGCTGGGGTGGGGTAAGCTTCTCCTGAAGCCCCTGACTGCCTAGAGAGGGTGAATATAAGAATAATTTAGATTTTGTGAAATAAGAAGAAAGGGGTAAAGGAAACTGGAAGATATTCGATCGTGTTCCAAATTTACGCACCAAGCACTGAGGTAGGTAAGGTGGACCCAAGGACCTCTCAGTTTCATAGAGTAGGCAGGCATCTATATAAGTATAGTCAATGATGTTGTGTTTTGGGGATCAGAAAGACATGTGTTTTTAAATACCAGTTTTATCCTTTCTGGCTGTGTAATGTGAAGCAAGTTTTTATCAAACATGAAACTGAGTTTTCTTATCTACAAAATGGAGATAATATTTAACTTGTGATATTGTGGTGACACAAAAGTTACTCAATAAACAGCACCTTCTCTTTCTTTTCTTACAGTGTACAACGTACATGGTAGTACAATTAAGGAAGCAAGTTATCTGGTTGCAGCCTGGGACCAGGTTCCTGGATCACAAGTTTGATAATAAGCATAGCCTTCAGATGAGGATTGTGGAACTTGGAATACTCTGTTAAAAGCTGTATCTTAACTTTACTTCATTTAGATAAAAACAGCCAAATTGTTTTACTGGAAATTCTTAAAACTCAAAGCAACTTTGATTCTCTCAAGTGCTGCTATGATGACCTAGTATTGTGCATAACTTCTCTCGTATGGAAAGGAACAAATATTTGATATTCATCTTCATTGTTTTCTGTGGGTTGGTTTCCTGTTGTTTTTCCCCCCTCTGTCTAGAGGAAGGGAGTAAAGAAAACTTCCTCGTGAACCTACTACTGTGCAGAACATGTTTGAAAAAAATAAGCACAGAGGGCGAGAGTAGAGTTTCTGATCAAGATTATTACCAGCATTATCCAACTCCAATATACCTTAGGGATAGTTTATTGAAGCACTGACGATTGTTCATTTACTCAAAGTAACAGAAGTGCAAAGTGCCAGAAGGAGGGGCCCACGGTGAGCCCAGGCAAATCAGAGGGAGAGCATAGTATCTGGAAGGAAGTACCACACACAGGTGTAATCTGAGTTAGAAAGTGATTTACCATTAGACAGTCAAAAGATTTAGATAAATTGTTTTTAGAATATGTGCAGAAGTGGGAGACGCCACTTCTTAGAGAAGAGAAATTAAAGAAAGTTTGTTGTTTGTAATTGAATAGAAGTAGACCAGTCTTGAAGCATTGGCAATATTTTAGTACGTGAATCTGCAAACAAAAGGTACAAGGAAAACATTTGAGGTAGAGGAATTAGTGCGAAGGACAGACAAGTCACAGGGACAAGAGTGGGAGGCGCATGTGGGCAGCCAGGTGAGAAGTTTCACTTAGTCAGATGAGAGCATTCTTATCTCTACCACTCATCCAGCACTTATCTGTCCTTTTATTACTTTTTATTTTTATGAGTGTACACCTCATCTCGTAGACTATGTAAGGGGAGAATGCTGTACAAAAGTACACTTTGGTTTCTCTCCACATCATCTACCCTCCTGTGTAAATAAATAATATATATATTGTGCAGATGAGAGGATCGGTTGACTCTTTAAAGGCAAAACAGAAAGAAATAGAATCATCAAAAGGAATTTTTTTAAACGTAAAGTCAATATTTTAATAAATTACAGTGTTTTCCACTTTCTTTTTCTCACACTTGTCCTTTTTTCTTGATAGTACTAGATAGTTTTGATACTGATATTTGATAGTGTTAGAAAAACCCCTTATGTGCCCACAGATGCAATACTTGAGTCAGGCAAAAATCAACAATGGACACTAAAAGCTTTCATGGGTTGAAAGGTTGCTGGGGAATAAGACAGTCACACAGAATCAAAGTGTCATACCATGGAAATGCTGATTAATTATAAAGAGAAAAGGGAGACCCAGAGGGTACCACCTGATTCAAATTTAGCATCATTCATCCTGGGACGACCTGATCTGTAGCGTCTGCCTCCTGATGTGATACAGTATGAAGTCCACAACGTCATCTATATAATATTCTTGCCAACAGTGTTTCTTCTAAACGTAATAGTGGGGGTGGAGAGGAAATACAAACCCAGACTGTGAGACATTGGACGGGGCAACTGGACTAGATTCCTTTTAAAAATGTAATGTTATAAAGGTCAAAAATGGCAACAGGACTGTTCAAGAATTAAGACAACTAAAAAGACATGACAATGAAATGCAAGGAATGATCCGTGACTGGCTCCTGGATTTTAAAAAAAAACAAAAACCTAAAAGCCACTTTTGGGACAATTGGCACAATGTGAATATGTCCTGTGTATTATATAAGATTATGTATTAGTGTTCATTTTGGGGGGTTATAATAATGGTATGGTCATTGTTATGGACTGCTTGTTTGTGTACTCCTCATCCCATTCCTGCCCTCCAAATTCATATGTTGAAATCCAGCCCCCAATGTCACAATATTAGGAGGTGTGGCCTTCTGAGAGGTGATTAGCTCATGAGGATGGAGTCCTTATGAACAGGAACAGCACCCTTATAAAAGAGACCCCAGAGAGCTCTCTTGCCCTCTCCAGCATATAAGGAGAAAATTGCCATCTTCAGCCCAGTAGAGGGTTCTCTCCAGAACCTAACCACGCTGGTGCCCTGATCTCAGATTTCCATCCTCCAGAACTGTGAGAAATAAACTTCTGTTGTGTATACGCCACTCAGGCTAGGGGATTCTGTTATAGCAGCAGAAAGTAAGACAGTGGTTATGTAAGAGACTGTCTTGGTTCTTAGGAGATACATACTGAAATATGTAGGGATGAAGTGTCATCATGTCTGCAAATCACATTTAAATGGTTGAACCAAAAAAAGTATAACTGAGTATAAATGGTTGAGCAAAAAGAATATACTATGCACTGTATACATTTCTTATATGTATATGTATGTGAGAGAAAGCAAGCAAATGTGGACAACGTTAACAATTGGTGAATTTAGGGGGAAGATATAGTTCGTTGTGCTATTTTGTCAGCTTTTCTATAGATTTGAATTTTCCAACATAGTAAGTTAGGAAAAAGTAAAAACATCTCTTTCCTAATTGTCAAACATAATATATGCTTGTTCATTGAGAAAAATATAGAAAAAACATGAAAAATAAAATGACCACGGGCTATGGTAGAGCTTTTTTTGCCATCTCTCTTTCTAGTTCCCCACATCTGGTACCTCTCAGGCACAGAGGCCAACCTTTCTAATTAATATTCATGTAGGAAGATGAGTAGGAGCCATTTACATTTCTCAGAGATCCTATCTTTGGGTTTCAGATCACCTTGGCTCCCTTTCTCAGGTTTAATGCTTTCTGTTGAGAAGTTATAAACTTTAAAGTTAAATACTCAAGAGTTACAAAAAATATTTTTAAAAAACGGGAAAATGCTCAGATTGACACCTAAAATACCTCAAAATTCAGAACATAAATTCATCACTATCAAATGTCTAAAACCCTCCAAAGCCTTCCTGTTGCTCTTAGACGAAAGCATATACTCAGGTGGTACAGCATCCAAGATCTGACCGCTGCCTTCCTCAGACTTCATCTCTCAAACGCTTCCCTTCTTCTGGCCTCCTGTACTTTGAATCTCCAAAATGGTCCTAGATTTTGCCTTAGGGTGTTCTTGGCCCAGATCCTTGCATGGCTGGCTTCTTCTCATCAGCTCAAATGTCACTTCTTAAGTGCAGCCACCAGCGACCACTCTACCAGCGGCAGCTCCTCT
The DNA here is from genome assembly GCF_000325575.1 of Pteropus alecto. Lineage (NCBI taxonomy): Eukaryota > Metazoa > Chordata > Mammalia > Chiroptera > Pteropodidae > Pteropus > Pteropus alecto. Next base: position 7,062,599 of record NW_006436298.1, read on the forward strand.
CCCACTGCCTTTCCTAACCCTCTTTGTCCCTTTATTGTGTCTTTTCTCTTCAGGTCACTCATCACTATCTGAAATTATCTTGTTCATTTTCAGTTTCACCGTCTTTGTTGCGTGTCTTCTCTAGAGTATAAACCTCCATGAGGGACCTGTCTGTTTTGAGTTCACTGTATCTTCAGGGCTTAAATAGATCAGGATCTGGTACCTATCAGGTACTGAGTAAATATTTTTTGACTGAGTAAATATTCCTTTCATATACAATTCACAAACATGCCACTTACCACACCTTATGTGGATTAGCATCAACGTTTTGGGAGCTGTGGTGAGTTTCTCTTTGTAGGCTCTTAAAGTTTCCTCTAAAGAAACTCCAAGTAAAATCAGAAAAGCTGTCACATGGAAACTCCGATAATGAATAAAATAACTGTACCTCATAACCAACAGAATGTCAAGACAAGTTTGTGATCTGCCTCAAGTAGATCAGTTTCATACCAGCCCAGTTTAAGTGAGTTTTCTAGGATTAGGATTCCTTATGGTAAGTTACAAGATCATCATTAGTGCATTTTAAGGTTTGGGGGACACAGGAAGTAAAGAGCTCCATGAATTTAAAATTTGATATAAGATCACAGTATTTGCAGTATTTGGTTAATGTTTACTTTTTCCTCTTTCTTTTTTTGAGCTTAAAAGCTTCAGGAAGGCCAATTCCTGAAAAAGCGTGCAAGGCCAGTTTTCCACTACAGTGGAAATTACTATGACTGATGCAATTTAAAAAAAAACCAAAAATCAGCCCCATCTCTTTCTCTGCATAATCCACATAATTGTGGCAATATTCTGTCCCAGATAAAAACCCTTCTTCTCTCCTCAGGAGATTCTCCCAACTTACTCTGATCCTATAAAGTTGTTTTCTTCTGGCATTTGAGGAATGTTATTCACAAAACAACTAGACATAGGTCTCCAACCACCTTTAAAGAATGTCTCGAAATTCTATTTTTTTAAATAAAATTTTTATTATAAAATATAAAACTCAAACCAAAAAAGTACATAAAACATATGTGTACTGTTTAATAAATTGTAAAGCTAACAGCCATGTAACCTGCATTCAGGTAAAAAAACAAAATATTGCCAGCACCCCAAAAGCATCTCTACGCTTCTCTTCCCATACTTATCCTCTCTTTTCCTCCTAGAGGTAACCACTACCTTAACTTTTAAGATAATAATTTCTTCGTTTTTCTTTGCAATTTTGCCGCTTATGTATAGAATCCCCAAATTATGTAGTTTAGTTTTGAACTTTATATACATGGAATCATGCTGTATTTGGGGGCAGGGGTCTCATTTATTCTGTTCAATATTATGTTTGAAAGCTCACCATGTTGTTGGGAGTTGCTCTAATTGGTTCATTCTCATCCATAATACTTCACTATACCCTGATTTTTTTTTTTAGGAAAATTTTTCTACGGCTGCACTCTGATATCTCATTATGGGTAGTTTAAAGGAGTTTGGTTATTTTTTAGAGACAAAAAGCAGCAAGGCTGTTAATCTAGGTGTTTGAATCTAGACTCTACGACTTAGCAGATATCTTGAGTAAATGATTAAAGGTTTTTGGGCTTTACTGTCCTAGGAATAAGGAAAATAATATCACATCATAGGATTGTTGTAAAAATAAAAAAATAAAAGTCCAGAAAGCACTTAATATAGCACCTGACACATGGTTACTCTGAGTAATGATGGAGATTACTAGTACTATTATTCCACTTGTTGAATTACCAGTTCAGGGACTGACTCTGCTTTAACCTTGGCTCCCTTCTGGAGGATCTTGCTTAATTCATAGGAACTAAGATAGAGCTTTACTCATCCTCTCAGAAATTGCCTTCCTGGTGACTTCCTCTTAAATTCCTCCATAAATCTGTCCTGGGAAACTGCCCTATGTGAACTAGGAGCCTCCCACCTTGTGACTGGGTGGGGTAACTAGAGGCCCTTCCAGTCAGGCCCTCAGCAACTCCAAACTGAGTTGCCCTTGAAAAAATACCAATCCTTGAATTCATTCATTAAGCAGGTGAGGCAGAGTGGAAATATTCTAATCCCTTTTTTTTTTTCTCATCTAAGACCTAGTACTAGAGACGTAAACCTTGAAATGCTATTAAGGAATGTGCTGTTTTCGCAATGGCAGCAGACTGTGAGAGAAGGACAGGACTCCACGGGCATGTTGGATTTGAGAACCAGGGTTATATTCATTCACTCATTCAACAAGTATTTGTGGAATTATTCTGTGAAAGGGATTGTTTCAGGCAGGTGGGATACAGTAATGACTTGTTAAATTTATTGAGACCGGTTTTGTGACCCAGCATATATGGTCTCTTGGTGAACGGTCCATGTGCCTCTCAACAATCTTAGGAAGAGAGTACTATTTATTATTATCCCAAATTTATAGTGGAGAAAAATAAGGCTAATGTACTTTAACTTCCCTCAAGGATTAATCCATCTAGCTAATAAGTGGCAACATGAGATCTGAACCTAAGTTTCTGACACCAAATTCTGAGCTCTTAACTTTCTCCTTCACATATAAAACCGAAGAGAAAATTGTTTTTTTTATTTTACCATTCACTTGACTGCAGGTAAAATCAACAAATTTCTAATCATAGTTCCCCTGAGAATAATATTTACTTGGAGTTGTGAAGATTTTCATCAAATAATGTTCTATAGTGGATCGTGGTCCATAATACCACTGTGCGTTACCAAGAAGGAATAATTAAGAATAATTAAAAATAATTAAAAATTTTGCTACAATTTATGATTATGTAACATGATTACATTGAGCATGGCATTCAACAAATTTTGTTTGCTATTGAAGAATGATGCATTTAGGTTTTAAGTCTGGATTTTCTTTTGGAACATTTTCAACTACTACCTAATATGCACACCATTAGGCAATAGTTAAAAGAACACAGTTTTTACATTTTTCAATGTTGTGAGCATCATTTGGAAAATTAATCTGAGTGGCATAAAAATGACATGCCATATTCCAACAGAAATTTAGCTTAGTACTAAGTTGGACCACATGAAATTGCCATTTTCTGGTTTAAAATAGCAATTATTTCCAATTTCATATGGTTTGACTTAATAAATTCTATTATTCCACATGCATGAATTCAGCAGGAAAATAAGTTTCTCTAAGACAGGGATTTGGGGTTTTGTTCACTATTGTGTACATGGTAGGCACTCAAAAATTGTTTGTTGAATGAATAAGGAAAGTAAATAAAATATGGTAACTAACTTTCCAGTCTAACACAACACACCTTTGGATTTAGGTCTGGTGTGGGAATAAGGAAAATAATATGATATGCATTAGTCTCTTAAAATGATAAAAAGTTTAATTTAAAAATCTAATTTACCCAAGAGAATTAAACACATGTCTACACAGAATTTGTACAAAATATTCATAGCACCATTATTCATAAGAGCTAAAAGTGGAAAAAGCCCAAGTGTCTATCAAGTGATGAAGGTTTAAACAAAATGTAGTGTATCCATGCAATGGAATCTACTCAGCCATAAAAAGGAAGAAGTACTGGTAGGTACAACATGAATGAACCTTGAAAACATTATGCTCGGTGAGAGAAGCCAGACACAAAAGGCCACACATTGTGTTATTTATTCACACAAAATGTCCAGAATGAGCAAATCGATACAGACAGAAAGTAGGTTAGTGGTTGCCAGGGTCTGGAGGCAAGGGAAACCAGGAGTGACTGCTCATGGACACAGGGTTTCTTTTTAGGGTGAAAACATTCTGGAATTAGATAGTGATAGTTGTACATCCTTGTGAATATACTAAAACCCACTAAATTGTGTATACACTTTAAAATTAAGAGCGAATTTTATGGTATACAAAACAGTTCAGTTTTAAAAAGTGAGGGGAAAACTCTAAGTTCTCTTCAGAACATGTCAAGTATACTATAAAATAACAGACGTGTTTATAAATCTGAGAGTATTAGGAAATGTTCCCTTGTTTAATTATAAACCGAGTGGAATGTTTGGAGATTTCAGTAATCTGACAGGGAACATTAAGAGGATTAACCTGACTTCCCCAGTGTTAAAAACACCAATTTAAACTGCATCATTCAAAAACTACATAGTCATAAAATAATTGTAGCAATGACTCCCACAAAAACAATACCAATCAGATTAATGACCTAATTAAGACTCTCATCATTTAAAATACTTTATATTTATATAATGCTTTTACTTCCTTAAATATTGAATTATGCCTTTAAGATTTATTGTATGGGAGAGTCACATCTCTAACCACTTAAGGCAGAGCAGTGGGTGGGATCGGACAGAAATTTATTAGCAATGCTGACATTCCAGATTGTAATACAAAGTGAAGCAGGATTAAAGAAACCTAAATTCTAGCCTGCAATGCATACAATTAAATAGCAAGAACTAAAATTGCCACATTCTGGACTACTATTTTAAAAAAGATACTGAAATTCAACAAAAATATATAAAAGTGTGCACATCATGAAGTGTAGACAATGAATTTTCCTAAGTGGACACAATTTCCAGATCAAAAATAGAATAAGGCATATAGAACTAGTTTTCTTTTCTTTTTTTTTTTTTAAGCCAAAGAGATTATTAAAAGTTTAAATCTCCCCAAGAGCAGATTCTGCATCATAGCAGGATTAAATTTGGGGAGGGCACCCCGAAGTGGTAATAATGTATACCGTAGCATGCACTTAATTTTGTTGGCAAATTTATTGACACCAACATCTACAGTATGTCACTTCCAATTTAACTACTCTGAGTAATGATCTTTTTTTCTCGATCCAGAAATTCGGCAACAGTTCTTATATTTACGCATCACTTTTGAAAATCTCCACATCTGGGTGCTTCTGACAAAATTTTAACCACATTTTCAGAGCAGGAAAAGTGTGTGTAAAGACGCGCTTTTCTTGCCAAAGAGCTGAGCACCCTTGGGCCCTCTTCAGGAGGAAAACAGTCCCCTCTAGCCCTCAGTCTACTGTTCTACCAGAAACCCGCGAAGCACCGAGAGCGCCCCAGGGTGGTCCAGTACCACCTCGGAAGCCCCCCTTGCCTCCCGGAACCCGCGCCTTTCCTCTGCGCTAAGTCCCCGCCCCTGCAGCCGAGACGGGGATTTAACTCCGAGCGCTGCAAGGGTGTGCGGGGCAGAGCCGGTTTCTCCCGCCTTCTTCTCCACCGCTCCCTTCCCCCTCCCATCCGAGTTTCAGGTGAATAGGTCACCAAAGAAGGAGGCGGCCACACCACACCTCCTGGCCAGCGTCCGCCTCCCGCTTTCTCCTTCCTTTGGAGGACGCGGCGGAACTCCCGGGAGAGCTGGCCAGAGAACCGAGGAGCCAGTGCGGGGTGCAGCAGGTAAGACTTGCGGGCGCGAGGCCGCATACCTCCCGCAGCCGGGCCTGGCGTTGGTGCGCATGCTCGGGGGCAGGGCAGCCTGGGTTGGGGGTAAGGAGGAGGAGGAGAGCTGAGCCCTTAGCTCTGTCCCCGGCTGCTTGATTGGCAGCTCGCACAGCGTCAGGTGCGCCCGCCAGGTGAGACCGCTCCTTGCCTCCCGCGGTCCTTCGTGGGTCAGGTCGGGCTGCAGTGAGTAGGTGAGAGCTGGGCGCGATGCCCGGGGCGCACGGTACCCGCCGAGTCCCCGCAGGGGGACCGCGGCCCTTCTGTCTTGTAGGGGAGGCGCGGGGGTAGGGTGCCCGGCGCTGGTTTCGGTGGCGGTTTCGCCCCTGGGCTGGGACTCGCGGGAGTCGGAGAGGCGGAGAGAGCAGCCCTGGGCTAACTTGAAAGCTGCGTCCGGGTGCCAGGGGCCACTTGGAGGCGCCGATCAGCTCATTTCACAGAAACGCTTAAGGATTCGTGTGCCCAAACAGCTCGGTCAACTTTTCGCTTTTTGCGGGGCGGGAAGTTCATGGACAGTGAGAATCCTGCGCTCTGCTCTCGTGTGCAGTTCTGAGGGCTTTTCAGCGAGAGAGGCGCGGCTTCGATTCCTCGGGGTTCCTAAGCCCCAAGGCTAGAGTGAGGAGGGCCGCTCGCTGGTCGGGACAGCTTAGATCTTGGGAGACTTCATTATTTCCGCCCCACCCCACCCCTTTGGGTAATCCTGGGGAGAGGGGGTGGCTGGGTTGAATCCGTGAAATACTGTATTCCTGGAGTGACAATGTGGGCCGACCCGCTATTTTGAGTCCACTTAGTGCGAGTTGGGTGAACCAGAGTAGATTTGAGCTGGGGGGCGGGGATTTAATTTTGGGGGAGGCTTTATTTCGAGGGAATCTGCTCACGATCGGATTCTCAGCCGTGACCAAAAGGCCTCGGGGCGGTCCCTGCTCGGCCAGCGCGGCCTGCGGGGGGGTGCTTCTGGGCGCGGCGGGGGCGCACGGACCCTGGGACCTGCCCTCTGCAGGGCCGCCGGGTTTCGAGACCTCCGCCGGGTTTTGAGAACTCTGCGTCCCTCAGACTTGTTGCCTGCGTGGGAAGAAGTGTGCTTGGAGAGGTGGGTTGAAGGGCCAAAATGGCCTCTGCATCTTGGGGCTGGAAGAGCAACCCCGAGCCGCTCGTGTCCCAGGTGAAGCGACTGAGCCAGAGGAAAAGCCACGGCATCCTCAGGCCAGCCATGGAGGTAGCTGGGCAAAGTGCCCATCTGGGAAATGACTCGGGGCGGGGAGGAGGCAGCCTTCCAGGTTAGTGCCCTCGCGCACAACAGGTGTATTCTTGGGATCCTTGGAAAAGAGAAACCCTTCTCTTTAAGGCACTGTTGGTGATTCTTGCTGTGATTGAAAACTAGTTCTTTCTAGACTAGTTTAAATCTAAAGATAGATTTCTCAAACTACGCATTTCCAAGTGTAACAGTTTTTCTTTTGGATTGCTCGTATGGACGTTTATTTTCTCTTTCCGATGTTTTTTAAAAAATAGATATTTTAAATGGTTGAGCAATAATAGCAGATATCTCCTCAGACAAAACACCATTTTTCTTTTTTGTAGTTTTGCATTTATTTAGTTATTAGGTGCCTCCCTTGTTAGATGATGGAGTGGAGGATAGCAAGATTTAGACAATTTTCAAGCTCTATAGGGGAATGATGGGCAGTGCCTCCTGTGCTAAAAGCATTTGGTACGTAATATCATTTAATCAACCGCTCTAAAAGGTAGACCTTATTAGAACTCCATTTCAAAGGCGAGCAAACACCTGTAGGGATCAAAAGCTGTCCTAATAAAAAACTGAGCTAAGACGAAATGGAAAAGTCTGAAAATGCTATGCCCAAAATTATTCTTTAAAGCAAACTGTTAAAAAGTAAAAAATATATTTAAGGGCAGTGTGTTCCTTTTCAATCACATACAGCAATAGTTAATTTGCCTTTAAAAAGTTTTTAAAGTTGTGCCTGATATTAAATGATTCTATTTAGGTTATAGGCACATCATTAATAAACTGTCTAAAATTTTGAAATTAGGCAGATTTTGAAATAGACGAGCTCTGTGTCAGAAATGGCATTTTTAATAAGCCCTCCAGGTAATTTTTAAGCACACCATATATTTTAAGAATCATTGCCTAGTGAGAGGTTTCAATCCGAGAAGGGCCTTGATTTTGTGAGTTTCTTGTCTAGAGTTCAAGTTCAACAAAAGTAGTTAAGAGCTTACAGTCTGAAGGCAAAGTAGAGAAAAGGGTCAAATACAGAAAACCATATGAGCATCACCTGTAACCTTCTTGGAAAGGCAGAATTCCAGGCTCCACCTCTGCATCAGAATCTATATTTCAGTAAGATCCTTAGGTGATACATACCACATTCAAATTCAGAAAAGTAACTAGGTTATAGAACAGCTCCAAGCCTGGAGTCTAAAATGAAAGGTCTAACAAAAATCTGCACGGTCTTTTTACTCTAATATTTTCATAAATAGTAATGTGGATGAAAAAAGCCCACTAAATATTCTAATCAGGTAAGCCTCAAAATGCAACTAAAGAAAACTTCCCTCTGTGAGGTAACTGGGGAGCTTAAAGATAGTTAATTTATGAGATTAAATTTAATCTTTTATCTCTTTGAAAGAGCAATAATTATAACTTTATCTTTAGAAGAAAATAGGAAGAATTTTACCTTCACATCAAGCAGCTTACAGAAAACTTATATGAGGCCATAGGGACTAATGAAAGGTAGAGAATTCCAGAGAAACTTCAAAAGAGAACTTTTATTATATGGTAACATTAGCTGGCTTTCAGCTAACATATTCAGCAATGGTCTGCTGCTTCTCTTTTGCCCCTCTTACTTAGTTATTTGACTTAGGTCCCTATCACTGCCATGATTTGCTATGCTGGGCATCGGACAACAGTCTGTTCTTGGTTCTCTTTCTCCTTTGGCTATGGCGTAAAGCAGTTACCAACTGTCTTGAAAGAGACCTCCTATCCAGTATCCTCAAAGTATCAAACAGCTTAAGCTTTGCATAAATGGCATGAAATCAAATTGTTATTTGTTATTTTGGGAGGGCATGTGGGGTGAAGTGAGGGAGATATTTCTAGCATTGAGAGGAAATCTGACCCCATTCCCCCCACCTCCCAAAGAACCCTTTCTAGGACTACAAACTCAGTTCTTGAGATATTTGAAGGCTGCCATAATGGTCCTTCTAAGTTGAGTTCTCCAGGCCAAACATTTCCTATTTTTCAATCATTTAAGACATGTTTGTTTGTTTTTTTTAATTTTTTTTTTTTTAATTTTGTATCTTTAATAATCTTAATCACTCTCCGGGAGAGGCACCTACTTGGAGCATGATGCACAAATTTCAAGGCTGGGTGGAGGTTTGTCTTTTAATAATTGTATCATTCCTAGATCTAAGCACTATCTCTGTGAATACTGCCTGAGTTTGGAATAGTGTGTTCGCTTTTGTTGAAATTCTCACCAAGGAAATGCACTTTTTAAAATGAACAGTTATTAAGTCAAATCTCCCTTAGTCAGTACATATACTATTTTTTTAATTGAGTTTACATTTTAAAAATGATGTTATTCATGCAACCAGTATTTGAACAAGCATATAGTATACTAATTGCCTAAACGTGAAATTTCTCACCTTCAGGATAACCACCTTGCTGTGAATACATTTGCTTATCTTCTTTAATTCATTGTCTTACTTAGTTTATCCCAGCTTAGAGGTCAAGATTATTCCCCCATTTGGCAGAGGAGGGTAGTGAGACTCAGAGAAGATGAGGAACTTATGTCAGGCCTCTAGGTTTGTTTTAACCCATCATTTTAACCTTACATAGAATTCGATCAAGGTTGATGTACTTGTACCCAGCGGTTTGTTAGCTGCAAATCTGCATAAGCTTGACCACAAAGAATGGACCATTTCCACCTGGAGGGAGGTCACTACTAGAGACCTCCCTCCAGGTGGAAATGGTCCATTCTTTCATCCTAATTAGGTTCCATTGTTGAGCCCTTTAGGAATCTGCCTAACACTGTCTGTACACAAGGATGCACTCAAGATTCTCAGGATTCTCTTTGCATTTCCTTCGTGTACCGATCTGGTAACATCAAAAAAGGAAATGAATTTGGTGTGGCATGATTTGTTCTTAATGAGCTTTCCAAAATTATTTGCTTCACAATTTAAAATTTCTGCTGGTGAGGAGACGTGACAACTAAACTCTGAATTTAGGAAATAGCAGTTTGAAGAGATTTTGTTGTCTTTTTTTTTTTTTTTTTGACAAAACTTAAACTACAGCCTGAGTCTGGATTAATTTGGAATTTTCAAAAACCACCATTGTGCCTAGAATTTTTGGCATAATCTTGAATGAGTGAGCCATAGGTACAGAAGGAATAAGATTCTTCTCAGGTCAATTTGCAAGTACTTGGCATTCAGCTTTAAAATAGGGTCCTGCAATGAATAGTGTTTAAATTCAGTTTTTCTTAATGTTTTTCTGAATGTCAGTTAGAAAGACAATCTGAATTTTTATTTTTATAGCACCATAATATTTTGGCCTAAATTGCTCATTTATTTGTGTATTCACGTACTAGTTACAGGGCTACGTACACCTATGGTTTGTGGACTTCTCTGTGTTATAGCTCAATAAAATGGTTTTCGAAAAAAAATGTAGAGAAGTCTTCCCTCACTATGTTTGAAAAAATTTCACTAATTGTGTTGCTGTTACTAACATTCAATATATTTTTATCTTTGAGGTTATACCTAATATACATTTGGGCAATATTTTGTTCTGAGACATTTGAAATTGTCCCTAAGGATATGGAAGATTGTTGCCATTGATTTTAAAGAACAAAGTTTAAAGAGTTCGAATTGATTCACTGTTCCTAACAGTGATGTATGACTGCACATACCTTATTTGAAAAAGAAAAAATGCTAGACACTATAATATACTCAGATACAGGTCTTGCTCATGCATCCTTCCTCCCTTCTTCCTTCCCTCTCTTCTCCCAGCTTCCACCTTTTTTCTCTTTAAGTCTTCGGGTATTTCCATACTGTACTTTATCATGTATTTCAGCCCTAAAAATGCCTGTTGTAGTAGCTGTTTTCTTTGTGTGTGACCTTCCGGAGAACTGTCTCATACTTGCACAGGTTCCTCCGGTATAATGGAGGCACTTAATGAATACTTATTCATTGAGTGAACTTGCCTCTCAGATGTTTAGGGATTTATGCTCTGAGGAATTTTAGAACAAAATCATTCTGCTTTTCTCTTAGAGAGGAAGACTCTTTAATACAGTGTGTTTAATGTTTTTCCCCCTTTTGTAAAAATTATGCTCAGTTTTGAAGACTTGGAAAAACAGAAGGGGAAAATGTCCATAATCTCACCATCCAGAGATGCATCTTGCAATCATTTGTAACGATAAAAGCAAACTTTTAAACCAGATTATGCTTTAGTTAACAGTGAGGGGCTAGTATGTGCTAGACTCTAGATACATGCTTTCATATACACTTAATTTTATATGAACTTTCAAAAGCAATTTGAAACAATACTATTTTTACCTATGCTGTAAAAGCTTTGTGAAATTTTTATTACTACAACTTAGAAATTCAAGTTTAAACCATATTTTATGCCACTGATATGCAGAACATGATGCTAGGTGCTGTGAGGGCTACCAGGCTGGCCCTATGCTCAGTGATTTCCTGTGCTCAAAGAATTAATGGTCCAATGTGTAAAAATAGCAGTGAGAAGGACAAGAAAAATAACTGTGGCATGAGAGGTTACTTGAGATTGGTATCATCAGTTTTCTTAGTGCTGCAAGGAAACTCTGAGCTCAGTAGTAATGCCATTACCCTACTTATGTTGCTTAGATTGGCTTATCTTGGGAGCTACGGGACGTTTCTCATCTTGAAGACTGAGTGACTATTGACATCAGCCATGTCCTCAAGGCCTTTTGAAAGTCCACCTCCATATAGACCTGACGAATTGTAAGTAATTCTTTAGTTTTCTTTTTTAAATAGTCTATCGCGTGTAAAAAAAAAAAATACATATCTATTGTTGAAACTTTCATCTATTGTTTGTTCACTTCTAAAAATAAAATATGTATATTTAGTGAAAAATGAGTTTCCCTCTTACCCATAACTTCCAGGATGACAATTTTCTCTGCAGAGGCAACTATCGTCACCTGTATCAAACGTTTGCTTCAATATGGTAAAGGCTTATATTGTGTGTATATTTACTCCTTTTTGTTTTTCACAGTTGTTATGAAACTTTCATGTTAATGCCTTGTTTAGATGACCATTGACAACATAACATCAGTTTTTTAAATAACACTCTTATTGAGATATAGTCCAGACACCATACAATTCACTTATTTAGAAATGGACAGTTCAGTGGTTTTAATATGTTCACAAAGTTGTGGAAGCATCGCCACAATTTTAGAACATTTTCATGACCCCCTCCCCAAAGAAACCCCCTACCCATTAGCAGTCACTCCTCAATTCCCCTCAGTACTCAGCAACCACCAATCTACTTTCTGTTCTAGATTTGTCCATTCTGGACATTTCATATAAATGGAATCATACAATATGTGGTCTTTTGTGACTTCTTTCACTTAGCATAATGTGATTTACAGTGTCAGTTTTAAGAGTGATTTCTGCCATTATCTAAAGCAAGAAGCAAAGTTGAGGATTCTTGGCATCCTTAGTTGCTTGGGGATTTAACAGTGAATTCTTATATTTGCTATCAAACATTAGTAGGGATTTTGTTTTTTAAAATAGTTTGTAGCTTTAACTCTGGTAACTGTAGTTGGGGTTGTGTTCATATTGTATAGCCTCCTAACTAATACCTGAACATGGTAGCGATCCAGTTGTTTATGACAATGTGGTCCTTAAAATATGTTAGAGAAAATAGTCATTGAGTAGTGTGTCATAAGTCTGACACTTATTTTGTGTTGCTTTTGTAAACAGTGGTGAAATATAATATGCAAATAAAAAAGGACACAGAACGTGTATATGAGATGATGAATAAAGACAAAGTAAAATCATCACCTAGATCAAGAAACAGAATACCTCAAAGTCCTGCCTTGTGTCCTCTCCTTTCCCTGGAAACCACTGTTCTGACATATGGTCATCTCTTGCTTTTCTCTATTATTTTACCACTTTATACATCCTGAACAACACAATTTAGTTTTACTTGCTTTTAAACTTTTTTTTTTTTTTGCTTCAGAGCAGTGTTATAGAAATATAATGTGAGCCATATATGTAATTTTATGTTTTCTTATAACCATGTTAAAAATAAATTAATTTTAATAATATATTTCACTTAACCCAGTATATCCAAAATATTATCATTTCAACTCATGATTGATGTAAACACTGATTTATGACATAGTTTACATTTTCTTAAGCCTTTATTTTTCAGAAATGTTTTAGGTCCACAGCAAAATCGAGAGTGAGGTAGAGAGATTTCTCATGTGCCCCCTTCCCCCACACATATATAGTGTGAAGGCCCTCTTCTGAGTTGTAGACTGCCGACTTCTGGTTGTATTTTCACGTGGCGGAAGAGGTGAGAGAGCTCTCTGGGGCCTCTTTCATAAGGACATTATTCCCATTCATGAGGGCTCCACCTCAGAACCTAATTACCTCTGGAAGGCCCCACCTCCTAATGCCATCACATTGGGGCTTACAATGTTGACATTTGAATTTTGGAGGGATACAAATTTCCTCTTTGCAGGGGGGCAGTACGAACAATAGTTTTATTTGCCACCGGTTTGTTTAAATTATTCCAAGTACTTTATATGTTTTTTCTGTTTATCTCCAAAAAGTGCTAACTTGAAGTTATTTTCATGTGCATTTCAGCAGACCCAATCATTATGCACCAAGTAATGACGTGTATGGTGGAGAGATGCATGTTCGACCAATGCTGTCTCACACGGCGTATTCTTTCTACCCAGAAGATGAAATTCTTCATTTCTACAAATGGACCTCTCCTCCAGGAGTGATTCGGATTCTATCTATGCTTATTATCGTGATGTGCATTGCCATATTTGCCTGTGTTGCCTCCACACTTGCCTGGGACAGAGCCTATGGGACCAATGTAATAGGAAGTGGTTTAGGCTACCCTTATGGAGGAATTTATGGAAATGGCTATGGTTATGGCTACGGTTATGGCTATGGAGGCTATACAGATCCAAGAGCGGCAAAGGGCTTCCTATTGGCTATGGCTGCCTTTTGTTTCATTGCTGCGTTGGTGATATTTATTACCAGTGTTATAAGATCTGAAATATCTAGAACAAGATGGTATTACCTGACCGTGATAATAGTGAGTGCTATCCTGGGCTCCCTGGTGTTTATTGCCACAATCGTCTACATAATGGGAGTCAACCCAGCTGCCCAGACTTCTGGGTCTTTATACGGCTCACAAATTATTGCCCTCTGCAACCAGTTTTATACATCTTCAGCTTCTGGACTCTACATGGATACATATTTATATCACTACTGTGTGGTGGATCCTCAGGAGGTATGGGGAGATTTGTTTTTTTCCCACCCCCTCTCTTCTTGGGTCACAGGCTCTGAACTTGGGATGCTTAATAGAATCACATTGGGAACTTTTAAAAAATATTGATGCCAGGACCCCACTTCTATTTAAATCAGAATCTAGGAGAAGGACTGGGTGTTGTTATTAAGATGCAATTAACATACCACATAATTCATCCATTTAAAGTACAGTTCATTGGTTTTTAGTAAATTCATGGATTGTGCAGCCAACACCACAGTCAATTGTAGAACGTTTACACTATTCTCCAAAGAACATTTCACTAACCCATACCCATTAGCAATCACTCCTCATTTTCCTAACCCTCCTCAGACCTAGGTAACCACTAATCCTGTTCTATAGATTTGTTTATTCTGTATATTTCTTACAAACACAAAATATATGCAGTCTTTTATGATTGTCTCCTTTCATTTAGCATAATGTTTTCAAGGTTTTCCATGTTGTACCACATACCAGTACTTTATCCCTTTTTATTTCTGAATAATATTCCATTGTAGATTTACCAAATTTTATTTCTCCATCAGTTAATGGACATTTGGGCTATTTCTGCATTGGCTGTTATGAATAATGCTCTCAACATTTGTGTAAAAGTTTTTGTGTGAACCTGTGTTTTAATTTCTCTTGATTTGAGTTATATCTAGGGATAGAATTGCTGTCAGACTCCTTCCCACAGTAGTTATACCACTTTACATTTACCAGAAATAGATAGGATTCCGATTTCTCCACATCTTCACCAACATTGTTTTTATTTGTCTGATTCTAGCCATGATAATGGATATGAAGTGGTACCTCATTTTGGTTTTAATTTGCATTTCCCTGACAGCTACTGATGTTGAGTATGTTTTCTTGCACATATATCTTCTTTGGAGAAATGGCTAGTTAGAATCTATGTCCAGTTTTTAATTGGGCTACTTTTATTTTTATTACTGAGCTATAATAATTCTTTCTATATCTAGATACAGGTCCCTTACAGATATATGATTTGCAAGTATTTTCTCTTAGTTTGACATTCTCTTTTTATGTTCTTTGCACAAAAGCCTTTAATTTTGATGAGGTCTGATTTTTCTTTTGTTGCTTGTGCTTTCGGTGTCATATCTAAGAACACTTTACCTAGTTCAAAGTCACAAAGATTTACTCCTGTGTTTTCTTTTAAGACTTTTAATTTTAGCTTTTACTGTTAGGTCTGTGATCCATTTTGAGGTTTTTTTGGGGCATGGTATAAGGAAGGAGGAGCCCAACATTCTTTGTGGATATCCCATTGTACTGGTATTTTTTTTTCGAAAGGACTGTTTCATCATTAAATTGTTTTCATGCCTTGGTCAAAAATGAATTGACCATAAATGTCAGGATTCATTTCTAGGTTCTCAGTTGATTCCATTAATCTATATTTATATCCTTTGCCAGTACCACACCGTCGTGATTACTTTGTAGTATATTTTGAAATCAGGAAGGGAGTCCTCCAACTTTGTTCTTTTTCAAGATTGGTTTGGCTAGTTTCTGGATCCCTTGTGTTTTCATATGAATTTTGAGGTCAGCTTGTGAATTTCTGCAAAAACAAGGTAGGATTTTGAAGGATTGCCTTGAATCGATAGATCAATTTGGGGAGTACTGTCATCTTTACATTAAGTCTTCTGATATGTGAACATAGATGTCTTTCCATTTACTTAGATTGTCTTTAATTTCTCTCAAAAATGTTTTGTGATTTTCAGTGTTAAGTCAGTAATTTAAAAAGCTATCCAGGTGACTCAAATGTGCAGGTGGTGTAGAGAACCCTGCCTTCAGTAACCATGAATCACCCCCTAATTATATTAAGAAAATGTTTCTGGATTACTAATTTTTTTCCTTGCTTTTTTTTCTCCTCACTCTGACTCAGGAATTCTTATTCTTTTACCTGAATGAGTCACTCTGTTTTGACTGAAATGTTTTCCCTGCAAATGAAAGTTTTTAGGGTGTTTGTAGTTGACATTCAGATGTATCTGTAATAAATATCTTACTACACTCCCATTCCTCATATTCCTCTGACTACCTAAAAGCTGTATTCTTTGAAAAAGGATATCACCGTTAGCTACAGAGCAAGCCTCCTGTTACCCATTAGCAGATATTCAAGGCAGAGGCAGAGTCCTGGTACTTGCCTCAACTCCACGTGCCTCTGGGCCAGTGTACCCCTTAGTATACTTATCAGACATTGGGAGAAATGTCAAGGGAAGAGTTTCCTTGTCAGAGGTCCCTTTCTAGTAAGTACATGAAAGACTCCTAAAACAGAGAAACCTGCCAGACTAAATAAATCATTAGTCCATTTTCTTAAATTTATAGCTTGGTTAGATCATGTCTGCATAGTTTATGGTAAGGCAGAGCCTCTATAAAATATGGCCCCTTGGTGTTTAAGCTTTGGAGTAGTTTTCTATAATTCTGAAATGGGGATGGTGATAGTACAGAACAGAAGCATATTCTGAGGACTGAATCAAAGTATGTGTGTTTTGCTAGTCTTAGCCCAAATGGTATGGGCTAGGTTTTATATTTCTAAAATATAACCATTTGCGTCAGTTTTATATCAGTTAAGCCACAGATATTTAATAGAGTATTTGTAGAGGGTGGATTAGTACTTGTAGAAGGTGAATTGGGATAAAGTAAGCAATTAAAATCTAATTATGTCAATATCTTTAATCTCTTTTAGGCCATTGCCATTGTACTGGGGTTCATGGTTATTGTGGCTTTTGCTTTAATAATTTTCTTTGCTGTGAAAACTCGAAGAAAGATGGACCAGTATGACAAGTCAAACATTTTGTGGGAAAAGGAACGTATTTATGATGAGCAGCCCCCTAATGTCGAAGAGTGGGTAAGTATTTAAAAAAGTCAGCAATCATCGAGTCTTTTATTAAAATCCTAGGTTTCTTTTTCTAAACTTGATTTTTAGTACTTTGTGAAACTTTGTTCTTAGAATTATTGTCCGTGTTGCAAGAGCTGTGGCCTCAGGTTTTACTCAGAACTTTAAGAAGGTGTGATAAGTGAAAATTATTTTACTACAAGGTAAAAATCAGATTTCCATTTTCAAGAAGTGGATCTAGGCACTGAAAATAAATTGCTTCTAAAGGAATATGTGGAGAGAACTTGGCCTTTACAAAACTAAACACTCGTTTCCCTTCCCTTCCTTTCTTGCTTATTTTCCTGCTTATCGTTAGGAGAGAAACATTGTCCAGGGTACTTTCTTGGGTCAAGACTGGCAAAGGCTGTTTTTGGAGTGGTAGCCGATGGCGGATCCTTTGACTCTTTACCTGGAGAGCAACCTGGCGAATAACAGTGACTAATTCCACACTAACATTTACCAATGAAATACTGCAGTGAGGCTGAGAGAGGTTAGAGCAGTTTCCTTTTTTGTATATATTGTTAATTCTACCGGTAGGCGGATTCCTTATGATGTGATTTGCTGAAGGTCCACCAAGTCTCTCTCTCTAAAAATATCTCCCCAGTGCATGTTACTGATATCTAACCTGTCTTTAGAGATGTATGGAGTGAGACTTTGTTTTTCACAAATTCTCTGTTAGGATGTTGTTGAGAGCAACCTCAGAAACTACTATCATAGGTGCCTTTGAGCAAATTGATTTCTGGCCATGAAGGTTAATTGAGAATCCTGGACATTGGTTCCAGGATAGGTTTTTTTTGGCTCGTGGGAATAAAAGATAGTTCAGCTCTAGCTTCCTATACATCTGATGTTTGAAGAATTCTAGAGGTACAGATAAGCAAAAATGAAAGTCTTAGGAGAGTCAGAAGGTGTGGTATGTATATGCCATGAAGATGATAGTTCCTCTGTGCCTGCCCTCTCTCTGAAGCCTGCTTGTTCCTTTTTCCATCTCATTTTTTCCATCCATAAAATGTGAAGGTGTTAGGGAGTGGTTTTTATTTTTATTTTTTACCTTTAGCTCCAGGCAAGGCCACCCAGAGACAGAATAGGACAGTCTGTTGTGAACTATGAAGTAAATGTTTTGCGGAGAGTTTCTGGGTGTGTCAGTTTTCACTGGCTGTTGGATTTGTTTACTTAAGGTTTCGAGAGCCTAAAAAAAAACTTCAAGAGAGACTAGTGCCAGTAATATTAGAGTTCCAGTGAACTTTGAGCTCTCATCTGATTTTACTGTATTGAAAGTTTAATCAGATAGAGGTGCTTTTGATAATTTGGCAAACGATAGTCATAATAACTTATGGAGGTGATGATGATGAAGCTGAAAGGACTTAACTTTTTAAAAAAGTGTTATTTTTATAATGCTTCCTCACTTAATTCCTGGAAATTTAATAGCCGGACTAGGTTGCTTGATGAGAAATTTAATATTTTCTCTGTCGTAGCAATGTTTCGTCACATGAAACATAAAGAATCAGCTGTTGAATTGCAGATGTGTGATTTTTTTGAGCATACTGATGTTTTATACAGTACTTAATTCCTTGCCAATTTCTTTTATCTTTCCCTTGGTTTCCTCAACTGAAATGTGTAAGGAAGACTAGTATTTAGAGTAAGCTGCTTGGAGGTGGTTTTAGCCACAGGTATTTGCCTTTCCTTCCATTCTCTGCTCACCTGCCCAAATTTGCTTTGCTGAACTCGATACCACATTTTCATTCTTTCCTTAATTTACTTCCATAGCCAGATGCAGACTATTATTCTAGTCTCTCTGCCCTTATATTCAATATTCTACTCAAATTGATTTTACTCTGATAATTTAACTGCCCACGTAGAAATGTTTGATGCTGCATCTAAAGTGGAGCAGATTAGTGATTATTCTTCCTTTCAGTCATTAGAAATTAACATAAAAATAATCTTCACATAAAATAATGGAAGATTATCTAGAATCAATTATTTGTACTGAGGATTAAAATTTAAATTCTAATTGTGGAGCACTAAGACAAGAAACTCCCCATATATCTAATTATGGGTTGTTTGGGGGGGAAAAGAAAAACTTACTAAAGGAACAATTAATTAGCTACTCAA
>NW_006436298.1:7081553-7092617 GCF_000325575.1 Pteropus alecto
TCCCTACACATAGGGTAGGTATAGATAGTCATCATTTTATTAAATCTTACTGCCTTTCTCGGATTTTTTACTGCCCCCCCAGCAAAGGCACCTCAAAAGATGATTCTTTGAGCCAGTTTCAGCCCTTCTATATTATCTGTACTATTGGTGAGAAAATGTGCATTTTTTAAAATCACTCAATATTCACAATTATTCTATAATTTTTTTTCCTTTTTCACTCATTCCCTACTCCCCTCACCTTTGGCAACTACCAGCTTGTTCTCTATATCTGTAAGTCTGATTCTATTTTGTTTCATTTATCCATTAGTTTTGTTTCTTTAGATTCCACATATAAGTGAAATCATGATATTTGTCTTTCTCTTATTTCACTTAGCATAATACCCTCTAGGTCCATACATGTTAATGCAATGGCAAGATTTCATTCTTTTTTAGTGCTGAGTAATATTCCTTTATGTATACCACATCTTTACCCATTCATCTATCTGTGGACACCTAGGTTGCTTCCATACCTTGGCTTTTGTAAGTAATATTTCAGTGAACACAGGGGTACATATATCTTTTTGAATTAGTGTCTTTGTTTTCTTTAGATACTCAGAAATGGTACTGCTAGGTCATACGGCAGCTCTATTTTTAATTTTTTGAGGAATTGTCATACTGTTTCCATAGTAGCTACATCAATTTACAGCTCCACCAACAGTGTACAAGGGTTCTCGCTTCTCCACATCCTTGACAACACTTGTTATTTGTTGATATTTTTAGTGATAACCACTCTTACAGGTGAGAAGTGTTATTGTAGTTTTGATATGCATTTCCGTGACAATTAGTGATGTTGAGCAACTTTTCATCTGTATGGCCATCTGTATGTCCTCCTGGGAGATATGTCTATTCAGGTCCTCTGCCCATTTTTTAATTTTTTGAGGAATCTTCATACTGTTTCCATAGTGGCGACACCAACTTATAGTGTTTTTATAGTGTTTTGAAGTGTTAAATTGTCTAAGTTTCTTACATATTTTTGGATATTAACCCTTTATCAGATATATTGTTTGTGAATATCTTCTCCTATTCAGCAGGTTGCCTTTTTGTTTCACCGATGGTTTCCTTGGCTGTGCAAAACCTTTTTAGTTTGATGTAGTCTCATTTGCTTATTTTTTCTTTTGTTGTCCTTGCCTGAGGAAACATATCCAAAGGATGTTACTAAGACCAATGTCAAAGAATTTACTGCCTGTGTTTTCATCTAGGAGTTTTATGGCTTCAGGTCTTACATTTAAGTCTTTAATTTATTTTGAGTTTATTTTTGTATATGGTGTAAGAAAATGGTCTAATCTCATTTTTTTTGCATGTATTTCTAGTTTTTCCAACACACTTATTGAAGAGACTGTATTATTGTGTATCATTGCCTCCTTTTTTGTAGATTAATTGACCATGTAAGTGAGGATTTATTTCTGGGCTCTCTGTTTTATTCCACTGACCTATATGTCTGTTTTTATGCCAATACCATACTGTTTTGATAATTGTAGCTTTGTAGTATAGTTTTAAATTGGGGAGCATGATACCTCCCACTTTGTTCTTTCTCAAGGTTTCTTTGGCTATTAGGAGTCTTATGGTTTCATATAAATTTTAGGATTAGTTGTTCTCGTTCTGAGAAGAATGCCATTGGTATTTTAATGAGGATTGCATTGAATCTGTAGATTGCTTTAGGCAGTAAGGTCATTTTAACAATATCGATTCTTCCAATTCATGTGCAAGGTATATACTTCCATTTATTTATATCTTCTTCAGTTTCTTTCTTCAATATCTTAGAGTTTTCAAAGTACAGGTCTTTCACCTTCTTGGTTAAATTCCTAGGTATTTTATGCTTTTTAATGCAATTGTAAACAGGATTTTCTTAATTTCTCCTTCTGATTGTTATTGATATATAGAAATACAACATATTTCTGTATGTTGATTTTGTACCCTGCAGCTTTACTGAATTTATTTATTAGTTCTAATAGTTTTTTGATGGAGTCTCTGGGTTTTCAATGTATAGTATCATGTCGCATGAAAATAGTGACAGTCTTACTTCTTCCTTTTTTTTTTTTTTTTTTAATTTCTTGCTTTTTTTTTTCTTGTTGGATTGCTGTGGCTAGAACTTTCAATACTATTTTAAATAGAAGCTATAGCAGGCATCTTTGTTTTTGTTCTTGATCTTAAAGGAAAAGAGTTCAGCTTTTTACCATTGAATATGGTATTAGCTGTGAATTTGTCATATGTAGACTTTATTATGTTAAGGTATGTTTCCACTTTGTTGAGAGTTTTTAATCATAAAAGAATGTTAAATTTTGTCAATTTTGTCAAATGCTATTTCTTCATCTAATCAGCTGATCATATGATTTTTATCCTTCATTTTGTTAATGTGATGAATCACGTTGTTTGATTTTATGGATGTTGAACCATCCACGCATCCCTGGATAAATCCTACTGGTTATGGTGTATAATCTTTTTAATGTGCTGTCCAGTTTCCTAATATTTTGTTCAGAATTTTTGCATTGTGTTCATCAAGAATATTGTCCTGTAATTTTCTTTTTTATAATGTTTTTGTCTGGGTTTGGTATCTGAGTAATGCTGGCTTTGTAGAATAAGTTAGAAAGCTTTTCTTTCTCTTCAATTTTTTTAAATACTTCAAGAAGATAGGTATTAATTCTTCTCTAAACATTTGTTAGAATTCACCCATGAACCTGTCTGGTCCCTGGACTTTTATTTGTGAGTTTTTCAATTAGTGCTTCACTTTCATTGCCAGGAATTGGTCTGTTTAGATTTTTCTATTTCTTCTTGGTTCAGTCTTAGAAGGTTATATGCTTCTAAAAAGTTGTCCATTTCTTCTAGATTGTTGAATTTGTTGACATACAATTGTATTCTTTAATGACTCTTTGTAGTTCTGTGGTGGTCTGTTGTAACTTCTCTTTAATTTTTTATTTTATTTATTTGGGCTCTTTTTTTTTTTGATGAGTTTGGCTGAAGGTTTATTAATTTTGTTTATCATTTCAAAGAACTAGGTCTTAGTTTCATTAATCTTTTCTATTTTTTACAATTTGTACTTTGTTTATTTCAGCTCTGATTAATTATTTCCTTCCTTCTGCTTACTTTGGGTTTCTTTTTTCTTCTTTTCTAGTTTCTTTAGGTGTAGAGTTAAATTGTTTAATTGTGATTTTCTGTTTCTTTTAGTCGACCAGAACTTCCCTCATAGAATGCATGCTTTTGCTGCATTCCATAAATTTTGAAAAGTTGTTTTCATTTTTATTTGTTTCAAGATAGTTTTTGATTTCTGGTTTGATTCCTTCTTTACTTTTTCTCTTCTCTTCTCTTTTCTTTCTCCATTGGTCATTTAGTAGCATGCTGTTTAGTCTCCACATATTTGTGTTTTTTCACTTTCTTCCCATAGTTGATTTCTAGTTTCATGCCATTATGGTCAGAAAAGATGCCTGATATGATTTTTGAAACTTGTTTTGTAGCCTAATATGTGATCTATCCTTGAGAATGTTCCATGTGCACTTGGGAAAAAGATATCCTGCAGGTTTTGCAGAATAAATGTCAATTAATTAATTAATGTCTATAAATGTCTCTTAGTTTGATCTGATCTAATGTGACATTTAAGACCATTATTTCCTTATTAATTTTCTGTCCTGATCTATTCATTGATGTTAATGGGATATTAAAATTCCCTATTATTATTGTATTACTATGAATTTCTTCTTAACTAGTTTTTGAAGTTGAGTTTGGTACTTTTGTCTTTTGATCTTCCTAGTAACTTTTTAAATGTTTGATTCTCTATATTTATTAAATATTTGACTTTACCTGTGAGATTTTTCCCTTTCTCATATTTCCTCATTTCTGGTTATGGCCTTTCCTTTTCTGCTTAAAGAAGACCCTTTAACGTTTCTTTTAAAGCTGGTTTAATGATGATGAACTCCTTTACTTTTTGTTTTCTCAGGAACTCTTAATCTTGTCTTCAGTTCTGAATGATAACCTTGCTGGATAAGTTATTCTAGGTTGCAGGTTTCTTTCAGCATTTAAAAGACTAGCACTCCTTTCTGGCCTGTAACGTTTCTGCTGAGAGGTCAGCTGATAGCCTTAGGGATTTTCCTTTGTAACTAGTTGTTTTATTCATACTGCCTTTAAAATCGTCTCTTTATCTTTAATGTTTGCCATTTTAATTACAATATATCTTGGTGTGAGTCTCTTTGGATTCATCTTGTTTGGAACTATCTGTGCTTCCTGGACCTGCGTGTCTGTTTCCCAGGTTAGGGAAGTTTTCAGCCATTATTTCTTTGAGTACAGTTTCTGTTCCTTTTTCTCTTTCTTCTCTGTCTGAGATCTCTATAATGAGAATCTTAGTGTGCTTCCTTTTGTCCCAGAGGACCCTTTCACTGTGCTCATTTTTTAAAATTCTCTTTTTGCTCTTTTGATTGGTTGATTTCCACTAGTCTGACTTACAGATCATTGACCCATTTTTCTGTATTAGCTAATCTGCTATCGATTCCTTCTACTGTATTTTTCATTTCAATTATTGTATTGTTCAGTTCTGCTTGGTTTTTTATTATACATTATAACTTTTTGTTGGTGTTCTCCCTAAGTTCTTCTATTCCACTCTCAAGTTTGAGGAGCATTCTTATGATTGTTTCTTTGAATTCTTTATCAGGCAAATTATTTATCCTCATTTCCTTGTTGTTTTTCTTTTTTTTTTCTGGGCATTTTCCTTGTTCCTTCATTTGATCTTTTCATTTTGTTTTACTTCCTTAGTTTGTTTATATGAATTAGACAGAACAGCTGTTTCTCCCAGTTTCAAAAAAGTGACCTTGTGTAGAAGTGATTTCTGTCAAGGCTGTGTGTGCTGGGTAGTTTTGACAGGCTGGTTGGAACTGGTCAGGCGCTCATGGCACATGGGGTGCTGGCCCACTGGGCCAGAGCAGCTCTAGACCAGGAGGCCAGGTTTGTGTTGTGTTATGTTGTGACACACTGTTGATCCTGATCTAATTGGTCCTTTTTTAAATGCAAATACAATCAAGAATTGCCAAGTGACAAGGACACATTCTGAGAAATGCATCGTTAGGTGATTTCATCATTGTGAACATCGTAGAGTGTACTTACACACAAACCTAGATAGTATAGCTTACTACACACCCAGGCTATATGGTATTGCCTATTGCTCCTAGGCTGTATACAGCCTGTAAGCATGTTACTATACAAAGCAACACAAGATTAAATCGAGCACAAGAGAAAATGCAATCAAGGGCTACAGTAAACATGAGATGTGAAGTTGCTGCCTGTGTAGCACAGCATACTTTTTTACAGCAAACTTTTTTTTCTAAGTAGAAAGAGTGCACTATAAAATAATGATAAAAAGTATAGTATAGTAAATAAACCATTAACATAGTTGTTTATTAACACTGTAACGTATTATGTACTGTATATAATTGTATGTGTCATACTTTTATATGACTGACAGTACAGTAGGTCTGTTAATACCAACATCACCAAAAACTGGTGTCGCATTTCGCTACAGTGTTACAAGTATTACAAGTCACTAGGCAATGGAGAATTTTCAGCTCCATTAAAAGCTTATGGGACCACTGTTGTGCAATCTCTCATTGATATAATGTTGTTATGCAGAGCATGACTCTGTGTGTGTGCATTTATTTAATCAATCAATCACTCAATCCAATTGGTAACTATAGAGGATTTTGAAAATACAGTGAAATATAAAGAAGATTCTACTACCCGGAGTTACCACTTTGGTGTATTCTTTAATCCTTTTCCTTCTTTATTCTTATTCTAAATCAGGAGTAAAATATTATTCCCTGTCAGTATAAAATTCCATCTTTTTTGATTTAACATGATATTATAGGCTTTTTATCACATCATTAAATATTCCTCAAAAACATTTTTGATACTGTTAAAATTTTATGGAATGTAATGTATATCTGTACACACAGAGTAAAGTGCATTAAGTGTACCAATTGTATAGCTAGGTGAATTTTTTTTAATTAAATTTTATTTATGGTGACATTGGTTAACGAAATCCAATAAGTTTCAACTGTACACTTTAATAGTAAGGCATATATATATTGACACTGTTCACCTCCCATAGTTAGATTTCTTTCTGTTACCACATATTTGACCCCCTTTACCCCATCTACCTCTCCCTTCCCCCCACCCCCCCCTACCTTCTGGTAACCACTAGTCTATAGTCCATGTCCATGAGTTCTGTTTGTTTGTCCTGTTCATTTATTGCTTTTAGGTTTATATTCCACATATAAGTGATATGTGATTTTCAACTTTTCTTTCTGGCTTATTTTGCTTAGCATGATTATCTCGAGGTCCATACATGTTGTTGCAAATGGCAGTATTTCATCTCTTCTTATGGCTGAGTAATATTCCATTGTATATATGTACCACAGCTTCTTTAGCCAGTCATCTATTGTAGGACACTATGGTTGCTCCCATGTCCTGGCCACTGTGTATAATGCTGCTATGGACATCGGTGTGCATTTTTACACATATATGCCCATGTAACCATCACCCAGATCAAAATATAGAGCATTCCAGTGTCCAAGGTTTCCTCATCCCTCTTCTCAGTCAGTCAGTATCCCCTAAGATAGTGGTTACTCCTCTTATTTCTATTACATCAACTAGCTTTGCTAGTTCTTAAACTTCATATAAATGGAATTATGTACTATATGCTTTTGTGTCTGCTCCACAGAGTGTTTATGAGATTTATTTATGTTGTTGCATCTGTCATTATGACACTGTGTTTTTATTTTTGTATTTTTGGCAAGATTAAAGGTTTCCTAATCACCCTTTTTTAAAAAGCCCATGGTCAAAATTACAATTTTTTTTTTTAAAAAAAAGGTTTTTTAGAGAAATCTCTTTGTGCTGTCCTTGTTTTCCCATTTGCCCATTTTTAGGTCTCTTTCCCCATCCTTTCCCATTCTCATAGGTACTCTCCTTAGTTTCTTATTCCTTTTATTATTTTACTTTATGACAATAATACAAAAAAAAAAAAAATAGACTTCATTCTCTTTTATACAAAAGTTAGCATACTGATCATACTATTTTGCCTCACCTGGCCCTTTTACTTTACAGTGCATCTTGGTGATTGTTCCTTACCACTTTGTAGCCCCTTAGTTGTATGGTTGTACCATGGTTTATGTAACCAGTGTCATCGATGGATACATTTGCTGTTTAATATTACAAACAATGAAACGATTTTTTTAAAATTTGTATACCTTGTGTATGTCTGTCCATGTGTACTTCTATAAGCTAGATTTCCTAGAGTAGTGTTACTGAGTCCAAGGGTATATACATCTCTAACTTTGATAGATATTGAGAAATTGCCCTTTATAGTAGTTGTACCAACTTATACAACCATCAGTGATGTATGAAATTCTGGTTCTACATACCTTTTCTAATAACATTTAATTGTAGAGAATATCCTTACACTAATCCTCTATGCCCAGGGGCAGGGCCTTCCTCACATAACGTGGCATATGGCAGTTACTGTGTTGGGGGTATGGAGATGGTTTCTAGAGAAACTGTGTACTGCAATAGTCTCACCTTTTTTATTTGCGGGGGATACGTTCCACGAACCCCCACTGGATGCCTGAACTCACAGATAATACTGAATTGAACCCTATATATACTACGTATTTTCCTATACATGTTTACCTACGATAAAGATTAATTTATAAATTAGTCACAATAAGAGATTAGCAACAAGTAAAAATAGAACAATTATAACAATATGCTGTAATAAAAGTTATATGAATGTGGTCTCTCAAAATAACTTATTGTACTGTACTTACCTTGTGATGATGTGAGATGGTACAATACCTGTGGGATGAGAAGAAGTGAGGTGGATATGCTGGACAAAGGGTTGATTCACGTC
This sequence comes from Pteropus alecto, assembly GCF_000325575.1. Classification (NCBI taxonomy): domain Eukaryota; kingdom Metazoa; phylum Chordata; class Mammalia; order Chiroptera; family Pteropodidae; genus Pteropus; species Pteropus alecto. The sequence continues at coordinate 7,089,475 of NW_006436298.1, forward strand.
CTAGGGAGGATGGAGCGGAATGGTGTGAGATTTCATCACACAGGATGATGTGTAATTTAAAACATGACTTGTTTATTTCTAGAATTTTCCATTTCATATTTTCAGACTGCACTTGACTGCAGGTAACCAAAATTGTGGAAAGTGGGACCGCGGATAAAGGGGGACTACTATACATGCACACGCACTACATGAATTAATTGTAATTGCCTCCTTATTTTTGATTTCTGTGGTTATCTGACCAGATTTAAATTCAAAGTGCAATTTAAATAGCTTAGAAAGAGTTTCTGAGCAGCTTTGAATGTGCCTGTTTCACCCCAGAGTCCCTCAGCACTCTCTTGGCTTCTCCCAGGAGAATGTCATGCTGCTCAGTCCCTGTCTGTCCCTCCTTAAGCTGGTCCTTATCCAAGGCCAGGGGACTGTGATCTGAATAGCTGTGTCCTGCCAGCATGCTGAGAATGTCCGAGGTGGGACCATTCAGCCATGGGTGCCCCAGCTGAGTTAGGAAGGACTTTAGCCCATGAAGATAAGGATTTCGTGTTAATGTTTGTGTTTAAGTCTCTCTTCTCCCACCTGCATTCTCAGAAAGTCAGAAATGTAAATATCAAGACATACCTATTCATTTTCTCTAGAGTAAATACTTATAATTAGGGTATGGCTTTGGAAAATCACACACCTATGGTAAATATTAAAGAGCTGATTATAAAACATGTGTACTTGAGATTCGTTTTTATCGCTACCTACAGTATTCTGGTGAAATAGTAACTGGAAGTTAATAACTTCAGTTTCAGGAGCTCCTGTGAATGAAATTTGATTTGGCTTTGATAAAGTTTAAAAAAAAAAAAAAAGGCAGAATCTGAGAGCCACATTGGACTTTAGGGTGAGGTCCTTCAATCTACCTCGGTGAACTCACTTGAAGGAAGCTGAAGACCTGCGAGGCGGACACACTGAAAAGGTGGTGGCTTGTGGGTGGTAGGTAGCATGATGAGTCAGGACTAGCAGTTTAGACTCTGCCTTCTAAGTGCACTTTTCAGTGTCAGACATCAGGCTGACTTAGGTTTGGGTTTCATGTCTTAATTTTGGTAACAAAGATTAAAAAAAAAAGTCACAACAAAGGACGGAAATATAGGAACCACTGTTTTTCTAAGTAACCATTATAGGCCAGCTGCCTAATTATTATTGTCTTAACTGCAATGTGGGTTTATTTCTTATAGCAGGAGAAACTGAGGTTTGCAGATGACTTCAGTAATTCGTCTCTGACCTGACATACTAATCAGGGGGACAAGTATTATATTTGGCATTGGAGCTTGTGTTTTTTGGTGTTTGTGTGTGTTTTCCTTCTGAGATCCTCTGAGCCTCAGTTTTCTTTGCCGATAGAATTGGGAATCCACATATATGGAATGTTGACTTAAGTTATATGTGGAATTCTGATGGGGGGCAGGGGTCTGGCACCCCTAGCCCACTGTGTTGCTCAAAAGTCAACTGTACTTAGTTATTAAAGGTAACAAATTAAATGAGATAATATACATGTGAAGTGCCTATCTCTAGTACAGATCATACCAGTTCTTGATGAATATTTTCTACATGTCTTCTAATTTGCACCTTTTCTTGTTATTGCCACATAATTATGTCAGAAACAGGAATAGACTAAGTTTGAAGAGAAAATGCCATAAACTTCTTTCTCCATTGTTACCAAGTAAATGAAATTTGTTAAATGAGATCCTATTTTTATATCTAAAAGCTATGTTTGTTATCCAGGTAGTTTTATTTCTGGGAGTTTCTAAGGCTTTGACATTGTGATGTAACATTTATGTAGCATTTATCTGCCAAGGTAGAAGCTAGTGAGAATGAGCTGGCCGGGTGTAGAGAAAGGAACAGGGTCCTTGATTGTCCTTTGTGGTCAGCCTTGGGGAGCTTTTGGTTTCCTTGACTCTGGTCAAGCTAATCACTTTGTTTATTTAATAGGTTCCTCAGGTATAAATGAAAATAAGTTTCGTCTACAGATATGCTGATGATGTAGTGACTAAAGGGCTTATGTCAGTCAGGGCTCACACATAATTTATTAATGCCCAATAAATTTTAGCTCGAGTAACAGCTGTTAGCATTTGCAATGATGAGCTTGAGTAAGGGAACTGGAGTAATAGTACCCAAAATATAAGTACATTTAATTGATTTCACCTTAACTTAATTTTCCTCTTGTAAGCTTATAAGCTTGCTACAAGTTCCGATAAGAACTTTTTCTTTTTTTGACTTACTCAAACCTAGTCTGTGATCTCTTCATTTGTGGGATTAGTACATTTTGGAAACATCTGCCTGCAAGCGACTAAAGGGAGAGAGGAAAGTCTGAGGGAACTTTCCATAGGCAATTTTGAGGCTTATGTCAGAAAAGCATCTGTGGGTGTAAAATATCAGGAAACAGGAAAAACAAGTTGGACCACTTACTGTTCTGAGAACTTGTAGTGCAAGGGTAGCGAAGGTGGGCCCTGGTTGTAAAACTGGAGATGGTACTTTGAGATTAAGGTGCTCCTCCCTCTGATGTCTGATGTCTTTCTCCACTTTAATTTCCAAGCAGGAAAAGCCCTTCTGTTTCCCTTTTGAGGGTGGTGTTCCTACACTCTGACCTAAACAAAGGCACCTGGTGACTGAAGCACATATTCATAGTAATTTTGTGTCAAAAGTTGCTCTTACAACATTAGTCTAATAGGCAAGTAAAACTCTTCAAAATAGATATACGTCACATCTCGTTAGGGCGTGGTAAGGAGTTAATGCAATTGGAATTATTCCCTTTGTTACAGGGAGTAGGCAGTAGCCAGACAAGATGGGTACCTGAAGTCATATTTAAATTACTGAGGTGGCAGTTTGTTATGTGAGAAAAAGCTGAGCTTTGCAGCCAGGTGGACCAGGATTCAAATCTCCTTGCTACCACATGACCTTCTGCGTGACCTTGAGCAATTTAATTCAGTTATAGAGGTTCAATTTCCTCATGTGAAAATGGAGATAATTCTGTCTACCTGGGCAGTGGTGAGGAATAAACAAGGTCAGGTTTTTGCCTGGCACATGATACTCAACAGATGAACTTCACTTTCATTCTTAGAGGTAGATAACGTTTTGTCAAATTGCTGCACCAATCGGATGCAGGTCTAGCC
>NW_006436298.1:7092667-7113915 GCF_000325575.1 Pteropus alecto
AAAGGACCAAAATAGGGAATGGCTGTCATTACTCCTTTTTGCTTGTCTTAATTCCAAATAACATATGAAATCGTTTTGCATGGAGAGAAGCGTTTTCTCCAAACTTTGTTTTGGGGGAGAGATTTTCTTTCGAAGGGACTTAAAACATGTTTGACCTTTTTATTCCATCTCTGACTTACAGGGGTCAGGGTAGGAGGCTGCTCATGAGTCAGTAGCATTCACACACAGGATTATGTAGATCCATCTTGGTCCCAGGTGAGGAAGGCACAATGATGACAGATGCTGAAGGAGAGCTGCTCTAGAGCCACCCTCTTTATTCTCCTTTTGGCACCCCACAGGGATTTAGGATGTTTTCATTAACTCTCAAAGGAGTGTTAGATGTTACAAAAGTTTTTTTCACAAGTGACATAAGCAGAACACTTCTGAGTGTAATTCAATTTTGAATAAAATTTTATCCTCATAATTACCCCCTGTGAAGAATTTTTGAAATTATTTCACTTGAATTCATTTCATTTTTTATAATAATTTAAAAAAATTTCAATTACAGTTGGCATACAATATTTTATTTCTCCATCTTGACCAGAAATCTCATTTCATTTTGACATTTCAGAAACACTTTAGTTCTTTTCTTGATTGGAATATGAATCTTTTCCTGCGACTTTCTTGCCCTAAATTATTCGTATTTCTTAAGCAAGGTCTGTGTGAGTGCTTATTGAATTTAGTCTCAAGAGTGAATCTGAGTCATTCTTTGGTTGCTTAGGTGTATTTCTCCTCAGCATGTCCATCTTTTCTCCTGCTGTCTTATGTTCTACATATGGGGCGTGGGTGCCACTAAGAAGAGGAACTCCTCAAGCAGATCCCAGATAAGCGAAGTGGCTTGGGCTCAGACGTGTGGATTTTTGCTGCCTGCAGCGCCCTCCTCTGTGAAGGCCCTGGGGGTAGGAGCACTAGAGCAGCCACCCAGGGTCCCCTCTGCTGGAGATCAACAATTCCAGCATTTGGTTTCTGGAATGATTGACTCTCAAACTTAGGAGAAGACAAATTTCCTTAATTTGTGTTTTCGCTTCTGCCTCTAATTTCTTAGAGCTGTTCTCAAGTCACTTGAAGAATATTGTTCACCATTTGCTGTTTAGAATGAAGGCTAGTTTTTCTCAGGTTCTAAATCTTTAAACACACTTTATGTGTTATAGTTATTAAAATAGCGGAGGTTTTGTTTGTGTGTTTTTTAAAAGAACATTAGCTACATCATCCAGTTTTGTGGGCTGGCTGGAGATCCTATCAGTAATAAATAACAGTGAAGCTCAGAAATCCCTTTTCTCATAGTAGGTGACACAGGGTGAGGACTCCGTGTGTAAGTTACTAATACCAGGTCACCCTCACTGGGGCTTCCCCCTCTCTTCTACTGTCCTTTCAAAGCAGCAGCTTTATCATTACTTTGCATTGGTACTGTTTGATAAAGTAATATTTTAGCTTTTTAAAGTGACGCATAAAAAGGAAAAGAAAATGACCTTACTCCTTATTTTACAAATATGTTTTGCCTCTGCCTCTAGACTCTTAAGCTCTTTTTAAGGACATACGCTATTTCTTATTCATCTTTGAGTCTATCTGGGATTTTTTTTTTTTTTTACAAATGTGAAGTCATCACAAATGTGCATGTCATCCCTTTACAGGGGCTGTGCTAATAAGTAATCTTCTTTATATTGTTCCAGTATTAGTATATATTCTGCCAAAGCAAGCACTGCCTCAGGATTTTTTGTGCATATCTATAAAAAAGGTTTAAGTAACAAAAGACCTGTGCTGGAGGGTGAAGTCAGTGAACAAACTAGTTTAGTCCTGCTGATTCTAAGAGATAAAGGTCACCTTAAAGCAGCTCATTTGATGAGATGTTGGATGTTAGAAGTCAATCGCAGGTAATAGATAGAGGTAACCTTTATGCGGTAAACTCTGGATTCCTGATTTGTGCCAGGTATTGTGCTGGGCTTTGGGGACCCAGAGAGGAACGTAGGAGACTGCCCAGAGAGAGGCAGTGGGTTGTAGCAGAGGCCTTTGAGTGAGTCCTATATTTAATGTAAATCCCATGTTACCATTTACTAGATGTAGGTCCTTGAGAAAGTGGTCTAGCCCTGTGAGCCATAGCTTCCTCATTTCTGAAAAGGGAATAATACCATTTACCTGGAAGGTTGTACCTACTAAATGATCTATCAGGTCAGTATTGGGCACATTGTAAGCAGGCAGACAGTGGTGGCTTTAAGAACAGTGTACTACCTACTGCAGTTAGAGCTATGGCAGCAAGCCATCATACTGTGTGTAAACAATTGTTCCGCAGTGCATGAGTGCTTTGGTGAGAGGTTTGTATGCACAGGTGCTTGGGGAGGTAGGAAGACAGGTAGGTGCCTCACCCACAGGTGGAAGGCCTTCAGGAAGTGGAGGCACTACCACTATTTGGTAGTGAGCCAAGACTTGAAGCCTAATTAAGGATTAGCTGGTAAAGAAAGGAGGGAGGACATTCCATTCCAAGCAGTCATGTCTCTACAAGGACACCCAGGCACCTTTTTTGCAAGGTTTTGGTTTCCAGTTTGCCAGAGTCCATAGGAAATCTTTCAGCTTTGCAAACTCTGCTAAAGTTGTGAAGAGGAGAGAACCTGGAGAAATGTTAAGTGGGTTTTTAAGAAAAGGAAGACTTTTTAAACTCCGATGAAGTCTCCAGAATAAGATTAGACCTTTGGCTTGGCAGAACATTCGCCTTTGCAGCTTGGTGATGGTGTCAAGTCCTAAGGAATTCAGTGGGAGCTAAGAATGGTTCCCACCCGTCCCCCCTGTGGTGGGATCTAAGCACACTCCCTGGCAACCCACCTACTGGTTTCCCAGTTGCTGCCAAACTCCACTTTCAGGAGGAAATGATTCCATTCCTTTCCGACTCATGGGAATATCAAACAATCAAAAAGGCCTCTATGTACTTAGAGGGGTGGGTAAATAAATATCCTTGGTATGTGATATTGCAGTGATAGGAAAGGAGCAAGTCGTCTTTGTAATGCCATGCTTAACCGAAAACAAGACGTAAAGTGTGTGCGTTGCAGGAAAATACACTGTATTGATGCCGAACATAATTGCAAGGATTCATAATAGCAAAATAATCCAATTAAAAGTCTGCTGTCACATTCAAATACTTTAAAAATTCTTTGTTTAGATCCAATGGTTTTAATTCCAGAATCCAACATCTTCTGAGTTTTTACTATGTTCATTAAAGACACTGTGCTAAATGTAATACCTTGTCATCTCATTTAATTGTCAAAACAACTTTATAAAGTAGGTAGCTTCCCTATTTCTTGCAGATGAGCTGACTGAGGCTCCCTAGAGCTTGTAGTTGGCAGATCTGGAGTAAGCCTAGGTAATCGGACGCCGTTGCCCTCATCATCAAGCTAAACCAGTCCCACCCTCACTATTTTCGAAAAGTCGCTCTTTTTCACAGAAATAATTTGTGGAGTTATTTTTAATTTTTCCCCACACTTTATTTTATTTCTTTACTTTGAAACAACAATTCAATGACTTATCTGAGATTAGCAGTTATTTTTTTTTTATTAATTGTAGAGTAATAGATAATGTAAAGATTTTTAGGTGAAATTTAAAGTGTTAGATCTATTTCATGAACTCTAACAATGTTGGGAATCTAATTGGCTATGCTTATTATATTTAAATTTTTCTCCCAAAGGTTCTATGGGAAACTTTTCATGTTAGCAAAGTATAATTTCTAATACATATTCCTTCTTAGGACAAGTTCACTTTTATCTCAGGCTGGAATAGGAAAGTAGAGAGGGAAAGCAACGATGTTGTGACTGTGTATGGTAGGGAGAGTGAACAAATCTCATGAAAGAGCTATAGCAGAGATCAGTTTGAGCTACTTAATTTCTGTGGTTTTAACATTCCAGTTTAGGGTGAATGCATTAAGAACCAAAGTACTTTGTCCTAGCAAAGTGGTATTTCAAGTATGGTGCTCATAACAACAGCTACCTCAGAACTTGTTAGAAATTAAAATTCTCATCCTAACACAGACCTAGCCTAAATAAAATGAGATTAATCCTCCTAATACGGGGGAAGAGCAATTACCATGGGTAATTATTTTACCAGTCACATCAGGATGAGAATCAGGTAATTGGGATTTTTTTTTTTCTTTGAAATTCCTTCCGGCCTTGTTAAACTAATAGTACCATTTATGTGTTTGCAAAAATACCAATTTGACTCTTAACACTAATAATAACAAGGCATTCATTACAGGTTAGTAGTATTTAATGAGCCCAACAAATATTAGATCATTTTATATTTTTTTCTTTTATTTCTTCTCCCTTTGAATTACAGGTTAAATAATACCTGTGTCTCTTGGGGCTGTTTCTTTAGGTTAAAAACGTTTCTGCCGGCACACAAGACATGCCTCCTCCCCCTTCTGACTATGTGGAGAGGGTATACAGCCCCACGGCCTACTCTTCCAATGGTAAAGTGAATGACAAGCGGTCGTATCCAGAGTCTTCCTACAAATCAACACCGTAAGTAGCATTTTCTTCTGATAGAGTGAGTCTAAAAAATGAATTTGCACATGTTTATAAGCCAGTTACTGTGTTGTATCATTTGCCTTAAAAAAAATTTCCAACAATTTACATAAAGGCTGGAGACTGATCTTTGCATTGTACATAGACACCTAGGGTTACTTGGAAGATAAGGAGGCTGGGGCTGTGAGTTGGTGGGGTCCTCTTCCCTTTCTAAGCTGAAAATGCTTTTCTCTTGATGATATAATAGATAAAGGATAGGTTAGGCTCTTTCGCTCTGGGAATGTGGTTCTATTTCCTACTTCTGGCTTTGTGTTTAGGTATAGGTGAAAGGATGTTGCTGACTGATAGCATAGCTAAGTGCATTTTCCAGTCTCTCCTTTTGCCTATTATTATTAGATCTATTAAGAGTGTTGACTAAGCATGAAGATTGGGAGGCTTTGGCTAGAAATAAATGATGAAAATTTACTCAAGGGTCTGAGAGTTTGCTGACTGGAAACACAGCTAGGCAAAAACCTAGAAATGTTCCAAATAAGGAAGAAAAGTTTGTCTACTGCTATGCCATCCTGAATGTGCCCGATTTTGTCTGATCTCGGAAGCTAAGCAGAGTCAGGCCTGGTTAGTACTTGGATGGGAGACCACCTAGGAAGACCAGGTGCTGTAGGTGTTAAAAAAAAAAGAAAGAAAGAAAAGTTGAAAGTTCTTACAGTAAAAGTCACATCCTTGAGAATAATCAGTCCTGTGTTCTTAGCCCTTGGAGAAGCCCTTGGTCCAGCATAGTTATCAGTCAGATGTCAAGCAGTCTGGATTATCTGGAGGATAGGCACCTGGAGGTCTGGTCATGTCCTGAGTCCTTTAGTGGGTGGTCAGAGGATTATCTGCAGATTTGTTATATCCAAGCATTGACCCACAATGAACTGGTATATTATCTAAGTATTGACTTAAGACTGGAAAGTTCAAAAGTTTAAGTTTCCAGGCTAGTTAAGACAAGAAAAAGAATCATTTCTTCATACCTCAAGCTTCATAATGTTAAATAATTTAGCAGCTTGGTTAAAATGACTTCATTTTACATTTTTCCTATTTTTACTCTTTCCTCAGTAGAAAGAGAAGATTGCTTATTATTCAACTCAGCTATCCTATCCACATACATTTTTATTAAACTAGACTTCATTCGAATTCAAGATTTCTGACATCTCCTTTGCTGTGCTAAATCCTCCGTATTGCTGATAAAGCCTCTAGGTTCTGTTTTATGTATATTGTAAAAATCTTCACAGTGAGTTTCTGGCCTAGAGTACATGCCATTGTAGTTATTGAAATGGTATCCCCTTTGTGGTTTTAGTTTGCCCTAAAGCCTAATGACTAGTGAGAGAAGGATGTTGGAGGTGTTACTGAGGACTTGGATGTAATTTTTACCTAAGGATGATAAATTAGTGTTGCTATATATAATTCTAGAACTCCAAATTTCTTTATAGACTAAAAAAAGAAACATTCCCTTTAGCTAATTTGATTGTTCTAAGTTCAAGGTGTAAAAGTTTTCTGCTGGAAACCTTTTTTTGTTGCTTCAAAGTTTTATCTCCAACCCTGTACCCTCATTTTGTGGGCCGGGTCATATAGAGATCCACTCTGAGTATACAGTTTGAGTGCCTGGAACCCCATTAGATGACACCAGCAGCTGAGTTAACTGTGGAATCAGTTAACTTTGAAGATAATAGATTTTATTATTATCCTGGAATGGAATTTGGAAACAGACTGGCATTGTCCCTTATCCTCCATATTTTCACAAATTCATTTGGAACAATGTAGAAATCTAATTTTTTCTTGACTAAGGCAATACATTGATAATGTAAAATTTAAAAGGGGCGAAAGGTACCTACTTCCTCTCCTTTAGAGGCAGCTATTGTTACCGGTGTCTTTTATATCCTTCCAGAGCTTGTTTTTAAATAAATATGCTGGCCAAATGTATATATTGTTTTTATTCCTTTAAAAATACTAGCATATTAAATGCATTATTAGCAGTGTATCTTGGAGATTGTTTATATTGGTATACAAAAAGTTTGCTGATCTGCTTTATAGCTGCATAATATTCCATCAATAATTTATTTTATTAATCCCATATCGATGCACGGTTTTTCCCAACGTTTTACAATTACAAACTACTATAGGGAATAAACTTGTACATCTATCACTTTGCACATACATGAAAGTATCTGGAAGAAGAAATATCAAAATCAGCATTGCTGGGCTAAAGAAAATGGAGTATTTCATTTTGATAGATGTGTTCAAAAGTACCAATTTATACTCCCAATCTATACCCCAGAACTTTTTTGAAGGTCTCAGAAATGCAAATGTGATGCTTAATTTTAAAAAAGAAAAGAAGGGGAGAAGTGGAATGGTGTTGAGGGATACAAATGCTACAGTATCTCCCACAGCACCTGATGTGATGCTTGTAGCCTCTCAGGAGTAATAGAAATTGTCAAGTGTTGTCCATGACAGAGTATGAGTGCTATGGAGCATTCAGAGTGCATCTACTCAGACGAGGTAGGGATGCACATTAAATCACATTTCCTCAGGCTTTTTTGAAGGTTCTAGTAACCCACAAGTTTACTAGACCCACAAGGACTTCTACTTGCTATTGTAGTAGATAGAGAAGGAATTAGAATGAGAACATTATGTATGAGGTCCATGTTAAGGATAAGGTATCTCAAGACTAAGATTTATTTTCCCCAAAAGCATACCATGCACGCAGTAAAGAGCACTAATCTTGAACATATAGCCTGATGAGTTTTCACATATGAGAACACCGAAGTAACCTCCACTACTCCAAAAGAGACATTTCAAGCATTCCAAAAGCTGTCGCATGCCCTTTCTTCATCGATACCCTCCTCCATTTTGATGCTTGTCAACCATTTATTAGTTCTGCTTGTTATTGGGGTTCTTATAAAATGGAATCGTATGGTAATTACTCTTGTGTCTGGCTCCTTTTGCTCATTGTAATGTCCTATACTTTGGAATTTCAAGGCAGTTAGAATTTATCCTGGATTAGGAGACAGCAAAATTTAGCTGAAGATGGTTGACTTTTCACCCTTTTTAGTAAATTTGTGAGAGCTCTGTTAGGTATACTCCCTCTATCCTGTCTATACCCAGGGTGAATTAATCTTAATAAATCAAGGAAGTTGAGTGTTGACACTTGCAGACATCTTTCAAGGCAAGATGACAACCTTAGAGTGCCAAATGAGACCATTGTTTGGTAGTAGCAAATAGGCCGGTAGAGTAATCTGTTAGGACTATTGTGCAAGTTGTAGGAATTCACTGGTTCATATAAGGCCCAGGCATAGCGTGATCCAGGGACTCAGAAGATATCAGAGCTCTTATTGCTACGTTGTCTTTATTCTTAGTGCAGCTTCTATTGTAACAGTGTGGTCATGCACATTCCCCAAGCTAGGTTGATCTTCCAGTCCAGGGTTCAGAAAATAGAATTTACCTTCCCAAAGCTTACATAACACCTATTGGAAAGACTCTGATTGGCCTTTTTTGGGTCACTGTCACCCTCCGGGCCTTTAAGATGGAATTCTCTTCTTGGCAAGGCTTAGTTATTTCCCCCCTCCACCCCCAAACTGTGGCAGTTCTAAAATATCATGTATATAATGGACACCATTCTGACAGTCATGACACTGATGTTGCTCATACATTGTTTTTCTTCCCTCGCTGATACTGGGTGTCATCAGAAAAGAGGATTCTTGTGGCTGTGTTTTCAATTTAGTAATTACCTTGAACACCTGCCATGCACACAGTTCCGGGCCAGGTGCCCTGGGAATACCAAGTCAATGTTCTCATGGAGGTTGCAAACTAACAGGGGCGGGAGAAAGTGCACAATAACTATACTGAGAGTCAGGGCAGAATAAGAGCAGCAAAGGCATGTGAGGGTGTTTACCTGAGAATAAAACAAATGAATAGAAAATAAATCCAAAAGCTACAAAGGGGCTAACTAACCTAGGAGACTGAGTTGGATGCTGAGGAAAGTATACGGTGGGTTATGAGGATTTTGATCTAATAGGATCAAATTATATTATAGTCTTGAGATACCTTATCCTATTATATGTAAAAGTAAGCTTGAAGATTATTGAGAGTGTACATATTCCCTGTCTCTTAAATTTATTTATATTTTTCTTGCTAAGCATTTTGTTTTTAGCTTTTATGCCATATCAGGTATGTTACTGTTTAGCGTTTCAAAGAGCATGGGAAAGAGGGGAGGTGGAAAATCAATAGTAAAGATTAATAATATCAATGTCTAATAAAATTATGGGAGGAAGCCTGCTTTAATGTTTTCTTTTTTTCTAATTTCTTTTGCCCTTTAGCTTCCTCTCCCTCTGTCCCCCACCCCCTCAAATAAACCCACTGTGTTCTAAATGTTTTGTTTGTCACCTCAAAGCAAGAAGCATGCATTAGTACCTGCACTTTTGGCAGAGTATCTAGGAACTTGTTTAATTATTGACCCACGGAGAAAGTCACATTTTCCCTCCTTTAGAAGTATCATTAACATAGCACACAAAGCCATGTTAACCTGCATAAATTTAGAAAGAAATAAATACCACCACCACCCCCATTTATACTCACACATACACAGAGTTTTAGGAGTCTACAGGAAATTAATAAATGTGATTAGAAATCTAAGACTTTGACAGCAGTTAGAACCAAGCAGTTCTGGATCACATGGAAAAAAAGTAAACCTCGTAGATAAAGCTCAAGATTACAGTTGTGGTAAGTTGAAAGAATAAAAATCGACAGACGTCTGTCGTCGTTGATTTGAATAGCAAGGCTGGTATTGAAAAGTCTCAGACATTTTCTTTGTCTTCCTTTCCTTTCTCTTCTTGACCTTCTCCAGCTCTGCTCTGGGAGAAAGTTAAGCTTTGCATTTCTGTTACTCAGAAGTGGTATACAGTTGCCACAGCTCTTGGTATTTTATCCCATGTTACGCTTTGTTTTTAAGCTTGTGGCAGAAACATTATAAGCAATTAAAAATCTGACGCAATATTGAACAATTGCATTAGGCAAATAAGGGTGATGGTAACCCTTCCATTCCATTCATTTCGTGTGGCTTCAGGATCAACATAGCAATTTTAAAGAAGTCTTAATGAGCTCTTTCATTTTTACAATATAAAGCTTTTTAGTTTTGGGGATTTTAGTTTTTTAGCTAAAATTTTTGGTTTTTGTAGTTTTTTGAGATTATATTGTGAAAAGAGAATTGATCTATAGGAGCCTAAATTTAATATTACGAAGAGCTTGTCTCTGAGAGTCTGCTTCCAAAGCTAGCGATGTCTGTGCATTCCTTTCCCCACTCAGCATTCCATGGAACTGGAAGAACCTGTAGAAAAGAATTATGACCATTATGTCCCTGACAGCCTTTTGTGGAGTATGTCCCTGGGTCAGGTAAACACGTCTTCCAAAACAGCTTGAACTTCCTAAAGTGAAATCTTAGCTCCATTTTACTTAGAAGATTTACAAATGGGCTCCCCTTATGTAGGAACCTTAACGCTACTCGTGTGTGTTAGAAGATGTGAGCTGGTGCTACACTGAATGCAGAACACTAGGACACTAGGGGTCTGCTCGCTGTTGAGCATATGAACTGCCAGAGTAAATGCACCCACTCATAGATGCCTCCTAATGCTTATTGTTGCTGCCCTTGGTGATTATAGTGCACTGGCAAAAGCTTGTCGTGTACCTAGTGATCATAGAAAAATAATTCCTGTTTTATTAGGGTGCCCGAAGTGGTTCAGGAGCTTCCAGTGACTTCACCTGTGGATGACTTCAGGCAGCCTCACTACAGCAGCAGTGGTAACTTGGAAACACCTTCAAAAAGGCCTCCCACAAAGAAAAGAGCAGGAAAGTCAAGGAGACCAGAGCAAGACCACTATGAAACAGACTACACAACTGGCGGCGAGTCCTGTGATGAACTGGAGGAGGACTGGATCAGGTACCGTGTCGCCTCTTTTGCTGGAACCACATGAACATCTGTTATTAGCGTGGGCCAACCAGGTTTTAGAGTCGTTGCCTGCTAAACGGGGGCGGATGGTGTAATTCCATTCTTTGCCAACTAGGACTGGAGACAGTTTTTCGTTATGTTTTTTTCTTAGTACTCTTGGAAGGATCGACGTGGAAGAGAGATGTTTGGCTGTAACCATGTCTTAAAAATACTTTCAACATCCTCTACAAAATGGCTGATAAACTTCACTAGGGCTCTCACTTTTACCAATAGTCACTCAAGAAAGTTCTTTCAAATAAATAAAATACAAGTATAGAGGAACTTTTTTTGCTGATTATAAAATTCCCAAACTATGGTGCTATGGCTTTCCTTTGGAATTGACTTTTAAGTTAAGTTTCACGATGAGACCAGAGGTTCTTTTATGGTTTAGTCCAAAGGACTTTGGTAAGCAGTTCTGTAAACAAGAGCTAACAATTTAGTGTTCTTGCTAAGGTTAAGTTCCTTTGTGTGTCAGTGTTACAGTCCATCACCAACTATACTCATGTTTGATGTGTAGCCTTTTTATCCCCAAGTATTCTGAGGAATGGGAAACAAATCAGAAACATTAGTGATGTGAATGGTGGGTAATCAAAACATTGTTTCTCAAGATGTTAGGAGGAATGGGTGGGGCATGCATAGTTTGAAATCTCCTACTTACTGGTGCTTCTCATTACTGCATCTTACCCTCTCCCCACCAAGAGATTTTGGCCTAGGTTAGCTATCTATCCGTAAAATATTTGCCTAACTTCTATTATGGAAAATTTAAATGGAAACTTTAAGAAGTCCTGAATTCCTGTTTCCCTTTTGAACAAGTCCTTTAATTTCTCCCCTCTATAAATGAAGATATTAGACTGACTTAGATCTAAAATTTGAAATTCCATATTGCTATGAAATTCTTTAGTTTTGTGAAACAATTCAGAATAATTCCTCGATGGATTATTGGTGAATAGCATTACCTTTATATGTAAAAGATAGCTCGTGTATTTAGAGATAAAAGTGATACAGAGTTTCAGGGTATTTTTCATAGTTTAATACACTGCCAGATTACTTGTACAATGTGCATGCATTTTTACACATGTACATTTAATGTCTACTTTTATAATCAAAGGACTAAAAGTAAGCTATTTCCACTTAGGAAAAACAAGACCAAGACCTCTCCCCCACAAAAAAAAATTACCCCAAAACAGTCTGAATAGTATAGGTGGTAGCAGAAAATAGCCAACTGCTAGTTGGCTGCTCTGCCACTTCAGTGATGACAGTGTACTTTGTGTTCCAGAATTCCAGTTTTAAGACATTAAACATAAGTATTCCATTGTCATGTTGTATATTCAGAATGAGCTTCTGTGACTTGAACCTTAAATTTTATAAAAGATTTTCTACATTATTTCTAAAGTTAAAGATTATGTAGGCATAGTTTTTTAAAGAACATGAGCGGTGATGTGTAAAGTATAATCCCTCTTAAGAGAACTTACTTGCATCTCACTTTCATCTCCCCATAAGCTACAAAAAGAAAACAAGAGAATGTCATTCTCCACATCCCATCAGCTTTATTATCTTTGAGGAAGAAACACTAGATTTTATGTCAGCTAAGGATGCATAAATAATCATTTTTTCACTCAACTTTTAGAGAATATCCACCTATCACTTCAGATCAACAAAGACAGCTCTATAAGAGAAATTTTGACACTGGCCTGCAGGAATACAAGCTCTTACAAGCAGAACTTGATGACATCAACAAAGAACTCTCCCGTCTGGATAAAGAACTGGATGACTATAGAGAAGAAAGTGAAGAGTACATGGTAAATTAAAACTTGATAATTTTATATTAAATGTAATTTTATTCGATCTATGGAGATACAGTATCCTTTATACCAACATTGATACAGATTTTGCTAGTAATTATCAAACTATAATTTCATTGAGGAATAATTGAAATTGAGTCTTGGATGAAAGCCCTTCCAAATTGAAGCGTGTACTAACGCAGTTAAGAATTACAAGGCAATCTCTGTACATATATCTCTTCCTATTTAAAAGAAAATAGCTTTATTACTTTTTCTATTTATACACATGGTTCATTTTTTCTGTAAAAAGTTCAAACAATCTAGAATTGCAAACAAAAATAAATTGCCTTAAATTCTACCACCTGGGTGTTACCAAAATATTAGTTGTTAAAATATCCCCTGTGTGAAAAGTACACTTAGACTCACAGTCTTTGATAAAAAATCGTGTGTTTTACTTATATCTTTCCTGCTTTTTTTTACTCAAAAATAGTTTATGGTCTGGGTTCTTTTCCCCTTGATCCCCTGGCTGAGGTAGTGTTTGTCCATGTAAAGTTACTCTTTCTTTTGAATCTCCCTTTCCATACTGTACTCTATGGAAGGAAGTCACTATGCATAGATCACACTGAAAGAATGGGGAATTATGCTCCAGCTCTCTAAAGGCGGTGTACTACACAAATTATTTGGAATTCTTCTGCATGGTAAATGTGTCACTTCTTCCCATTTATTTATTTAGTCAATCATTTATATCAGTATGGACTTACAGATATCTATTTTATACTTCGACCTGTAATTACTTCTAAATACTCTATTTTGTTGTTCAATTTGTTATATCTTTGACCATTGAGAACTCTTTCATTTTGTCTCTTTGATATACCCCATTATTGTGGGAGGTTTTCTTTTTAAATGTTTTCTGGCACTGCTTATGTCCTGCTTTTTTACTCAACAGTAGCTTATGGTTATTGTTTCATGTTAATAATAAAGATCTACTTACTGAAAAAAATATTTTTATGTGTTAAAAATAGCTACACAATTTGCAATTTTATGCTTTGCCATAATTTACTCTGTGAACAGACTTGAGGTATGTTTATTTCTTGTCTCACACACCACCCCTAGTAGTACCAAGAGTATGCTGGTGAACCTCTCCATCTTTGTGCACTTGTCTGCTTATCTAGCTAAAACAAATTCCAGAATGTGAAATTGCTGAATGAGTGAGAGGTTATATACATTTAAATTTTTCTTGTAAAACTCCCCTCTGGAAAGATTATATCAACTGCATTTCCACTATTGATGCTCTAGAGGACTCATCTGACCCACATCTCACTAATACTTAGTGCCCGAAAAATTACTGCCTTGTGTCTTAGCTATTAGTATAAACTTTTAAAAATCACATTATGTATGTATTAGAACTTTATATTCACTTCATGAAGTACCCTTTGCCATTTTTCATTGGGGTGATCTGCTTTTCAGATTTGAAGTATTTGCTGCTTATATAGTTTGATTTAACTATTATTTTCTTTTATGGCTTTTGTTTGGTGTTGTCATAGAACATTTTCAATTCAGTGAACATTTATTGACCATTATTGTGTCCTTAATGATGTGGAAGTTCTGAGGTTAGAAAGATAAATGAAATCCTGTGTCAGCCCTCAAAGATCTCATATTCTGAGAGAGAAACTGACATCTAAACAACTTAGACAGTATGACTAATGCCATATTCACATTATGTGTAGAAAGTACTATAACTACTCAGAGAAGGAATTAAGGTCTGAAGGCCTGAAGAGTCTAGGAGAGGCTTCACTGAGAGGTAACATTACAGATTCTCCAGACAAAATTGGGGAGGGGCACATACATACAGCCATAAGGAGATCGTGATAGAAATCTGGAAGCATTAAGGTACTTAACTTTTTTTAAAGGAATTACAAATGATGAATGCTAAGACTGGAAGTTAGATTAGTAGAGGAGTTTACGGGGAAGTCTGACAAGTTTTATGATGGACTATAACCTGATCAAAGCTGTGCTTTACAAAAGACCCCTTGGGGTCAGCGTGGCACTTGGACTTGAGAGATGAGAGGCAGCAGAACAAATAAAAATAGTTACCTGCCTATGCAAATGGAATGTAAGAATTATGTCATCAGTTTCTCTTCACTGGATTTCTTCAGGCCTCCTGCTGACCATAATAGTTTTAAGAGCTTTAAGACTTCGTTATTTTAATTTCCTGTATTTTTGGAAGTTTTAGCTTCAAAATAAAGTATCAATATGTTATTTTTGAAAGAGAAAATGCCCCGTTAAACATATTCTTTTGTGTTTCTTATTAATAGGCTGCTGCTGATGAATACAATAGACTGAAGCAAGTTAAGGGAGTAAGTATCCTAACTGTATGATTCTTTTAGGAAGAATTTTTATGTGTTTTTCATTTAACCTTTAGAATGATTATGAATAGCTTGTCTCACATGCACTGATTAAAGACAAAAGACCCAATAACTGGAAGACAAACTATTACTGAGAAGTTAGGACCTTAATTTCAGTTGTTTGCAGCTACAGCCAATACTGATTTTTAAAAACTTTTTTATGGTTGAAATATACATACAGAAAAGTATACAAACCATAAGTTACTAGTTCCTAGCATGCTGTGAGGCCAAGGGCTCCTATTAAGATAAAGTGTAGCTTGCTGAATTTTGTATACACATTTGTTAGGTACATACTTAGGCATGAAATAGCAGACTTATTGGGTAAATGTGTGTTCAGCTTTGGGTAGGTACTGTCAAACAGCTTTCCTGGTCTGTGCCCATTTACATTCCCACCAAGCAGTGTGAATTCCTCATGCTCCATATCCTTACCAGCACTTGCCGTTATCAGTCTTTCTTGACTTAAAATATTTTTTGTTTTTAAGAAAAAAATTACAAAACATCATGATTTTAAATGCAAAAGTTTCAAAGCGTATATAGTAAAGTTTCCTGTCTCATTCCCCATATGTTCAGGTCCCCGTTTCCAAGTGAAATTATATCACCACTTTGTTTTACTGATTTTTTTAGATGATGTGTTAGCAAAAAGATTAGTAAATTTTCTTGGTCACTTTACAAATTATTAGAAATTAGTGTATCCTTTCTAAAACTCAGGTTCGAAGATATGATTGAGCAAAGAGAATCAGTTGCTTTTCTGGTTTGAGATACTACCAGGTGCTTTATGCATGTTACTTCATTTAACATGCCCAACAGTGCTATGACTTTTTTTTTTTTCATTCACCTCTGCCTTCCCAGCAGCTAACACATAACTCTTTTTATTTTGTTAAGTTTACCTGTTTTTTTTTTCTTTTTAGTCTGCAGATTACAAAAATAAGAGGAATTACTGCAAGCAGTTGAAGAGTAAATTGTCACACATCAAGAAGATGGTTGGAGATTATGATAGACAGAAAACGTAGAAGGCAGATGCCACATTGAGAGATTAAGAAGTATCTGACATCTCTGCAATGTTCTCAGAAGGCAAAATGACTTTGGACCCTAACCCGGGAGGCCAGACCTTTGTGATCATTACAAAGTTTTGGTAGCTTTAATATCATCAGTTTATTATCATCAGTATTTGAAACATTTTATAAATAGCTTTTGATAATCAACTGAGATGAAAACTCCAATTAAGGATTTTATGCTTTAAACATTGGTTCCTGATTAAAAATTGAGGTTTTTAAACCTTTAAGGAAGGTCCTTGAGTGGATTGTGCTGTGACCTTTCACACCTTAGGCAGATAGGGCTTAGTGCTTCATTAGTTCCAGTCAGTGATCTCACTTAATCCTCCCAGAATTCTCCCTTCAGATAACTGTTACTTATAAGCTTTTTTTTTTTTTTTTTTTCCCAGATAAGGAAACTGGGTCCCTCAATGACATGAAGCTGCTTGTTTTCTAACTTGCAGTTTTGGTTAAGTCTGTTTTATGACTTCATTAATTAAGTTCCTGGCCTTTCATATTTGAACTACTATGGATATTGCATTTTACCAAACTCCCTAAAGATTTTTTTTCTGTATACAAATGATTAAAAGAGCTTTTTATCGTTTTATGTTATCTCAGTAATAAAGATCATGTAAAAGCAACAAATTGAAATTTAAAGATTATCAATATATATTTGCTTTTTAAAAATCAAAATTTAAACCTATTGGTTAGAATTTTCTTGTATATTTTAAAATACTTTTTTACTCTTTTATGGTTTACACGCTTTTTTAAAAAAAAACTAGGCTATTTCATTATATCAGAATATCCAATTACATGTATAATTTACTTGTGACTTGAAATGTATCTTACAGGAATGTTCAAGTTCTGTACATATTTTATAAGGTATTAAACCAAGTGTGTTCTTTCTATAATATACCTGTTTGATGTAATTAGTGCTGTTAATTTTAAGCTGTACAAAACTACATTCAGCAGTTTTATGTTACTGTTTTCAACTATTTTGGGTGCTGTGCTGATTGCTTGTTTCCCAGTCCTTTAGCTGAAGGCCGATTTGTCTAGAAGTAGAAAATACAATACCACACAACACCAAATTATTTCAAATTGTGCCCTTAAATATTAGCACTTTTTTTTAATTGACATTTTTATTAGTAAAGTAAAATTAGCTGATAATACTGGGCATAACACTAGCCAAGTCAATTGATTATTCCCCTAGTTTAGAATTCTTCTTTTATGAAAATTTTCGAAGAATAATCTTTAATCATTAGTACGCAATTCGGACACTTAAGTATGTCAACATAAGGAACATACAAACCCGAAGAGAATTATATATAAGTTTATTTGAGCCAAACTGACAACATGCCAGGAAACAAGATCTCAAATGCTCCAAGAATGACAGCTTTGCAATTTCTTTTATATATTTAGAATTAAGGAAAGAACATAAGGAAAATTATATGAAGGTGGGTTTGTTAACTTAAGTGCTTAAGTCAAAGATAAACCTTTTACTAGAGAAGTTATATGCCTTGTACATGACTACCCACCATGACCTGCCTGGTTGGGAATTTTTGATGAGCATTGGACTTGTCAGATTTATTACAGAACCTCTTTTTCATCTACAAGTATATAATTTTTAATATACAAGTCTGAATCCTTTTTCAAAGATAAACTTTTAAATAATGTTTTATAACACTGATTTATTTCTTCAAATTGAAGAAATTCTTAATTTTCCATGTGCTATACATACTTATGACAAAAGGTAATAAGTAGTTGATGCTCTTTACACCTTTTGGATTCACACCAAATGGTAAGAACTCTCTCAAGCAGCCTAACTGATTTTTGTGCCTGTTAAATTTTAATTTTTAGTTCTTGGAAGTCAGTATATATAATTCATGAAGGCAAGCTTGCCAGTGTTCTGACAAAACCACTCAGCTGAGTGCAGGAAATCAAATAGCATAAGTTTGCATTGTAAAATTTTGCCATAAAATTGGACTTTGAAATAAAAAAATTAGAAAATCATTTTTCAAATGTTACACTTACTAAAGACCACTTCAGGAGCCAGAATCAGGGGTTGGCATTAACTAGGTGGATATAACTTTAAAAAGCCATTCAAACAGTTTCCTAGACTAGAAAATAAGATTAGACTTCAGAGATCTCTTCCATCTCTGACCTTTCTGTTTATGTACATCATTGTTCTAAGATTTTGTTTATGTACATCATAGTTCTAAGATTTTGTTGTGAAAACATGTGGTCCATTTGATAAAGATTCACTGCTTAAAATGATTTCCTTACATGTGTGATTCTGTATTAAAAGTAGATAAGTTCAATATTTTAATTTACTTTGAAAAATTTAAAGAAATACAGAAAACTATAAACATACACATACCCAACATCCAGAAATAACAGGTGTTAATTTTGGCATTTGTGCTTTTTATTCTTTGAAATAAATTAAAGTCTTTTAGTATTTATAGGAAAAGTTACATTTTATATGCATACACATATATACATGAAATATCACTTAATTCTTACAACAGTCTATTGACATGCAATCATTCCTCTCCTTTTACAGATAAGGAAACTGATGGATTAACTGGTTCATTGTTACGTACTGCATAGCAAGTGACTAAACTAGGAATCTTCATCTGTTTGAATATTAGGTTCTATACTCTCATTCTAGCTTGATTTTGTTAATAAATTAGTGAGCTGGGTAAGGTGGGATTGCTCTGCCCAATTAATAAAATATCCTATTTTGAGTGCATTTTAAGTACTTTTAATTACATGAAACGCTTCATATGAAATACCTGAGGTATCTGTAACGACCTGAATGGGGTATACATATGTAAAGCAGGGTCAAGGCAGAAGAGTTCTTTAATCATGGCTCCAGAGATCTTAGCTACAGTTGGGGTGCAGAAATTCCTAACAAACACATTCTCCCTTCTTCAGCATCAGGATTGGAAGTATCTCACCTGGACATTTTTAAAGACTCAGCTGGAGGAATCAGAATTCAAAATCTCTTGGCAGTTCATGCTTCTGCCATTCACCATGTAACCTCTCTCGTGTGAAAGCACAAATAAATTAGATGGAGGACTATCTCATTCCTCCCTGTGTTTCATATTGTTAATATGTCTTCTAATGGGAATAGTTTTCAGGAATAAAAATGCCCAAGTAACTGGTAGGTTTTAGAAAACACTGTTAAAATAATGCCACTTTGGAGTTAGAAAAAAGAACATGGACACATAACTGATTTTTTGAGTGTATGCAACTGCAACAACATATGGAAGGGTGTCACCAAAAAATTCCTAGTTGCTGCCACAGGACCTGCTAGTTCTTTCCTGCATGTGTTGTCCTTGCTTTGCCCTCCAGCGATTACTTGCCATGTGACCTTGGACAAATTACTCGCTGTGTGATCTCAGTTTGCTTATTTGTAAGAGATATTTGTACTTAATATAGTTGTTACGAAGGTAGTTAATATGTGACTTAGACCAGTCCTTGTCAGAAAGTAAATAATAAATATGGCCAGTTACACCTTTCCCAAAGCCGGAAGGTAACTTTAAATAACTTTAAAAAGCAAGTTGTGTCTTAAAATTTTATGTATCATCCCAGTCCCCATATGCTTTGTCCTGAGATGCAGCTTTAGGGTGTAAATTCTGAATTCTAGGCATAACTACATTAGGCTTGGCATTGTGACTATTCACAGATAATGAACAAATGCTTTAAAAGATAGAATAGAGTTTGCAAATCAAGATAAGGATTATTGCTGTTATAAGCAATTTTGGAAGTTTTTAATGAGTCTTGAATAGTTTGAATTCCATCAAAAGGTGTTGGAATAGGCAGGTTCACTTCTACCAGTCTTTGAAGTTGTACACTTGAATTTCAGCTTGATTCACTGACCGAGCTGTTCATGAATTTCCTAACTCCATGGATGGTGTTCATCTACCCATGGGCAAAGAACAAATTATTCCATTCTTATAGTTGTCCCTTAGTTTTACAAGTTGAAACATTTGGCTAGGTTAGATCATTTCTTTATTCTAATCCTTTATACACAATTAGAATATTGTGTCAGTCATAATTATGGCAAGGGATTACCATGGATTTATGTATATTTTGGTTTGCTTTAGTACCATTCCTAGTTAAATCAAGATCTATAACTAAAATCTATACAGAGAAAACTTTACAATGGAGGAAAGTCTGGATGATTCAGCCTCTTCTCCACAAATATGCTTTACATATATTGGGGAGTCCTCTGTCCTTTTCCTGGTTTTCTGTTAAAAAGAAGAAAAGTTCCCAGACTGATTGGTAGTAAACATAAGTGAGAAACTTGGAGCTTGGGTTTGTGGCTGTTTGTCCTTTAGGAATGCATCCCATCTTGAAATAGGATGGCCAATCAGAACAGAAGGAAAGAAGTAAAAGGAGAAAGTGTGGAATTTGTGGAGGGAAGGAATGGAGGATGGAAGGGAAAGGAAAATGTGTGACGTTTGTGTGTGAGTCCTATAAAGGAGACAAAGATGTCAGGGAGCAAAGATGGGAGGCAAGTGGCACTGGGAGAGAATGAGCAACGCTAATTTCCTTTCCTCTCCCTTTTAAAGACAACACTAAAACTAAACAATAAGCTGGTTATGGAATTACCACTGAGATGTATAAACTCTGTAAGGTAGGTGGAGGTATCCCCACTTTATAGGTCAGACTTGCATTGTGACTTGCTCGAGGTCATGCAGCTAGTGTTAGCAGAGCCTAATTTTAAATTTAGGTCTGTTCTTTCCACCACTGTGCAGGATGGCTTCTGTTTATGTTTCTGAGGGGGCAGAACACACGGGAAGATTTGGGTGCCAATAAAGCAATAAATATAGACAACAGAGGGGAAGCATATGCTGATGACGGAGCAGAGGCTCCAGATCCTGCAGTTCCTTTCTGCTCATCCTCTCCTGGACCTTTCTTCCAGTGTTCTGGAGGTGCCTTGTCTCTTCATTTCTCAGGTGTGGGAAATGCTAGTATTTAATACCACATGTATTAGCAGGGATCTCAAACAACTTTTCCAAAACTGAACTGATCTCACTCCATATCCTCTCAGTAATTGCAACTCCAACCTTACAGTTGCTTGCCTAAAAATTTTTGGAGTCATTTGTTCCTTGTTCATAACACACACCTACTTTATCAAGACTGAGAATCCAATCACTTCTCACTAGCTGCACTGCCACACTACCCTAGTTCAAGCCATCAACATCCCTCTAAAGTTCTCATGGTACTCAGAGCCTCCCGCCTCTCTGATTTTGGTTGCCACCACTCATTAACTGCTTTCTCATGCAGTCCCTCAAACACACCAATGAGTTTCCACTTTGGGGCTTTGGACTTGCAGCTCCCTTTGCCTGGAGAGTTATTCCCTAGTTATCAACATTAATGCTTTCCCTCATTCTGATCATGGCTCAACTGTCTTAGTGTGGACTCAACTGTCTTAGTGAGGACTCCTCTGACCACGCTATTTTAAA
>NW_006436298.1:7113965-7116269 GCF_000325575.1 Pteropus alecto
TTTTTATTAATAATTGTCTCCATAATAGAAGAAAACTCCATGAGGCCAAGGACTTTTTGTAATGTTTTCCATTGCTATTCCCTCAGTCCCTAGAACCATATCAAGCCTAATGTACGTATCAAGCTCAATAAGTATTTGTTGCAAGAACAGCAGAAGCAGCCGGGGCATCCCAGAAAACGGTGGCACAGCAAAGTTCTGGCCTAGCTGCTGTGGTCAGAGTTCTTCATGTCAATCTTTCATAGATAAAAACCACGCTTCTCAAATCTTGGGTCGACAGCTACCCGGCCCCCGACGTTCCAAGAGCAAATGGCACTTTTCCCGCCTTTTTGTGAGCTATAAGTGAGGACAGGAGGTCCCTCCCCGAAATCTAAGTCAACTTCGGGGATGGCTCCACCCCGGAACGCCCGGCTGCCACAACCTCCACTCAAAGCAGCCGGAACGTTTCTGCGTCACCACCGCTCACAGCGGAAGAACTTCGGGGACTCTTTAGAGCAGATAGGGCGGTGCTTCCGGGCAGAGCAGCGTCCGGGCAGAGCGGCGTCCGGGCAGAGCGGCGTCCGGGCACAGCGGCGTCCGGGCACAGCGTCTTCGGGCAGGACGGGTGAGTCCGCGGATAGAAGTCAGCGCGCAACCTAGGCTGGGGTGGCAGCATGGGGAGCATCGCGTCAAGGACGGACCTTTGCTTCCCGGGGCGGAAGCTGAATGGCCCCGACCAGCCTCATAGAGAATGAGGCTGCGAGGGAGCGTTTGGAGGAGGGCAATTTCTTTCTGCAGAGCAGCGTGGCAGTATTTGGGCTGCACAAGTCAGAAATGGCTCTTCTTCCTTCCCTAAGTCAGAGCGCGAGTTTTGGGAATTGTGATCCTGGGTTGGAGTTCATGACCGGCCTCCCTTTGTGTGGCCTCGAGAGAGTTAGCAACCTTTGATCCTCGAGTTCCACACCTAAAAAACGGGACGGTAATCACCTTTGCTTGTCTCATAGCACTTGGCAGGATAAGATGTAAGGAAAAGCTTCTTAAATTGCGGTGTTTGGTGCAGATCTCATTTGTGTGAATGTAGCATTCTAAGCTCATATGACAGGAATCACACCAACTGGCTTACGCTGGGGGAAATGGCCTTTCTGGGGTTGGATTCCCAGGAAACATCTGCGATATTTGTAAGAAAGTGAAAGTCATAGATACTGACTATGTTGGAGATACTGACCTAAAATGCCATCAAGTACATCGTTCTCCAGGATGCATAAATCCCTTCTCTATTAACAGCATGCATTGTAAACATCCAACTTCCCTTCGAACATCTGTAGTTATGGAGCGCTTAATGCCTCTGTCTTATCCATGTAATTTCCCGTTGCAGGTAGCTCTAATTAAGAAGTTCTTGTATGCAGTAAGCATACAAGAAATATTCGCGCTTGTAGTTTCTCCTGATTACTTCTAACTTTGTTTCTGAACTTTCAGAGAATTCAAATAAACTAAAAATAAAATACAGTTTAAATATTCATGTCATGGATGGCAGTAGCCACGTTTTTAAGAATTTAAGTTGAAGACATGTTAGCTTCTGGTTTTTGACATTCAATACAAAAACAGTTGCATGGAGAATCAAAATGTTCATTTTAGTCACTATACCATGTTACAACAATCATTAAACCTACAAAGCACCAACATAGGTAGCATATTGAAATAGCACAGATGTTAGAATTAAGTCATTTTTCCTTCAGGATATTAAAGTGGATCACCAGATTTTCTGAAACAAATGAATCTCTTCCAACACCAGGGTGTTGCAGGTGCAGAGGTAGTACAATGAATCATGTGTCTATTACACAGCTATAATAATCATCAGTTGTGGCTAATCTTGTTTCTTCTACACCCATACCCACTTCCCAAAATTCTATGGTCCTGTTCTATGACACATCTATAATGCATCTTTGTTTTTAAAACAATTATGAAAAGATGCTTCTGTTGGTTCCAGATTTGTGCATAAACATTTCTCCTTGGGACAGGAAAAAGAGTTCCATGAGGATTTTATAAAGTATTTTCACCAAACAACAATCATTGAATAAATTGCAAAGAATAAGATCACCTTGCAATCTGAGTTGTTTTTACTTTGTATGTTTACTTTCCTCTCTTTACTTTTCAAATCTAATTGTATGCATTTGGTGACAAACATCTTTAGAAAATTCACAATCTAATGATTTTTATAGGATACTGAATAATATAATACATTTAAGAAAAAATGGATGAAGAACCTGAAAGAACTAAGCGATGGGAAGGAGGCTATGAAAGAACATGGTGAGGAGGGCCTTATTACTT
>NW_006436298.1:7116461-7158018 GCF_000325575.1 Pteropus alecto
CATTTTTTTACAACTTTATTGATGTATAGTTTATACATGTTAAAATTCACCTGTTTCCAGTGTGTAATACAGTGATTTTTAGAAAATTTATTGATTTGGGCATTACCATAAATCAGTTTTAGAACATTTTCACCACTCCAGTAAGATACCTTATGCCCAATTACAATTAATTACATTTCTATCTCTAGTCCTAGGCAACCGCTAATCTACTTTGTCTCTAGCTTCGCCTTTTCTGGACATTTTATATAAATGTTATCATATAACATATGGTCAGTTATATCTGGCTTCTTTCACTTAACATGCTATTTTTGAGGTTCATCCATGTTGCAGCATGTATCAGTAACTGATTCCTTTTTATTGCTGAATAATATTCTATTATATGGTTTTATTCACCCATTCACCGGCTGATGGACGTTTTTACAATTTCGTGCCATTATGAGTAACGTACCTGTGAACATTTACCTGCAAATCTTTGTGTGGACATATTTTCATTTCTTGTGGATTAATAAATTTTTAGCTTATCTTTTTAAACAAGTCATTACTACTTATAGGGAGATTCTTAAAGAAGATGAATCAGGATCACTTAAAGCTACAATAGAAGACATTCTCTTCAAAGCAAAGAGAAAAAGGTATGTAAACTCTTTGTAAGAGTGTTACAAAAAGCCTTTCTGTCCACCTATACCCACTCCTCAGTACTTAAATTCAGCTGTGTTTCAAGGAAACTGACCTGTAGCCTTCTGAATAGGGGGAAGAAACCAGCCACCTAGTGCCTCTGCAGGGAAATGGGTTTTCAGAGACTGTCCAAAATGCCTATAATTATATGGATCCTATAGTTAATAATTTGTTTCAGTGAAAAAATGCAGGTTAGTTAAAAAGTTGCATTAAGTTTTTGGATAGTATATGGTATTCCATTAAAATGTTTGCATAATTTTAACAGAGTATTTGAGCACCATGGACAAGTTCGACTTGGAATGGTATGTTATTTTTTTCCTTTACTGGTACAGAACTATTTTGGGGCTGAGAAACATTTCATTGTGATAGAGTAAACAGTAGTAAAACAACAAACCCGTTACAAGACTATGTTAAAAATATATGTGTAGAATATGTGAATACTAAATGCTGTTTTTACTACTTGGTCAAAAATGTATTTGAAAATTGTCTTTATTTGTATTTTTTTCTTGTAGATGCGCCATCTTTATGTGGTAATAGATGGATCAAGAACAATGGAAGACCAAGATTTAAAGCCGAATAGACTTACATGTACTTTAAAGGTCAAAGAAAAATTTTTAAAGAATACGATCTATTTCTTTTGTTGTTGTTGTTGATATAAACTGTAGCTAAGTAGAACTGCTGCAGATCATTTAGGGAACTGATACACCAAAATGGCTAATTACAGTAGACCCCCCGCCCTTATCCGTAGTTTCAATTACCCATGGTCAACCCTAGTCTGAAAATATTAAATAGAAAATTCCAGAAATAATTCATAAGTTTTAAATTGCATGCCATTCTGGGTAGGATGATGAAATCTCACACTGTCCCACTCTGTCCTGCCCAGTCCCACCTGGGACATGAATCATCCCTTTGTTCAGTGTATCCTTTCTCTTCGTGCAGTACAATAAGATATTTAGAGAGAAAGAGCATGTTCACATAACTTTTACTACAATATATTGTTATAATTGTTCTATTTTGTTATCATTTGTTCTTGTTATTCTCTTACGTACCTAATTTATAAATTAAACTTTATCATTGGTATGTATATATAGGAAAAAATAGTATATATATAGTTTAGTACTATCTGTGGTTTCAGACATCCATGGGAAGTCTTGGAATGTATCCCTTGAAGATAAGGGAGGACCACTGAATTTATGCCCTTAATTTCTGCCTTCCCACCCCCGGTCAGGATCTTGCTTTGTCAGTTATTTTTTTTCTTCATTTTCTTTTGAGTTACTTGAATCAATCTCCTTAGTTTATAGATACATTCAGATTATTCCTACTTTATCAGAACGCATCCTCGATTCTGTTCATTCTCCTTTTCTGTCTTCATTGGATCTTTTCCTTTTTTAGATTGTGTCTGTCTTACATATCCAAAAGGTTCCATCTTTTAAGGCCTAGCTTAAACCTATCTTATCACTTATCATTTCAAATTCAGGTTTATTTACTATTTTAATTTTTATTTAATATTTTAAAATTTATCATTTTTTTAATTTATATTTTTACTACTGAACATTTTTTGAAAAATCTGTTAGCTTAAAAATCTTGAGAAGTGGTGCTTGACAAATAGGTTTCCCAAAACATGTTCTCTATGGTTATTTTGCTCTTATCTAGTATTTCCTTTTTGTTTTTTTAAACAGTTGTTGGAGTACTTCATAGAGGAATATTTTGATCAAAATCCTATTAGTCAGGTATGTAGATAATCGATGAAATTCAGAATTAGATTCCTGGTATTACTGCCAAATGTAATTTATTTTTAAAACATTGAGTATATAGTCTATGAATTATTAAGTGATTCAAATTGCATACCAGTTTTTAGTACACTTGTCAGTGAAAAGCAAGATAACACTAAGAGTTAAATTATATACAGTGAACTCAGTTAAATTTATATCAAAAACATGAGAAAAAGTTTCTCACGTTACTTATTTTTTTTGTAATTACTAATTGATTTTAGTACATTCTCATCAAGAAATAATTTGTTAAATAATAATTAATAATCATTTTTGTTTTTATTTCGAGATTGGAATAATTGTAACAAAGAGTAAAAGAGCTGAAAAACTGACAGAACTATCAGGTACGCATAAAATACCTTTACAGGACTCAAGGACTTGGCTTAATTTACCAAACCTTGTATCCCTGTTCATAAGATTGCCTAGTAGGTAAAATGAAGCCTTCCTATATGTTCTTTATGTGAAACACCTAATAAGTACTCCATTAAACTCTCAATATCTAAGGTGAACTTCTTTTCAGTTGAGTTCTGCACAGTGGTGAAGAGTATTACAATGAAAGCAAATGTGTTTATTTAAGATCTGTACATTCCTATCTCAAAAGTATTAAGATAAAGTTATTGTAACCATTCAGAAAATCCCCTTAATCTTAAAATTAATTTTTTAAGAGTTAAATCTCTAAAGAGCAAAGAATATAAAAAAGTGAATTGTAGTTATTGTAGGAAGCTGTATGTATAATTAAATATCTTCTGGAGATTCTGATAAGCCTCTTGAAGGCACCCTTTTTCCCTCTGATCAGAATCACTGCTATAAACCACACTGACAGTAATGTAATATGCTTTTCTTTCCCATATTCACAACACAATGGGAGATGAAAAAAATATTTGTCTGGTATTGTAGAGAAGTGGATAGAGAGCTAGGAGATCTAGGTTTGAGTGCTGGTCTCACATTATGTAGGCATATGACTTTGGGCAAATCGTTTAACTTGTTTGGATTGTTTCCTACTTATGAAATAAGAGATTTGAATTTATTGAGGTACTTTTCATTTCTAAAATTTTATGATTCCAAGAATAGATACTTGCAATATATATTAAATTTGGCAAATGGTTAATATTTTAAAACTTAGATAAGTAAGAACACTCAGAAGCTCCAAGTAGATGAATGGACAAAGAAGACAGATAATTTTATACTTGAATAAAAAGAGAAACTAAATAACTACTAAAAAACATTAGCCAAACAAGTGATCAAAAACAAACAAACCACCCAACAACATGTTATCATTATATATCAAATTATCAAAACGATGTTTCAAAAGCAATATATTACTTGCAGAATTGTGGAGGAACTGGTACTTATAGTGCTGATAGTCTGGTTAATTAGTTTAACATTTTTGGTAAAAGAGCCATAAAAATGATTGTTCCTTGGAACTATACTTAGGAAATGTTATAAAAGAAGAAAAAAACCTCACTCTACAAATATGCTCTTTGTGGCAGTAAGTGTAATCGTGACAAACTGGAAAAAACATGTTTAACAGTATGTAGGTAGTTCGACGAATTATACTATATGAAAAAATCAATTTAATGATTTAATTATTAATTAATATGATGACAGTGCTGAAAAAGGAGAAAATGTCCAAAGAATGCCATATTTCATTGAATCTCAGATTCTGTCATTTGTGAGATACCTTTAGTTTATGAGCCATCAAGAAGGAAACACCCTAGCAGTTAAACTTTGATACAATATCAAATGTTAGGTGAATTGTTCACAGCAGCTTCTTGGTGATTTAACATGTTTGTCAGCTATTCTAAAGAATTTGGCAGGTTCTCTTCCTTTCATTTGTCTTGCTTGGCAGGAAATAGATAACCTTTTCAGATGTTATTTCCATAACAGAAGATAATACAGCTTTGTCTATTTGTGGAACTCCTCCTTTCTTAGGTCTTATAAAGCTCTGTGATTTGCTCCTGAAGAAAAATATAGAATTTCAGACCTTCTTCTATCAATGAATTTTTGCTTCACTGATAGTAAATTTACATCTTGCTGCTCTGTTCTGTGCCTTTCTACACAGATTTAACCCTTTGTATTAATAAACTTGCTACAGACACTTTCAATTACAGTTAAACTCAACATGAATAGCACAAACAATGAACATAATTCAGCTGAAGCAATAACACATTGGTAGCCATTCATAGATTCACACATGAGCAGGCAATGACAGCAGTGTCACAAAGGCTGCCAATAATGATAAAACACATCATGATTTCAGAAATGTTAAAGTGTGAAATATATTAGTCTTGATGAAACAGGGAAATATTAAAAGTAAAAAGTTGAATATTTTGGGTTAATATTACTTAAAATGCGTGCTAATAGGTAAAAAGATTATTTGTACAGCAGGTCTTTAAATAATGTCACGTTCAATGTTTTGTTATAACGATGTAGGAACTTGTTTACATCATTTAGTCTATGGTAAAATTGTTCTTGTACATCGTTTCACTTAAAGTCACAGAATCTATCAATGACGTTAAGTGAGGACTTAATATATTCTATTTTTTAGTATGAAGTGAGAGACATTATATAACAAACATCTCTGATAAAAGTACAAGTTGCTAAAAATATAAATTGAAGGGATTCTGTTTTTTAACATTGTAGATATGTAAATTTTGTGAGAGACATAAATTCCCTTAATGTATATATAAAATTTATTAAAAGTAAATTATTCCATTTCTATTTTAGGAAACCCTAGGAAACACATAACATCTTTGAAGAAAGCTATAGATATGGCCTGCCATGGAGAGCCATCTCTTTATAACTCTTTAAGCATGGCTTTGCAAACTCTGAAGTTAGTGTTTTACATTTATTATTTATAATTGATTTAAAAGTTTTTTGAATGAGTTAAGTTGAAATGAAAAGATGCATATGTTAATATGCATCTCTGTAAACCCAGCTATAATGAAGTTGCTATTAAGATAAATATTTAATGTCATTTAGGATGTTTAGTCTGGTGTCAGTAATTTTTATTTTACATTTTTATTGATGAGGTATGTCCTTAAAGATTTTAGAAAAATATAATTAAAACTGTATCAATATTAGTAGTACAAAAGAAATATGGTGATGACAAAATATTTTATTGACAATTGTATGTGGAATTTATAATTGTGAGTTTGTACGTGTATTGACTTATTAGCTTATTTTATAATATATAAATTAATAGCACTCTTTTCCAGCAAGTTCAGCTTTGTGAAATATAATTAAATCCCGAGAGGAAGTATTCAATGTAATTAAAGCTCATATATTTTGTCCCTGGCTAGTCTGTGCTGACTCAGATTTTTCTACCCTTATATAATAGATATTTTTCTGGTTTTGTAGTAGGCCACAATAGCAGCATCCAGAAGTGAAAATTGAGAGCCTAACAATGAAGGTATAAGCAGGAAAGCTATAAATAACTGATAAAATTGCTCCTAAAGCATAGAAATATCTATTTAGGGGAAAACAGCTTAGCACGTCTTAAAATAAGCCACCGTTTAATTAAACGGTACACGAAAATTAATGTTTGACTTTTATGACTCTGAATCACCATGAGGTTAAATTATAGTCTTTAAAAAAAACTATGTTACTATTGTCAAGCCACATGAATGTACCTTAAAGTTGATCCATATGGTATTGTCATACTTTCCAGTGTACACTTTAGACTTTGAAACAAATCTACTAGAATGTAAGTGTCACGATGTCAGGAACTATATTGGTCTTGTTTATCACTCTATTCCCAGAACTTAAAAGAGTATTCAGTAAACATTTATTGAATAAATAAATGAATCAATGAATTTTTTTTATGTACAGCTAATGTTAGAAAACTTTACATTAAGATGTTTAGAATACTCACAATTCATTCCTTTGCAATGTTGAGACAAATGAGATATTCTATAGTCTAAATGTATAAACCATGTGTACTATTCTTTTTGAGTAAATTTTCCACAAAAGTAATTTGTTATACCTAATTGAAGTGTATTTTATCTTTCTTTAGACACATGCCTGGACATACAAGTAGAGAAGTACTAATCATCTTCAGCAGCCTCACAACTTGCGATCCATCTAATATCTATGATCTAATCAAGGTAGAATCAATTTTATAATTAGTTTTCTTTACAATGCTAAAGAAAATTTTTTAGTGAATTTATTACCAGTTTTCAGAGCATTGTATTTTTCAGATACATTAATTGTTCAATGCTTTTTTTCTTTCTGCAAAACCCTCCATTTACTTGGATTCTACGAAGACACTAAAGGCAGCTAAAATTAGAGTGTCTGTTATTGGATTGTCTGCAGAGGTTCGGGTTTGCACTGTACTTGCTCGTGAAACTGGTGGTATGTATCTAGAATCTTCAATATTTACTCATAATTATGTAAGAAGTACAATTTATTAATTAAATTGGACAGCCATTAAACTTAAATCAGTGCATGTCCTGAAGTCTATATGGGTAGTCATCTTAAATATATCTTTGATTTTATAAGATACTATCTCAAAATGCAAGGAATTTTCATTAGTTATTTCAGTGTTCAGAGGAAGCTTTATAACTCTTGAAAAGCTGGAAATTTCCCTATATGTGAAATTTTATAACTTAGCTTTAAATCGTAATTATAGTTATTTGTAGAGAAGTCAATTTAAAGATTTTAAATAAGATTTTTGAAAATGACAATTTAACTTAAATATTATTTTGAAAATGTACATTTTCAGATAGTAAAACTTTTACAGAATTACATAGAAATTATAATTCATTCTTATGTCTGGAAAGCTGATTTTATTTTCTTTTACTTTTCATCTTATTAGGCACATACCATGTTATTTTAGATGAAAGCCATTACAAAGAATTGCTAACACATCATGTTAGTCCTCCTCCTGCTAGCTCAAGTTCTGAATGCTCACTTATTCGAATGGGTAAGTGTTTATTTTGTGTTATTTTAAAATACACATTAACCTTCCTTCTTTCCTTCCTTCCTTCTTCCCTCCATTCTTTTCTCACTTTCTCTTCTTTTTTTTTTTTTCTCATTTCACCTTTCCAAATGATCAGACTTAAATAATATGTTAAATCAGTGCAATAAAACTAAGGAGAGAACCCATTTTCTGTCACCTGATGTAACAAATTTTCACAGTAACAGCTCCTAGGGGGCTCTACTCATCTCTAATTTCTTATGTGAATGAAGCCTTTCCCAGTGGCCCTGGAGAGAACAAATGGCTCCCTTCACCACACTTTCATTTATATTTCTCTTCATTTCTGCACTTACTAAAATATTTGAAATTTTAAAAAAAGATAAATAAAAAAATAAAATACACATTAAAAAATATATTTTGGCTCAAACGAGACTTCTCTTTCCATTTGCACAAGTTATTTTAACATTTAAGAATTTTTATAATTAGAGAAAATTATGCTGTTGAAGCAATTTTGGAAAATTGTGAAGTAAAAAAATTAAACTACTTGTAGTCTTATCACTCAGAACACTACTGACATTATTGTTAAGGCTAGAAAGGTATAAAGATACTGCATTTATAGAAAAATCCTTGTTGTATTAGGAAATTTACAAAAGTATAAAATCCTCTGTACTATTTGATCAAAACTTGTAATACACACTGCAAAGACACAAGGTTGCTGGAAGGTACATCAAACTGCTCAGTGTGATATTTTTGGGGAGAAGGAGAACGATAGGTTTTGCATCATTTAAAATTTTATTTTTGTTTTCCTTTATTTTCCAAAAATTTTATGATGAACATTTAAATTTATAATTGAAAAAGACGTAACTGTTTAAATATAAAAAGAATCTCCTTGTTTAATATGCATTTTTTTTTAACTGTCAGTGAAATTGAATGCTTTTCTACCTTGTTTTGGGCCATTTATTATACTAGTCAACTGCTCTTTCCTATTTCCTCATCTGTAAAATTAAATTAGTATCTGTCTCACTGTGTGTTACTAGGATTAAATTAATACAGATGAAGCATTTAGACTAATGCTTGACATAAACACTCAATACATCTTAGATATTATGTTGGCTGATCTTTTTTTTTGATTTACTGATACATTTCCTAGCCCATTTTAAAGTTATTATTTACTCTTATAATAATTTATTCTTCAAATTGTTTTGTCAGAACCATTTAGGAATATCAACCCATTTTCTGTCACCTGATGTAAATATTTTTTCAGGTGGTATTTACCTTTTATTTGTTTTGATATAGCGATAGATTTAAATTTTTATGTAATGAAATCTTTGTTTATGGTTTCTGCTTTTCTTGGACTTGTCTTCAAATTTAAAAATATATATGGAAAACAAACTCCCTGGGCTTGGGCATTCCAGAATTTTAACATAAGTGTATATACTTAAATAAAGTGAAAAGAGACTATGTAATAGATTCTTTCATTGTATCAGGAACTATTTAAAAATTACAAACATTTTCTTTTTAAAAAGCAGTATGTATTTATTGTTATTAAATTAGAAAATATAGATATGAACTTTTGCATCTGAGACCATATGTATAGACAGACCTTTCTCCCATTTCCTCCACTTTTAATTTTTCTTATAATCTGGAATTGTAGTCAGTTTGACTGTGTAGTAATAAACATATTTAAAAGACAGGAAAGAACTTTTGTATAACTTTGTAGGCTCTGTGGTAGGAACATTTTTAGGTTCCTAGCCCTACAATTTTGTTATTTGCTTAGAAAAAGAAAGTAATATATTTTCTTCTATGAAGGATTTCCTCAGCATACCATTGCTTCTCTGTCTGATCAAGATGCAAAACCCTCTTTCAGCATGGCGTAAGTAAAAACCTTGAAACTGTCAGTGATGATACTTTTACATTTTTAATTCCCTACTATTAGTTTTAAATGAAAAAGATGGCTTGAAATGTAATGGCTTTGTAAAATATTACCTTTTATATAGCTGTAAAAAGAAGTGAGGACTATGTCTACTGTTGTGGAGTAATGTTTAGGAAATATTACTAAGTAAAACAAGGTAGAGAAAAGTGTATAGCATGCTACCAATCATCTAAGAAGAGGATGGCAATTTGAGTAGATATACATAGTTGTTTATATTGATAACAAAAATAGTTAATAGAAATAAACGAAAACTAAATGTTTATGTGGGCTTTGTGTGGAGAAAGGCAAAGGGATAGACCCTAGGCTTTTCTGAATATACTTTGTTTTAACTTTGGAACTTTACATTTTACATAATTATAAAGCAAAATTAAATTTAAGAAAGTAATTCTTTAATAATCACAATTAATACTACTGTAAAGGTATGCCAGCTGTAAAAGTATATTAGGGACTGGATTTAACTGCCTGCTTCCTGCCCGAAAACCAGACAAAATACTTACAAACAGTTTTCAGACATTGGACAATAGACAGTTCAGATAATAATCCCTGAAAGAAGAGAAACAAATGAGGTAGACCCTATGATTGCAGCTTACTGTCCAGAGAGAATTTCCAAGCTGCAGTGCAGGGAGGGAAAACTCACACAGAGCCTAGAAGTCTTGCTTAGTTGAAGAAACAAAGTTCAGCATTTGGGGAGGCAGATGGCGTAGAGTACTAGAGAGTAAAGAGCTGCACACAGAGCTCTCGAGATCTGCAGAGACTTCCCCATGAGTTATTACCTGAGTATTGATCAGCACATTCCTGTGAGGGAACTACCGGGACCAGGGAAAGGAAAGGAGAACACAGAACAGCCCCTAGAGCTCACACGGGACAGGGTATAGCTCATGTTCCCACCAGTCAATTTGGAAAGACCTCTTAACACAACAGGCACTGAATGGAGTCCACAGTAATGGAACCAGATTAACCTTAGAGTAACAGCTAGTCTGGACATCCTAACAAACTTAAAAGCACATTTTGAACAGATCAAACTATTTCCAAATTACTTAAGTATAATCCAGGAAAAGCCCTAACCTATTGAAGGAAATACAAAAAAAATCCAGCACCCAAAACAAAGCAAAATTCACAGTATCTGGCAGCCAAAAATTACCAGGCATGTAAAGAGGTCGGAAATACCCATAACAAGGAAAAAAATCGTAGAACAGAAATGTATCTAGAAATAACACAGTTGATAGAGTTAATAGACAAAGCGTAAAAACAGTTATTAAGTGTGTGTGTGTGTGTGTGTATATATATATAGCTGTTAAAACAGCTATTATGTATATGTGTGTGTATATATAAACACACATTCCATATGTTCAGGAAAGTAAAGGAGAATATGAGCATGATAAGAGATATGGAAGATAGAAAAAAGACCCAAATCAAATTTCTAGAGATGAAGAATACGATGTCTGAGATGAAAAATTAACAGCATATTAGTCACTGAAGAAGAAAAGATTAGTGAATTCATTGACACTAATGGAAGTTCTTCAAAACAAAAATGCAGAGAGAAAAAAAAAATCATAAGTGAGCTATGAAAAACTTCAAGATTTCAAAATCAAGGTAGCATACTTTCTTTTTCTCTAACTGTTGACATCTTTATATATCACATTTTTAAAGTAATATTTTTCTCCCCACAGGCATTTAGATAGCAATACTGAGCCAGGACTTACATTAGGAGGCTATTTTTGTCCACAGTGTCGAGCAAAGTACTGTGAGCTTCCTGTTGAATGTAAAATCTGTGGTAAGAAACCAATTGTTTATTATTCAGTAAACTAGTCTTGAATAACTTCTTACCTATACTGCTAATAAAATAATGTAAATATTAAGCTCTGCTTGTGTTTTCAGATTTGAGAAGTAGATTACTTTTATCACCAAGTGCCCAGTACTCTATTTCTAAGAATAAATATAGCGTTCTAGAAGAGTTTCCTGATTCTCTGAAAAAAAAAAAAAGTTCTTTAAAGGCATTGCAGCAGATCTAGTAGACATTTTCATAGCTCTTAACTTCATAAATATATATAAAGAATAAGGAATTAATATAGAATTTTATTTTATTTATAAGTAAGCAATAGGCAAAGAGAGGTCACACACTTGGTGACAGAACTGAGACACCATCTTGGAAACTCCTTTAATGGTCATAGGTAAACTGAAGAAATAGATATTTGCAGTTCTAAAAAAACTTGAAAAGAATTTAGCCTAAGTTATATCATTTGACATTTCAGCCATTGTTGTTATAACGTTTGGGCTATTGAACATGTCTCTCTGCTTTATGTGTTAGGTCTTACTTTGGTTTCTGCTCCCCATTTGGCACGATCTTACCATCATTTGTTTCCTTTGGATGCTTTTCAAGAAATTTCCAACGAAGAACATAATGGAGAAAGGTATATAAATTTTGATAAACTTATATCTGTTATAAGTAGTAATGTTTGAATACATCATTACTACATTTGAAAAGATAATTGTATTAACTTGGGCAATATTACTTCTAATATAGAAAATAAGATGTAGAATTGTCTTGGTTATGACTGAAATAACTCATTATTTAACAGATCTGGCTCTTCAGAAGTCTATTAATTTCTTTATATCTACTATGTAAGAGTAGTGGTATACTAGTAAATCAGCTCCCCAAAAGGAAAAAAGAAACGCCCTGATTTTTAGCATTTGCTGATTTCCATGATGTGGAACTAGAAGATTTATCCAGAAGTTCTGATAAAATAATATGAGACATAAAATGTCAAATGAAGAGTAAGAAGAGAAATAGTTCAAGGGTATTTTCTACCATGAAAGGACAGAACTTTCTGGATTGAAAGGGACTGTCAGATGCCTGATATATTGATGGAAAACAGACCCACACTAAAGTATATCATTGTGAAATTTCAGAATATATAGCAAAGTACTAACCCTAAACATTTCTAGAAAGGGAAAATTAGGTCACATAATCTGGAATTAGAATTATTTGGTTCTCATCAGCAACACTGGATGCTGACAGGGAGCAATTTCCTTCAAAATTTGTAGTGAAAACTATTACTAACCTAAATACTATACCCAGCCAAGCTATCAATTAAATGTAGGTAGAATTAAGACATTTTCAGACTTAAAAGGTCTCAAAAAGAGACTTTCTGGGGAAGCTGTGGAAGAGATGCTTCAAAGGAACTGAGAAAGAGAATGAATGAAAGAATAGGGATATCTATCTAATTCAAAAGTGGCCAAAGAAAGCTCTAGGGTTATGATAAGGGAAAAGCCCAGACTGGCTCTTGTGTGTCAAATATGTAAACAGTCAGTTCAATTTAAAGAAGATCAGAATGCTCCAGGAGATATGTCACAAGTCGAAAACTATAAAATTTCTAATGTAGTCAAACATGATGAGAGGATATTTAAACTTCATAGGGAAAGGTTGGGGCTGAATTAATGGTAATTACGTAGAAAACTAACTTCGTGAATAACTATAATTATTAACTAGGAAAAATGTTTTAAAGAGAAGAAAAGTTGTATTACATGGCTCAGCTGAATGTTTATATAGTCATAATAAATTAAACATTTAACATCGTCCTGTCCAAAATGATTTAACTGCATAAATTGAGAATGACATTAGTTACACTTGTACATGCTATTGGTTCAAGAGAGTCGAAAGAGAATTAAATTCTCGTCTTCTGTAGTGGGAGGTTCATGGCCAGTGCCTATAAAAAAACAAGACGTAGCACTATAAGCATAACTATAAGCATAAGCAAACAGTTAAATGTTTGAAAGTGCTCTGGGGAACTGGAAATAAAGAGAGAGGTGGGTAGGGAGGGAACTGCTATTTTGGGGAATAAGTTTTGACAACTTTTAACTGTTTAAACCATTCCTTGAAGATTAAGCCCATATGCATCCATTATATACAACAAGTTAACTTCTCTCCTTTCCATCTAGAATTGTGCCAGCTGTTTTATTATCTTTGGGAGAACTGAAAAATAGTCACTCAAATCATTCTCTGTAGGGTTGGATTCTCTTGCAGAATCCCAGTTGAGAAAGTATGTTTATATTTAACCTTGATGAAAATAAAATTAGGGTTGGCTCCATAGTGTAGTGGTTAGCACGTCTGCTTTGCACGCAGAGTGTCTTGGGTTCGCGCCCCAGGTGGAGTCACGGACCATACCCGGCTTGCGCCAGGCCCCAGGTGCATGCCAGGAGCATGTGGGAGGGGATGCCCCACCTTCAAGAGATCCAGTTCTTAAGGGAAAACGGCAACATCCATTGGTCAGAGGTGGAAGTGGGGGGAGGGATTAAAGAAGAGGGAAAAATATTAAATTTTTTTAAAGTAAGATTTTGAGCTGACTGTGGAAGTTTCTTAAATTACTGGTATTCTTAACTCTCCGAAAAGTCATGTATAAATTAATTTTAAATAAAATTACTTATTAATTAAAGGATTTTGTTATTGAGAATTTGCAGAGCTATTTTAATGAGTAAACTCTAAGCAAAATGATTTTTAAACTTTTTCAGATATTGTTATGGATGTCAGGGGGAATTGAAAGACCAACATGTAAGTTCATGTGTTTTCCAAATATTAAGTATTATACAATAAATAATTGAAGAAATAGTATAAGTTTTCAGTAGATTATTGAACACTGGGCTCATATCAGGTTATTCCTTAGTTGTATAACAGTGAGTGGAGATAAAATGGGAGGACAGTAGTTTAAACAGTTATTTAGTAATTCTGCATTCTAATTTTGCTACAAAGATATTTCAGTACTTTAAATTGTCTTTAGTTTCCCAGCTAAACTGCATTTAGTTTGGAAGTGTTAAAAGTTCTTTCTCTGTATTGTACTGTTATAACCCATTTTGAAGTTACCATTTAAGGTGGCCACAAGACCAAAGATTATGCCTCCATTTTGTGAATGAGGAAATATTTTAAAATTTTTTGAAGGGGGCCAATTTCAATGTATAAACTTATTAAAAAATGCAAATAAGATCTAGTTTTATTTTTTTTATTAATTTAGTTACATGTCCATATTTAAAACTGAACTATATAAAATATTAGTTGGAAGGATTGCTTGTTTATTCTACTCTCAGAACATTTCCTAAAACAGTTTTATAAAGTTTACGTGCCTTCTTGATGTCAGTAGTTTCATCCTCATTAGAACCACTTTTTGAACTATTTGACAGTTTTTAAGAACACATCTTTTTTTCTATGCTGTTTAAGATGTAATGATTTTCGAATCTGTGTATGGTGCTGCCCCGGAAATTTTACCCCAGGCACAAGTATCCACATACTAATTAATACTAATAGAATAATGAGTTTTTCTTTTTATGTGTCTTTTGTCATATTCTTTAATGGTTTAATTAAAAGGGGAATATAACTTTTGCAATTGTGAGGTCATTCCCTAGAAATGACTAAATCTTTGTTACATTTTCGTGCCTTTCTTTTTCATTGAATCAGATGACCTAAGCATTCAGAACTGGTACTGATTTCAGGTTCATGTGTTTTCCCCCAAATAATTACTTAAAATGAAGTAATTGAAAGTATCCTATAATATGAGAGACTTTAAGGACTCCAAAACAAAGCTATTCTCTCATTTCTAAGGAATATATATATTTTTTTTTTTGGAAAAAAATATATCATCTTAGATTTGAGACTAGATAATAAATTAGAAGTAACAAAGCAGGTAGGTGAGTAAGAAAAAACTGATAGAGATATGAAAGAACACAGCAACTTGAGTGTCTTCTAGCTACAGTCTGCTTACTTTTAGGAAACTACTTTTTAAATTTGCTTTTCTTCTTCTCACTACAGGTCTATGTTTGCCCTGTGTGCCAAAATGTTTTCTGTGTGGACTGTGATGTTTTTGTTCATGACTCTCTCCACTGTTGTCCTGGCTGTATTCATAATATTCCTACTCCTTCAGGTATTTGATTCCAGCATATAGTACACATTGTATGTGTTAAAAACAAAGTTGCAACTGTAAATAAAATGATTTTTTAGAAGAAGCTCCAGTTAAAACATGAAAAATAGTTCAAAAGGAACATCTGATTGAAGAACTTTTTGCTAAGAAAATGTAGTATTTTATTGAATTTTAAAATCTGTATCCTGTCACAGAAATACCTGGAATTCAATAGTCCTTCTGTCATATAATTTTGTTTTCTTTTATTTTGCATTATAATGTTTTCAGAGTTGTAATGCTTTATTGTATTTGTTACTTATAATGATTAAATTAATGTGATAATTTCATTTTTTATAATTAAATACAGAATTTTGGTGATTTATTTTTATTTATTTTTAGTGTAAAAAGGAAATTACGTATAAGTGTAAATTCAGTGTAGGATGAAAATTAATAATTATGAAATTGATACGCGTGAAATCATATGCTGCTACACCCACCCAAGGGATCTTTTTTGGCTTGACTAAATAATCAGAATATAATTATAAAATTAATATACCTGAAATTATTTGTGGCTAAGACTGACAGAGGTCTTTTTAGACTTAAACTTTCAAACTCACAAGATTACCATCGCTATACATGGCACCAACTTACTCAAAAGAATATTAAACAGGAAGAACAGGCTGCCAGTAGAGCAGCATCAGGCAGCCCCATTAGCAGTGGAAATCCTTGTAGCAGTTCAGCCAGCACATTTTAGGTACATGACGATGAGATCCTCCAAGGCCTCAAAGAGCCAAGATATCATAACAATTCCATAAGCACAACTTCCAGGTTCCCCCGTAAGAGACATGCCAGTTTCAAGAGTCATCACACTCAGGAAAGCCTAAAGCATGAGGTTCCCATCAAATTATTTATAGTACATTCAATTCATATACAATTTAGTAATCAGGGGTCATTTTTACCATAAGCAAAGTTGCCTAAAAATGTAGTTGACATTCCTCTTTATCAGTTACCATGATAACAGAGCTAGAAAACTTAACTGAAGGTGAGATTTATGTGGAGTGAAGGAAAAGGTCTTCTTAATCTTTTCAGTCTCATATGCTGAACTTATTGCTTTAAAGCTTCCTCTAATTGGTAAGTATTTTATTTAATGGAGTGTATCTTAATACTACCATTTTGGTTGTTTGATGTCTGAGGCTGGTTTACCTTACAGTTCAAGCTGATGAAAGTTGTGGTATCCATCCCTGTTAGCTTCACTCAACTTCATACCCAGGGACTATTTAACTTAATCCTCTTCAACTTTTTGACTCTAGGTCATCAGAAAAACTTAGGTGAGAAAGTGTGATGAGGTCTATTTCAGGTTTATTTAAATGTGGATATACCATTATAGGCATAACTCTTTTCAGAGTATACCCTGTTGAGTGTGAATCAGGTTTCCATAGCAACGGTATTTTTATTTTAAATGTGTAAACTAGTCACTCTAGATTGAGTTTCTCTATGATTCATGATTTAATAAATAACAATCCTTAGAGAAGTACATTATCAGAACAATTTAATCCCAATCTGGAGCGAGTCTATTCAATAAATCTTGGATGGAGCCCAGGAATATGCA
Source organism: Pteropus alecto (assembly GCF_000325575.1). Classification (NCBI taxonomy): domain Eukaryota; kingdom Metazoa; phylum Chordata; class Mammalia; order Chiroptera; family Pteropodidae; genus Pteropus; species Pteropus alecto. Next base: position 7,133,248 of record NW_006436298.1, read on the forward strand.
CACACATCCAGAACATAATGTGACCAAAGTCACAGACCTTTCTCCCAGGAGTCATATTCTTTGAAACTAGACCCAAATGGTTCTTTATGAAACTATTTATGGAAACAGATTTCAGCTCTAGGTAACAAGGTAATTGCTGTCTTCTTCCTTCTCTGTCAACAGAGGTATCAGTGGCTTATAGGAGATGTCTTTAACATAATCGGAGTATTCTATCTCCCCCTACCTGACTTAGAAGAAAGGCCACGAGGGATCACCTCTTGAAAAGTTACTAGAAATATATTAGATGTACACCCTCACTACTGTATAAAAAAGGAATATTCAGTGCATTATTTTGCCTGTATACTTGATAAGGTTAAGGTGGATATGTTAGTTAGGCTTAAGGAGGAAATTCCTTTTTCACAATTATAAGGAAAGTCCTGTCTTGTTTAAAGTTGTTTGTTTGGTTGGTTGTTTTTTTAAATGCCTACTGCACCTGGTATTCTTAGGTGGTCTCCAATCCAAGTACTAACGAGGCCCGACCCTGCTTAGCTTCCGAGATCAGACGAGATCGGGCACGTTCAGGGTGGCATGGCCATAGACCTGTCTTGTTTAAGATTACAGAAATAGAAATAGTGTTCTAAAACTATTAATTCTGGCCTTTAATTTCCCTCATGGAACTCCACAGTATACTACAATAGTGAAGGAAACTTTAATTTAGAGATCTTTTTGAATAGTATATTTTTTCTGAGTTCTGCTGATTAAATAGAAAACTTCTTAACATTTCATTATAAAAGTAGATTTATTTTAAATACTTTTAAGTACACACATTTTACTTCATGCTCCTTTTTATGTGGACTGACAATCTTTATCTTCTACTCCATTTATATTTAATGTTCCTAATGATATATTTGGGTTTAAATCTATCATCTCACTTTATGCTGTTTGTTTCAACTATTCCATCTTTATTTTTTCTCTTCTTATTTGCCTTTTTTGGATTGATTGTTTTCTACCATTTTATGTTTTTCCTCAACTAGTTGGAAAATTATATACTCTTATTTTTATTATTTTAATGGTTACTCTAGAAATTATAATATACTTTCTTAACTTGGGTCCTCTAGAAAGTAGAACCTGAGGCAAAGATGAAAGTGTTGTTCCTTTACTTGGGAGGTGCAGATCCAGGAGAATGAGGGTGGGGAAGAAAAAGGAAATTGAGGCAAGGAAAAAATTGACGCAGTGTGTTACCACAGTGGCCAGGCTTAGTGACAAGCTGTGAAGATTCATAGGAGTCTCCCAGCAAGTGTGTTCACTTTGAGAGTGGGACTTCTCCAGAACTGCTCCCCTCTGAGCAGTTCATTGAAGGAAGGAAGGTAGGAGTAATACAGTTTCTTCTTCCATCTCACATTCCCATTGGTTAAGGTTTGCTACACAGGGCTGTGTCATCTGGTCCTTTGGCAACTGCTCAGGAAGCCAGATCTTGTGCTCAGTGGTGTGATGTTGCAGCCGGCTCTGCAAGGTGGAGGGGCACCTCAGATCAGGTAGGCTTGGTGTGCTTCAATTTGGACTCCAGCCAGCTCAGGAAGCTGGGCAACGGCGGCAGCAGTGTGGAATAGGAGGCAAGCAACACCTTGGAAAAAAGAAAGCAGCCAAGGGAATCTGAGGAGGCATTAGGAGTTTGTGTCCAATACTTCCATAACATCAAAATCTAAAGTTAATATCTACCTTTACCCTTCCACAGATAATACATTTAACCTCATTTACCTCCTTTCTCATTTATATATTATTGTCATATATCTCTTTTTTGTTTCACAAGACATTAATACTTGCTTTAGTCAGTGTTTATTAAGATTTAATAACATTTACCACTTTTTTGACTCTTCATTTCTTCTTACATCGCAGATCTATTTAAGATCGTCACCTGAAGTACAACCTTTAGAATACACTAGTATTCAAGGTATATAGTATGCTCCCTATTATGTGAGGAAGAAGGAAGAATAGACTATATTTTTGTATTAGAGAAAAGATACTGGAAAACAACAGGAAATCAATGAAACCGAAAGTTGGTTCAACAAAATCGAAAAATCTTTAGGTAGATTGACCAATAGGAAAAAAAAAGAAAACTGAAATTACTAAGATCAGGAATAAAAAAGCAGATATCGCTGTGGACTTTATAAAAATAAAGATTGTAAGGGGAGATGAGTGAACGTTGATGGGTGTAATGAACATGTTCTAAAATTGATTGTGGTGACGATCATTCAACTCTATGAACATACTAGAAACCATTGGAAGTTGTGGTGAAGCAAATGAAAATAATGTAGCTAATGTTAGCTGTTAGTGTGGGCCTGATTAATAACACAAAAGCAATCATGTTTATCAGGTAAGGTAGTAAGTGTGGAGCTGGAGTTTGGAGAGGAACTGTAATAAAATTTCTTTTTCATTTATTTGGGTCAGTTCAAGCAATATATTTTCTACCTAAATGTGGTAGTGTGTGTAGTGTTTCTATTTTGTTGTGACCTGTATGTGGCAACATGCACTGTTTCTATTTTGTTGCGACCTCTTTTGCCCTTGAGAATAACTATCTATACAAGGTGAAGACTGGCAGTACTATTTGGAGGCTTAGTACATGCAGACTAAGGGAAAGGCCCTGGGACTGAAAATCTACCTCCATAAACTTAGGACAGGGAAAGACGGAAGAAAGAGGCTGGCCACTCCAGTATGTTAATTAGTACAGTTTGTAAGAGAACTATACATACCAGGAGTGTCTTAGGCAGCTACAAGATGAAATGGACTTGTACTGCTTGGAAGGCACCCAAGTATTATATAGAACAAGGTGAGATAGTTACCAGTGCTGGTGGATGACTAGTCCTGGGTACAAGTAAATGCTTTACATGTTTGACCAGATCAGGACAATGGCCTGTCCCAGAAACCAGCACATAGTGGGAGGCAGGGAAGGACTACTGGTTTATGTCAGAATGAGCATTGGTTATGATCAGTCTCCAAGTGGGGTTAGTGGGAAGCAAATCTCCCCCTTCTGTCCTAGGGCCAGCTCATGGGTCAGGCAGCCATTGTGTCTTGGAATAGTCTCTCCTCCACAAAACTAAAGGAAAATGTTTAGATTCAAAGCATGTAAGTCCTGTATTTTAGGACCAGCTGTGACCCACTATATACCTGAATACATGTCGTAATCAAAACACATGTCACAACAGTGAGGGGACAGCAGGATTTCTGCTTACAATGGCAGGAAAGAAGAACCATAATCATTTTGTAAGATTTTGCAATACTTTTGAACTTCCTTATGTCTGTGGTCAAATAGATTCAGGTGTCTGTATCTCTGTAATGATTGGCAAATTCATAACATGAAATTGATGCAGGACAGGGCAAATTTCCCCAAGGGTGGGAGAGACCAAGTTCTGTACCGTGAGAAGAGTCCTTTGGTTGGCAGAGAGTGTAGAGTGTAGTGTGGAGAATGGGTTGTTAGCAATCCCAGCAAAAATCTTCCTTTGTTCTGAAGGTGTCCTCTTGGCCTGGCTGCAGGGCTGAGCAGCATATTGCAGTCTCTGATTATGGCTTTATTAACATTTTAATTCTCTTGCTTCCTCCCTACATTAAACTGATTTCATGAATGGTGACAAAGAAGGGTACTGCCAGTCTTCAGGAAGTGAAGTGGTAGAATTGCAAGGCCTTTAATCAGTGGCAGAGTTTAGGAGAAAGGGCAAGACGTTTGGATCTGTGGGGCCTAGAGTAAGGAAGAAAGGGCATAGGAGGTTGTCATGCTTCTGGGAAGCCGGTTTGGGAATGTCTTTATACCCCTCCAGGGTCCTGTTCTTTAGAAGATTCATTATTCTCTTTCTACGTTCCCTAATTCTGTTCTGGGGAAACCTATTAAAAGATGGACTGGGGGGCTCTGATGGGGTCCTTATGGGATTTAAATTTTTTATTTCACCTGACTAAATTGCTATTTGTGTCACACCTCAGGCCAGGACCCTGGAAATAATACACAATTTTTTCATTTGTTAACTCAACAAACCTTGTATATTTGCTATCTAACAGGATCCTAGGCAGTAGGATACAGACACCAAAAAGGACACAAGCCTTAACCTTATGGATCTGTGAACTTCCCAGCCTAGAAGGCAGACCTATAAAGAAGTCGGTGTGAAAATGTGAATACTATGCCAAATGCTATGGGAATGTAGAAGAGAAGCTATAAAATAGGCTTGGATGCAAACTCAAATGCCTAAGGGGCCAGGCAGATAGATAATGCAAGTTAAGTGGAAGCCTAGTTACTGCAAAGTGGTGGTGGCATCTGGAAAGTACAAGTTCCTCCTAAAAGAGGCAGCCTCTAGATTCTGGGCTCAGGGATAGAAGAGAGATGTAATTTTTCACTGTGCATTCTTTTGTACCTTTGAATGTTATACATGTGCTTTTGTTACCTTGTGAAAAAAAAAAAACATTAAAAATTTTTAAATTAAATGTATTAGGAGTGACACTGGCCAATAAGATTATATAATTTTCAAGTGTACAATTCAGTAATGCATCATCTGTATATTGCATTGTGTATTCAGCACCCAAAATCAAGTCTGCTTTCATCACCGTGCATTTGACCTCCTTTTTACCCTCTTCTACCTCGTCCCACCCATCTTCCTCTCTGGTACCCACCATACTGTTGTCTGTGTCTATGAGTTTTTGTTTGTTTTTTGCTTTCTGCTTTATAGCCCACATATGATTGAAATCATATGGTTCTTGTTTGCTTCTGTCTGACTTATTTCGCTTTGCATGATATTCTCAAGATCCATCCATGTTGTCGCAAATGGTAGTATTTCATCTTTTCTTTTGGCTGAGTAGTGTGCGTGTATATCACATCTTTATCTAGTCATCCATTGAAGGACACTTAGGTTTTTTCCACATCTTGGTCACTGTGAATAATGCAGCAGTGAACATAGGAGTACGTATATCTTTACGAATAAATTAAAAAGAAAAAAAAAAAGGGATTTTTAAAGGAGGTAACCATTTCTCAGCTCCCACCATTTTTTCCCTTCTGAGAATATAGGTCCCCTGGTGTCATATGTTTTGATATTTAAAGAGAATATGAAAAACTGGATTTTTAAGTTCTCCTAAGTTTTAAATGTCTGCATCTAATTTTTAAGAACCATAAAGGCTAAATAAAACTTATCTGCAGGTCACCAGTTTACAAACTGGCCTGGCCTATCCCTCCTCTATTCCTTATCATCAGGGCAGATAATCTTTTAATTTTCAGGTGTCAGGCTTTCCTGGGACATATCCCACTTAGGAGGTCATTCAGTTCAGATTTTGGGTATTAAGAATTGATTCTTTGGAGGAAGAGAGATCTTTTAAGGATCTCTATAGTTAATGATTCTAAGGGTGATGACTGGACTCGTAGCATCAACATCATCTGGGAACAAGTTAGAAATGCATACTCATAGGCCCTATCATATACCTATCGAATCAGAAACTCGGGGGGTGGGCCTAGCAATGTTTTAACAAATCCCCCAGGTGATTATGATAAGTGCTAAAATGTGAGAACTCCTGCCTCTAATCTTGTTATAGAGATACATAGGTAACTTAAAAACAGGTTCTGATAATAGAATTCTACTGAACTTAAAAAGAAAAAATTAACTCAGGTAACTTTACAGTAAACAAGTCCCAAACATGGAATTGCTTTTTCATTCTTTAGATTGTCATTAAACATTAATGAATTTGTATATGTACTTAAATTATTTTAATCAAATTTATTGAGTTGTAATTAACATACAATAAAACGTTCCCAATTTTAGTGGGAGGTTTGATGCCTTTTAGCAAATGTATATACACCCATGCAGCGACCTCCACGATTGAAAGGGAACGTTTTCATCACGTGCATCTGGCCACTTTGTTCTCATTACTCCCCAGTACTTCAAGTACCGGGTACCACTAATCTGTTTTCTATCATTGTAGATTATATTTGCCCGTTATACACTTTCTTACAGATCGAATCATACGGTACACATGGCTTCTTTTGCCTAGCATAATGTTTTGGGGATTCATCCATGTTGTGTGTATCAATAGTTTGTTCCTTCATACTGCCTACTAGTGTTCCATCGCCTGGATACTTTATCATTTTTTTATTCTCAATAGATATTGAGGTGATTTCTGGCTTTTTGGTTGTTTTAAATAGAACTACTATGAACATTCCTTTATAAGTCTTTGTGTGTTCATATGTTTTCATTTTTCCTTTGGTAAATATGTAAGAATGGAATTACTAAGTTGAATGGCAAGTGTATAATTAACTTACATGACACTGCCCAGTTCATGTTTTTTCCAAGGAATTGCACCATTTTACACTCCCACACCCTTAACCAACAGCTGGTATTCTATAATCCAAATGTTAATTTTTAGAACATTTTTGCAACCTAGAGTAGGCAATGATTTCTTAGGACACAAAAAGCATCTATCATAAAAGAAAAAATTAAAATCAGACTACATCAAAATTTAAAACATCTGCCTTGAAAGACACTATTAAGAAAACAAAAAGACAATTCACAAGCTGAGAGAATATGTTTGCAATGCAAACATCTAAGGACTAGAATCTAAAATATATAAAGAATTCTTGCAATTCAATAATAATAAGGTAAACAATCCGATTTTTAAATGGGCAAAATTTGATCATTTTGCCAAAGAAGATATATGACTCTCTGTAACGCAGGAGCTCCAGGCTTGGAACTTGCACCTGGGCTTTGGATATTCCGAAAAAACCACCAGGAGGACATGCCGTATATTACTCATGAGGCAGGGGAGCTCCGATGGCAGCTGGTCGGAGCTGCAAGAAAAAGCTGCTGCTGACAAAGAACAAGCGACATTTTATACACACAGGCAGAGGAGAGGTTATCTCATTGTAACCACCTGTGCTGCTTGGTTACAAGAGCTGGTTACAGGAGCAGATAAGTCCATGGGAACTGCAGAAAGTGTCCTTGGGAGCAGGCACTGCCAAGAGCCCTTTCTGTACTGCCTTCTTTATGACTGCTGACCAAGCAGCCATCTTGTCTTCTGAGTACGTGGAGAGGCTATGTTCTGAATTAACCCCACAATATCCAGCGAAACATTAAATTAAAACCATACTGAGATAACATACATATGCCTTAGAATGGCTAAACTTAAATACTACTCTCTGTGTGTATGTGCTTTTGGTTGAAAAAAGTCATTGAAAAGAGTATTACTTTAAAACTCAAAACATCGAATCCTCTTCAGATTGGGTAGTGGACATTTGTGAGTGTATGTTTGCATTTTTGTTTTTGGCTACCTAGTTTTTTAATTGCCTTCCTTTGAGAATTGTTTCCCCTTCCTGCCATATATAGAGGTGATATTTGGATACTTTTCCATTTAAGGCTATGCAGAAGTTTTCAGCATCACTAGGAATCAAAAGGGAGTTCTTTCAACTGATAAAAGGTCTCCACTAGAAATCTACAACACCATATTTAGTGGTCAAAATTTCTGCCAAAGTCAAGAATAAATAGGATATCAATTATTCCTGTTATTAAGCAACATTATATTAAAGGGTATAGTCAATGCAACAAGACAAAATGAAAAGACCGTAAAAGACAAAACTAATATTCAGATAATACAAATATCTACTTAGAAAATCCAACAGGATTTATAATCATACATTAAAAATAGACCAACATGAGTCCTATAGATCATCAATATTTAGAAAAACAGAATAGTAAAAAAAAATGCAAATCATAAGGGCAACAAAATCAAAAAGGTGCTACAATAAATGTGCGTTGGACTGAGATGCACACATTATTGGTAAAAAAAAAAAAGTAATGTTTATTGGCAGATAGAAGGGTCAGCAGTGTGGAGAGGTTCCCTTGATCTCTGGGCTTGCTGTAAAAAGGATTGTGGATCTAGGAGCAGCTGGATTGTCATTAAATATTGATGGAAAGTGCTTCAAAAGAACACTGTCTTTGTAACATTATACATGTTCACACAAAATTTAGGAGGAACCGGTGAATAGCTGGTCAACGATATAACAATGATTGCTTCTTGGCTGGGTAAATGGCCTTGTTGGACTTGGCCAGAGGAGTTCACATACCAGTAATCCTGGTAACAGCTGGAAAGAAGCCTTGCTAACAGCAATTTGTTCAACTATGCTTTCTGGGATACCTGGGTTTGCCTTTCCTTAAAATCTAGCCTTATGGCAGCATAACAGTGGTTAAAAGTGCAGACTCTAGCAAGACTCTGGTTAATCTGAACCCCTATGTGCATGAGTTTCCACATCAGTGAAATGGAAATAATAATATCTCCTTCGTATGGACTGTTAAAGGGATTAAATGGACATATCTAAAGTGCCTGGCAATTAGTCATCTAAATAAGTTTTAGTTCTTATTGGTAATAATTACACAATATTATTGAAATGATTTTTAAAAGTATAAACCCAGAAAAAATAAGAAAGCAAAAGGGGACCATCAACACATAGAGTATTTCTGAAAAGAATTTTTCCCCTCTTTAATGCCTCCCCTACACACACTTCCACCCCTGAGCTACGGATGTTGCCCTCCCCCCCTTTTTTTTTTTAAGGGCTGGATCTCTGAAGGCGGGGAGGAGGGGCGACAGGGCATCTCCCCGCCCATGAGGTTGCTGTGCACACAGGGGTCTTGTCTGTGGCTCCAGCTGGGGTGCGAACCCAGGATCTTCTGCATGTAAATCAGACATGCTAAACACTACACTATGGAGCCACTCCCCCAACTTTTGAAATTTTTAACCATAATTTTGACCAATTAGCTTTTAAATTGCCTAATTCTTAAACATAAATTGAAAACCAGGGATCAGTATTCATTTGAGGAAAGCTGATAATGTGAAAATAAAAAAGTAAATGACAATAGCCTTTGAATAAACAGATAATTCAGGAGACAGATGAACTAAACATTAGTATTGATAAAATTAATCAGGACTCACAAAAATGGAGGCCATCACGGCGGCCCGGCCCAAGTCACAAATCAACCTAAGTCAGCCTGCACTTACAGAAACAAATGGAATAGTAGTACTCAATGAAGCAGGCCAAAAGAAACCGCAGCATAAACACAGGTATAACCTGTTGGAGGCTATTTACCCTGCATAGAACGCTGGAGCAGCTGGGGACTTGGAACACCAGGTGAGGAGGAGGGCAGGGATGATGGGAAGGGCTGAAAACTGGGTGAGACTAATTTAAAATCTGTGCGTGGAACAGTTGGCTCCTTCTACCCCAGAATCAGATTATTTGATAGACAGGTGTTAATCCTGAGGCAAAAACTTATATGATCCTTCTCTTTAAAAAAAATTTGAATAAACTGTTTTAGCTGACTTGAAGGAGCCAGTGTGGGCACTGGCATCCCAAAACAGAATCTTTCAAGAACGGGTCATTTTATGCTCACGGAACATCTGAGGTGAGCTTTCAGCTGCTAGCTCTGTCTTTACAGGTAACTTGAAATCATTTTCTGAGATGTTCATCTGACATTTAGGGCTTCTCCAGGGTAAATCTTGGCTCCTCAGTCTGGTCTCCATAAAGTAAATGGTTTAAGTTCACGTGGCTTTTAATTAGATTTTTAACCATAATTTTGACCAATCAGCTTTTAAATTGCCTAATTCTTAAACATAAATCGAAAACCAAGGATCAGTATTCATTTGAGGAAAGCTGGTCATGTGGGGAAAAAAAGAAGTAAATGACAATAGCCTTTGAAGAAACAGATGATTCAGGAGACAGATGAACCAAGCATTAGCATTGATTAAGTTAATTTGTCAGGACCCACAAAATGGAGGCCACCACAATGACCCAGCCCAAGTCACAAAACGAACACACCTATCATGGAAATGCTACCCCAATCACAATTCTCCAGCTCAGCTTTAGCTGGTTTACTTTCCTCTAGAAAATAGGACTGTGGCCTTATAAGGAAATCCTCTCCTCTTAGCCAATCATGCCATTGACACGATGCCTCTTCTCTATATAACTTGCTCTTGCCCCAAGTCGCTGGAGGACAGTGCTTGTGAGGCTCTGTGTTTTCCTGGCCCATGCACTGTTTTTCCTTGAGTCAAGAACATCAAACCCATTATTAAATTATTTAATTTTGTCATTTGACAATGTCATAGCAGATATTCAGAAAGATTGCATTGGTTAAAAGAATTAGATGTCATGAAATTAAGGATCAGAGAAGAAAGAGCTGTGGGAAATTAAAAGTATATTCGCTGAAATTAAGAGTTACTATTGTAGAGTTGGAAGATAAAGAGAGGAAATCTCTCCAAAAATAGAGCAAAAGCACTAAGGAGTATATGAGGGGAAATAAAGGATAAGAATTTAGGTGATCAATTAAATCCCCATCTAAATAATGGGAATACCAGAAAAAAGTAAAATAAGAATAGTAGACAGTAGGAAATTATCAAAGAAATTATAGAAGATAATTTCCCAGGGCTGATGGGATAGCCATGTGTTCAGACTGAATGCACAGTACAATGAATGTAGAAAGACCCCACACTTAGACACATTTTGAAATTTTATAACCCCAAGGATAAAAGAGAAAATCCTAAAAGATAATCAGAAAGATAGACACTGTCACCATCAAAGACATAAAACTTATACTAGCTCCATAACCATTAACCAATCTTAACAGTTTAGAAAAAAATACTTCCCGTTGTGGGACTTGGTAGGTTTCGCTGTTCCTCTTGGGTCCTGACTAAGCTCTCTTGACTCAATACCCTAGAGCATTTACTGGTCATTTCTCAGAGAACTGAAACTTGTTTTGAGTTTCAGCTCCTCAAATATTTTCTCATTGCTTCCTATCAAAGGACAAACTCATTTGTACTCGAGCCACATATTCTTCCACGGGGTATTTTCCTTCCACGTGACTGGGACTCTGGACAACCTCTAGGTAAGCAAATTACCTTTTCTGGCAAAGGTGCTTTCTTCCACACCTAACTTTTGACCCTCGTATTTCTTTTATTCTTGTTTCTCTCTTTGGAAGCAAGAGGACAAGCACAGGAGTCACACAGACTTAGCTCCAAGACACTGTTGCCTCATTGGCACTCTGAGCACTTGTAGTCAAAGGACATAAAATCTGGAAAGGGCCTTGGAGATCTCTCCGCCCCAGACACAGCCTTGGAATTAGCAGAACTGACCACTGACCCATCGAAATTGATCCCAGTTGGCTTTTTGCAACCCTGTGCTTATTTATCTCCAAGGAGGCCTGGAGCCACGGTGCTCTCTCAGCCAAACCTGAATGGAATGCACTAACTGGTGATTAATGTACTCCTGTGCTAGGGTCTGAGACAGACCAGGGGACAGCCTGTACCACCTTGTTTCTGATTTAGAGACTGGTCATGCATCCTAGTTTTGGCCACATTGACCAGAGGGGTATAATCAGAAGAGATTGTGGTTTCCCCAAGACTAAGGTATCTTGCACCTATCTAGGTGGTTAATTATCTAAAATGCAGCACAGCCTATACAACTGAGAAAGGCCCCCAGGCAATGGGCCTGGGATCAGAGACCTCTTTGACGTTTGCCTGTTTATTTTTATTTTTGTTTTTTATACTTTACCCTTATTAAAGTCTTATGTAAGTATACTATGGAGAGTCCTGTGAGCTTTTTCAATTATGTGTAATTGCTGAAGATAGCACGGTGAATGGGATAATTGAAAGTTTTTGGCTTTATAATTTAAATGATGGCTAAGGCTTTGGGAGAAAGAAAGATGAAAAATGGAAGAAAGATATAGAACCAGCCTGGCTGCTGAGGAATCCCTGGTTTCAATTTACTCGAGTACTATAGCAACTGATGGGAGGAAAAGTACAGCAATGGAATTAGAAGGCGGTCAGTCCAGAGCCAAAGGAAATAGGTAAGTAGATTAAAACAGAAATTCATATAGAGGGGAAGTCAGCCAAGGATACTGTGCCTTGGCTGGTTTTGGCTGCTTTGGCAAAAATGAAAGTAAGAAGGAGCCCTAGGCTGCCAAGACCACCAAGCTTTGGCTGGTTTCCTCTGTAAAGGGAAGGAATGAGGCCAAAGATGAGAGGTGGGTAGATACTTCTTTTGGTCAGAATGAGACACTCATCTGATAAATAATAACCACTAAAGAGGCTCTACAGGGAGAGGGCATCAAGAGAACTGAAATAAAGAAGCTACTCAGTCAAAAAGCTAAGTAACTCTGTGGACTGATATAGGAGCTCCTTGAAGAAACTCTGCTGAAATGGACTTAATGCATTATTGACAAAGGAGTTCTTTTCCTTGCAATAGGTACTGGCAAATGAGGGACATGCTTGGTCTTAATCGAGATCTTGTATTATTTACAACTTTTGCAGAAATGTGGGTAGATGGGCAAATTGCAGATGAGCTGAGCTGGATAAAGGCGGGGACACATAAAACACACCTTGTACAGCGGAACCATCCAACTCCACCTGTGGGTATTAAATGGAATATTTCTGAGGTTCTTGGAATGTTGAGGGTGCAAGCAAGCATCTTTGGACTTGTTATGTGACGATACTAAGGTATTCCCTATTTTATATCTTTGATTTAAGTGATGATCGATGCTGTGATAAGAGGGCCTCCAACTGCTTGGACTCCATGTGACCTTACTGGTCGGAGGGCAGGATGGCGTGAGAGACGCTATCGCAGACCTGCTAGCATATTTGCTCCCAATTGGGCTGAATGATGAACAAAGATCAGTATTATTCAGAAGAAAAGAAACAGTAAGAATAAAAGGGCTGAAAAAAATCTCAGGGCTAGTAAAACAAGAGGAAGTTCATTAACCTACTCTTCCTTCCCTTTTCAGAAAATGGCCACTCAGGAGACGGCCACTGAAGAGAAGATTTCCCAGTTTGATTACACTACACTCCTGGAGCTGTCTAATCATCTAGGCCTAGATGCAGTTCAATTTGCAAAGCAAATGGAAGAAGAGGAACAGGAGAAACGAGAAAAAATGCAGAAAGGCTTTAATTCAGAAATGCGCAGTGAAGCAAAAAGGTTAAAGACTTTTGTGACCTATAAGTCCTACAGCTCATGGACACCACAGGAGATGGCAGCGGCTGGGTTTTATTTCACTGGTGTACAATCTGGGATTCAGTGCTTCTGCTGTAGCTTAATACTGTTTGGTTCCAGCCTCCGGAGACTCCCCATAGGAGACCACAAAAGGTTTCGTCCAGATTGTGAGTTCCTTTTGGGCAAAGATGTTGGTAACATTGCCAAGTACGATATAAGAGTTAAGAATCCAGAGAAAAAGCTGAGAGGAGACAAAGCAAGGTACCAAGAAGATAAGGCGAGACTTGAATCCTTTGAGGACTGGCCATTTTATGTCCACAGGGTATCCCCAAGGGAGCTCTCAGCGGCTGGCTTTGTCTTTACAGGTAATTCGAAATCATTTCCTGAAGTGTTTCTCTGGAGTTTTAAGTTTAGGTTCCATAGTTCAGTTGCAGTATTTTGTGACTCTTTCCTCACTTGTTAAATGTGTTGCAACAGGTATAATAATATATTTTATTAAAATTCAACTTCAGTAATAGGTATAATAATATATTTTATGAAAATTCAACTTCGGGATTTTTACTTTAGCTTTATTTTGTTTCATACAGTGTGTTAATTTGCCAAATATATGTAAAACAAGCAGTTATTTTTCCTTAAATTCGGACCATAGACAATACTGACTGCATTCTTAAGGTCCTGAAAACAAATTGAGGTCAGCATGACTCCAAGTCTCACCTACCTTTCTTTTGCTGCTCTTACTTGATTTTTCTTTGATTCTTTTAATTGCTGCAATATTGAAGGGATTTGTCTGTTAGTTGGTTGGTTGGTTTTAATCTTAGGGCTAACTCTAATGTTAGAGCAAACTGCATTTCAGAAAATTGAACTTTGAATTGTCCTAGCCATGCCATAAATGCTATGACAGAGGTGCATGAGAATTGTAATAACTATAACAGCTATCATTTACTAAATATTTACTTGATGCTAGACACAGATTAAGCACTAATTCTGATCCAACAAACTTGCTCTTCCCTCCATTTCACAGTTGAGTTCATTGAGGCTCGAATAGTTTAAAAGACGTGTCTTAGTTTCCGTATAGATTTCACGGCGAAGCTACAGCTTAGGTTTTCTAACTGTGCTTTACTTCGTGAATGCTGGGATATCTTTACTTCCTCACTACTTCAACTCTGAGAGCTCAAAGAACAAAATACCAGCTCTGGGAACACCTTACAGGCATATTGAGTTAAATAGCTTAGAGTTCTACAAGTAAACTATAGCCATAACTGATGGGTAGCATCCCAGGCTTAGAAAATGGTCATGGAGGGCAGTGGGGCTATGTATGGGGATTCAGCCAGATGAGAGTGTGAGTGGCAGACATGTTGCAGCACATCTTACTCATGCACAGAGCAGTCAGCTCCCAGACACACATCTTCTGGACTGTTCCTTGGTGCCATTCCTGGACAATCAAATGTTTTCCTTCATATGTAGGCAAACGGGACACTGTGCAGTGTTTTGCCTGTGGTGGATGTTTAGGAAATTGGGAAGAAGGGGATGATCCTTGGAAGGAACATGCCAAATGGTTCCCCAAGTAAGTCGATAACTCTTTCTCTCTCTTTTTTTGTTTTTTTTTTAAGAGAAAACAAAACTAAAGACAAGAGTCACCTACCTGGAATAGCACCTTCAGTTTTGATTTTTTTTTCCTACCCAAAACCAGAACATTCCAGAATTAAGCATTTATTCAAACAAGAAAAGGCTGAATACATTGTGAAAATTTTTGAATTATATAATTTTAAAATAATTTAAGTGTTGTCTTATTAACTCAAATACTAGGACATGTTTTGCCAAGTAGAAGTTTCAGGATCTGCCTTAATAAATAAGAATAATTTGCATAGGGAGGATGTAAAATGGTGTATAAAAGAAGTTGGAAAGTAAAACAATGTTTAAGATGTTATTACAAGTGGTTTTATGTACTGTTGATTATATACCAAATGAAAATGTTTTATTTCAGAAACTGTTTTGATCATCGCGATGATCTTTAGTTTCCTGCTTAAAAAATGAAGTGTATTTTAATTATTTTTAATGCTACATTTACTAGTGTTTTACATAACTTTATACCTTTCAAATACAGATTCATTTCCTTAACAATTTTTTAAACATCCATTATGGAGAATTTCATACAAAGATAGAATAGTATAATAAACACTTATCAACACATGGCCAAATCATATCCATCTCTCACCCACCTTTTCCCAGGAAATAATAATAATAACCAGATTATATTAAAGTCAATTCCAGACATCATATAATGTCATTTGGTGATATTTTAGTATATAACTCTAAAATGTAAGAATATCTTTAAGAAACATAACCACGATATCATTCTCTCTCCTGAAAAGGATTAACAGTAATTCCTCAACGCATATTATCAAATATCTGAGTCAATGTTCAAATGTCCACATCCTCCCACCTCCCTTTCAAATGGTTAATTTGAATCAGTATCCAAAATCCGTATATTACATTTAGCTGATATGTCTCAAGATTTTTAATTTATAGCTTTCCTCCTTTCCCATCTTTTTCTCGTCATTTATTCATTAAAGAAGCCCTGTAATCTGTATAATTCCCTATACTCTAGCTTTGGCTGAATGTGTTTCTATTGTGATAACATGTTTCTCTACTTACTTTATTTCCTCTAACCTAATACTTAGATCTAGTAGTGTGATCAGGTTCATACTCTTAACAAATATTTGTCATACACTTACTACACTTACTACATGCAAAGAAGCTGTTGGTTGAATCATAGGTCAACCACAAAGCAATTGGGCAGTTATTTATAAGTTATCTTGCACAGAGACAGCCATGCTCACAATGGAAATGGAAAGATGTCTATGATATGTTAAGTGAAAAAAGAAATATGCAAAATAATATGCTACTGTAAGCCCTTAAAAAATGTGTAAAACCACTCAACTCACATATGGACTTGTTTGAAAATATATAGAAAAAGTTATGAAAAGATATAAACTCAACAATAGATACATTTGGATTTGGATTTGTCAGGAGATAAGGTGGAAAGGGATTTTCATATTTTATTTTGTTCACTTCTATTTTGTTTAAATTTTTGGGAACAAACATGTATTTTGTAGTAGAAAAGAAAAAGTGAGGGTGGTGGGAGGGAGGAAGGGAACAAAGAAGGAGAGGAGAAAGAGGTAGAGAGATAGAGATGGGGAGGGAGGGAGAGAGAGAAAGCTCTTCCTGACAAGCAGATGAGATAGTTATAGGGATGCATGAAGCCAGATTGTTAAATATTTTGAATGTCTCTCTGGCTCCTTGACCAATCAGAACAGACCAACCAATCATTCTTAGTGTTGACATGTACCTTCTGGGTATGTATCAGATGAGTGTCATCTCTGGTCAATATTTATTGCTCTTGGGTACCTGTCTCAGCTATGGCCTCAGTTCAATCTTCACTTATACTCAGGGTCACTATGTGTATAGTGTCATTGGATTATACATTGGACAACTTCCAGTGACACCATTCACATAGACCATCATATGACTAGTACCAACTAAGTGGCACGTCCTGTCTGGAGTGGCCCTGGTATACCTTCTTTGACATAGGGCGGAGGGAAAGGTAAGAAGCATAGGAGAGAAGATACCAGTCCAGTCATCAGCCATAGAGAGTGAAGGAGCTAAGGCCTGCTGATACAAAGGGCAGGGCAGAGTGCAGAAGCTCAGGAGATACAGAGCCGCTTCCTTACTTCCAGCCCTTAGACAAGTTACTCTGAGTCTCATGTGTAAAAATGCAGATTATGATATATAGCTTGTAGGGTTGTTGTAAAAATTATAAAGTTATATGGAGCAAATGCCTACTAAAAACTACCACGTATTATGTGAAGATGACTGACTGTTTTGCCTTTCCTCTGTCATTTTGAGCACATGCTCAGCCCATAAATTTCAGAGCTGGAATTAGAACTAAGAATCCCCAAATTTCTTGCTGGTTGCTCCAACTCTAGCTGCTTGGACTTCAATTTTATGGAGTGGCTTTGTTGCATCTTTTATAAAATATGGACAAAATGAGTATTCTCATACTTTTTAAGCTGATTTTATTATAATTTTTAAATAAAATTAAGTACCATGTATTGAGTGCCTCCTCAATTCACATTAAGCATGTGGGCAGGGTACCCCACCCTATCCATTGTGTTCTAGGTGGGTTATGTGCCGATTTAAGGCAATCTCAGGGATAACGTGGGCACGTGCTAAATGGGGACCCTGTGTTAGTATACACAGGCCCAGAGAAAAGCCTAGAGACTGAAATTCTGCCTTCATAAATGGAGAGAGATTTGGGACCACCAAGAAAGAGGTTGGCCACTCCATCAGGTAACTAATAGTGTTTATTAAGGGAAACTTACATATGAGGCATGTCAGAGGCAGACGCAAGATGAAATGGATCCCCTTACATTTTGGCAGGTGCCAGAGAATAGGGTGAAGGGGTTGGGGGCTAGTCACAGATACTAGTATGTGAATGCTACCAGGTACAGAAATTACATGTTTGACCAGGCCAGGACAACAAGCCTGTTTCAGGAATCAGCACATTGCAGGAGGCAAGAGAGGGGTACTGATTTATGTCAGAATGAACATCAATTATCAGGGAGCCTCTGAGGGGAGGGGGTCTGTGGAAAGCAACTTCCATTCTGACCCGGGTCCAGCTTGCAGGACAGACAGTGGTCATATCATAAAACAATGTCTCCTCCACATCCTGGCTGCTTATAGAATGGTAATTCTGGAGAAATATATGAACCATCTAATGGAGTTCATTTTCTCATGTGATTACAAGAGAACAATGACAAGATTGGTCACATCCCTGGTAGTGGCAGAACTAGGCCTAACATTCTGGCCTCTTGATTCCCAGCCCACTTGTTACTACAATACTACTAGAAAGATAAATTTGAATTAGAAGAACTTTTTCAAATTAATTTAAAAATTGCTTCTCTTTTGTGGAAAGGAATGAGTTTTTTAAACGGTATTCAATAAGTTCTTTTTTAAGAATTCAAAATTTGTTAACTTCTATTGTTTAAGGAGTGGTGACATACTTTGTTTAGTAGATGAAATATGTTATTTATATAATTACCCTTAGTGCCAGTAACTTTCATATGAGAACAGGAACTAGATTCAGTCACCATAGTTTAATTTAACAAACAAAAACTCCAGCCTATATAATACTATAAATCAGTCTCTTTGATTGTATTATTGTTTCAAGAGAAAGGAATAATCTGAAGATTTAATTTTAAATTATTTATGTTGTCACTAATAGAAGTAAATAATTATATAAGAATAATGATGATCCTCATAAATGAGTTTTGGGATAAATCTTTTAACAGTTTTATTTGAAGTTTAATAAAATTCACCAATTTTAAGTGTACAATTCAGTAAGTTTTAGCAAATGTTCATTGTGTAAACAATAATAGAGATGTAAGACATCTCTATCACAGTATCGAGGTTAATTTTAATTATGTTTATTAATTATAGATGTGAATTTCTTCAAAGCAAGAAATCATCAGAGGAAATTGCCCAGTATATTCAGAGCTACAAGGGATTTGTTGGTGTGACGGTAAGTTACGACAGCATTTTTTTCCTCGTTATCTTTTGATTACCTAATAATATCTGAATCAGAAAAAGGATAGGCAATCTTTTTTTTTTTTCATGGTCTCTACTCTTATTCCCTTCTTTCCTTCCCTTACCTCACATCTGACAGAATGGAGAAAATAATGTTCTCTTGCTAAACTGGAGCCCTTAAAATTCCTTTTTCCAGGGCTGGCTTTCAATTGGTCTGTTTGCCTTCCTGAAAGTCTTCACCTCTTTGACTGAGGCCATCTTCCCTAGCTTCCCTTGGCTGCCCCCATCTGAATGCTGTGTAAGATATTGGGACCACAGCACCATCATTCACAGTGGGCCTCAGAGTTGCTGCCTCCTAGCTGGTTACTTTATCCCCTATTAGTAATGATTCCCTAGTGGCCCGTAATGGAAAACTCAAACTGCTTAAGCAAAGAAGAGAATTTATTGGCTAACATTCAGAAGATAAAAACCTTAAAGAGAGAACATGGTCTCAAAGTAGGGGAGAAGTGTTTCCTCAGAAAGAAACCCAGATGCAATTATCAGAGAAGGATCGGTTGCTCAATGCCTAACATCCTTCTGAGTCCTTCCTGAATCTCATACCTTCTCATTAGTCAAAGTACATCTGTGATAGCTACATGTAAATCTAATTTGGAGCTGGAGTTCTGGAAACAGTGACCCCAGAAAGCTTCCTGTTAGGTACAAAGAAACAGGTTTTTGTTTTTTTGTTTTTGTTTTTGTTTTTGTTTTGCACTGCATAAAAAATTCCAACATTAATAGAAATAAAAATTAAAGGAATAATCTCCAACAGTTCTGCCACTCAATCCAATGAAACTCTTCAATGTCTGGGGCTTTCAATTTTTATTCATAGATAGGTATATACTCTAAGTCAAACAAAGTTGATAACTTGAATTTTAATTTTCTTCAGGGAGAACATTTTGTGAATTCCTGGATAAAGACAGATTTACCTATGGTATCAGGTAAAGACTCAGACATATTCCAAAGGCTTTGCTGGTTTATTTCTTTTGCTTTTCTTTGGTCTTCACCCATTTTTAAAAATCTCTTCCATTTTTTTCCTCATTTTCATGGTGCCATAGTTCTGTTTGTTCGTTTATTTTTTAAATCATCTTCGTAAGATTTCTGGTCTTCTAGAGTGACTTAGTTTTTTAGCATAAACGAGCATAGGGAAATATAGCAGGGTTGGGTCCTTGACTGACATTTCCCCTAAAGCAATTAAAATTTCTGGATAAAATAGTTTTGAAAACATTCTTAAATAGATCAGTATCTGTTAAGAAATTAAGTGTGAGGTAATAGAAAAAAAAACATATGATCTCTGCCCCTAGTTCCTGGCACAGAGCTCCTAAAATCTTTGTAGTTTTTAAAGTGATAAGAGCAGTAGGAGCATCTTTTATTCTAATATTTAGTTTTTGACCCCATCCCTAATGCAGGGCCCTTAAAACCTTTGTAAATTCCTAAGTGATAAGAGCATCTTTTGTTCTAAGGAAGAAACTCTGGGTGGGCTCCTGGATTGGGGCTGGTCACTAGAAAGACGAAGCCATGATTAGAAGCTTGGAATTTTCAGTCATGGCCCCCAAACTCCAGAGAGGAGAGACGGACTGGAAATGGAGTTAATGATCAATTATACCTACATGATGAAGCCTCCATAAAAATCCCAGTAGTACAAGGTTCAGGGAGCTTCTAGGTAAATGAAAACATCCACATTGGGAGGATGACATACCCCGATTCCATGGGGACGGAAACTCCTGCTCTTTGGACCCTCCCAGGTCTCACCCTATGTGTCTCTTCATTTCGCCATTCATCTGTATCCTTTAAAAAACTAGCGAATACAAGTATTTCTCTGAGTCCTGTGAGCTACTCCAGTGAATGGGCTGGGTACACTCTTGCAGGACTGAGCCCTTAACCTGTAGGATCTGAGGCCATCTCCAGGTAGAGAGTGTCAGGATGAGTTAAATTGTAGAACACCTAGCTGATGTCAGAATTGCTTGGTGGGGGGAAAGCCCCACACATCTGCTGTCAGAAGTGTGTGAGGGTCGTAGTAGTGTGAGTAAAGGAGATACACAGGAGGAAAAGACCGAGGTTTGTCTAATACATTAAATATATGTAAATTAAAAATGAAGTGATGGCAAGAATCCTGATGTTAAGTGGAACACTGAAGAAAGCTTTCGGCTTTAGAAAATTTACACAGCCAAGTTAACATAAGTTTAATTTTCAAGTCCTTATAGGGTACAGATGACAGGAATCAAATCCCAGGGCCCATCCAAGGTGGGAGGTCTAATGGGGACTACTGCTTGAGTGGACACCTCAAAGGGCAAGAAATAAATCTGCTCTTAAGGAAGCTGCAAGGAAAATTTGGCTCTTTCGAATCTTGACACCAACTTAGGGAGAAATGGAGTCTCTTCTAGCTTTTTTTTTTGGTTTTATTCTGATGGTGAAGAGGTAATTTTTAAAGGTTTTATTATAGAAAAATTTTGAACACATAAATAAGACAATAGTATATAACCACCATATATCTCCCATTCTGCTTCAATAATTTAACACAAGGTCAATCTTGCCTCATCTAAACCTCTTTTTTCCTTTTAACCCCTCCTCCAATTATACTGAAGCAAACTCCAAACATCACATTCTATCTATAAATGTGAAGAGATAACCTGAACACTGATATTTGTAATATCAGAACTTGCTGGTCTTACCGTCTTTTATTCAAGTTTATTGCAATGAGAGCATCTTTGCTAATGAAGAACTGGCACTGGGCTTTTAAGAACTGGCCCCAGGCATCCCCTGTGGGAGTTGTAGTTCTGGCCAAAGGAGGCCTTCTTATATAGGTGAGCCAGTAGTTTGTGCAAGCTCTTGCCTTGCTGCTCATTTAAACCCCATATCCTTTATGATCCTGGGCTTGGGTTTATCTAGTCTCAACAATATCCACTCTTTTAATCTTTCCTAAAGTATCCCTTTCCCTTGCTGTATCAGAAACTCTCTCCCAATTTTCCAAATCTCCTTAGGTAGAAAAGCTCCTAATAGGTACAGGTATCCTCCGCTTTCCAAAGTCGCTTTTCGCCACTTTGTTTTTATGAGAGACATACATTAATACAAGCATACTTCGGAGATATTGCGGGTTCGGTTCCAGACCACCACAATAAAGTGATTACCACAATAAGTGAGCTATAATCCTTTTGCAGATGGGGAGGGTCTTGCCTTCAATACATAAAAAAAAAATTTAAAAATGCAACATGTGTGAAACTCGTTAAAGTAAAGCTCAATAACACAAGGTATGCCTCTGTTTTTGCTAACCAAATCTGAAGAGTATTTTCGCTTTTGCCAAAAAAGACGAAAAGCAAAAATAGTGTACAGCATTTGTTTTGAGGTGAACCATTACAGAGGCAGCACGCACCGGAGCAGTGAGAGTGGCGCCACCAAGCCCCTTCCCTGGGAACTACACTCCGCATCTCAGCATCAAGCCACCATAGCTTTGAACTGTCTGTGAGCATCTGTGCTTTAGCTCAGTTTGTGTATTTGTTAGCAAGATGTGTCCTGAGGCAGTGGTCCCCAACCTTTTCGGCACCAGGAACCCATGCTCCTATGAGAATCTGATGCCTGATGATCTGAGGTGGAGCTGAAGTGGTGATGCTAGCGCTAGGGAGTGGCTGCAAATACAGATGAAGCTTCACTAGCTCACTCACTGCTCACCTCCTGCTGTGCAGTCCAGTTCCTAACTGGCAGTACTGGTCCATAGCCCAGGGATTGGGGACCCCTGTCCTAAGGTAATTGCTTCTTCACTTTCTGCCATTTCAGCTTACGAAAGGTTTCATAGGAATGCTCTACTTTTGGATGGGGGCGCGGGAAACTGTATTCCGTTTGGGATAATTGTAATGTCTTACTTTCTATACATTACTCTCTTCCCCACCACCACCCAATCCCATCCCTGCCCCTGAAAACTGTCACATGACCCTTTTGCTTATATCTCTTTAACCAAAACTTAGTAGTCAGATGGCCATACCTAGTTATAAGAGAAGCTAGGACATTTAATTTTTTTCCTGGCTGCAGTATACCCAGCTAAAAATTGGGGTTTGATATTATAGAAGAATGAAAGATACTGGGAATATGGATAAGCAGTCTTTGACATACACTATTAAGAAGAGAAAATCAGGAAATACTTTTTAAAATGATTTCTAAGCATGTAGAATCTTCCATCAGTTCATAGTATTCTCTTTAGCTGCTGGTCATCAGGAAATTCTACTCTTAAACCCACAAAGAATAGGCTGGTTCCCCTCAGGTCTCTGCCTGAGGTACAGTAAGGTGATCAGAAAGGATATTGTGCCCTTCCTTGGTACCTTTATTGACCTTCAGACCAAACACACAGTGAGGGCCCATGCAGATCCTTTACTAAAAGTCAAGTAGATATCACAGAGCAGTACAATGTAGGGGAATGTAGGGGTCACTTTAACAGAAACATACTAATGGTACAAAAAAATCTTTGTGCCTCACAATCTTAAGCATGTGGAAAGGCAGTGTCCCACTCTTTCTCCCCACTCTCTGTTCTGTCTTCCTCTTGCCATCCTCCCTCAAAGACCCGCTGTCCAGTGTCCTCACACTATTCCTTTTTGAACCTCCACTTTTCCCCACAAGTCCTAGTCATCTGACCCTTTTACCGTCTTGCAAGCTCTAGGACCGCATTTTTGTCCAGACACAAAGGGGATGCCCTCGCTTTGCCATGCCTACAGGGCTCCAAGAGTGGAAAGAAGATGAGGGACGCTCCATTTCTAGTTTAATCCTTTGGTAGATCCAAATGCTAATTTCCTTCCACAGAAATAGTCTCATAAGGAGACTTGATCCTACTTCTGGTGGAATAAACCTGGTGCTAATGTAGTAGAGACATTTGATTCTTCATGAACTTACCTAAGGGCTGCTGTTCATATTTTTTTCCTGAGCTCCAAATATATTCTTTCTGATTTATTCCTCAAATACTTATTGAGTGCTTAATAAGTGCTAGTTGTTCTTCTAGGTCCATGAGATTCACCAGTGAGCAAAACAGACAAAAATCTCTTCCTTCATCGAGCTTTAATTCTACACTCTGATTTGCAAATCTCTTGCTCCGTAGAAGGATGGGTCAGGGAAGTGTTCATCAAAGTGCATGATACATAGGAGCACTCATATGTATATGATTCATAGCATTGGTTTTGTATGGAATACTGCCTCACTGGTGACCCAAATTGTGACTTTTTCACAAAATCTGATTGGAAATGCAAGTAGGGTTTTGCCAAAGACCTAGTGGTTAACTGTGTCACTTGATGAATACATGCCAGTGGTCCTGATCGAATTTCCTTCTAGGTATAAAGGACATCGTCCAGCGTTTTTCCTGTGGAGAATGTTTGGAAAAGTGTGAGGAAGGTGGTGACCCATTAGAAGATCACACCAAATATTTTCCTAAGTGAGTAGTAGAATGAATGTTTAGTGTCTGTGAATTTGGATGTACTTTAACAATTTGTTCCTCGTTTTCTCATTTTCTTCCTCATTTTATTTTCTGGTTAAATCTTTGCCCACCCCTCTGATTCATACCAGAGCCTTTATCTCTTTTTTCTCTGTACTCTCATGACACACTTGCCATTTGGCCTTCCTCTCATTATAGTTATAGCATAGTTTTGATTAGAACAATATTGTTATATGTTTACTTATGACTCCATAAATGCTATGCAAAGCTGAATCTGTGGTAAATTAATATTTTCCCCTCCCTATACAAGTTTCAATTTTTGTAGAAAGTAATAATTGTCTTGTTCATTAATGTTTGCTTAGTAGTTTTTAAAAATAAAATTCATACATGAACCATTTTAAAGTGTGTAATCTGGTGGCATTCACAGTGTTGTGCGAACACCCCTTCTATCTAATTCCGAACATCTTCATTACCCCAAAAGAAAACTCTGTACCATTAAGTGATTACTTCCTATCTCTATGCCCCACCGCATTCTAGCTCCTTAAAGCTACTAATCTGCTTTCTGTCTCTATAGATTTACCTGTTCTGGACTTTTCATATAAATCGAAGCATATGATATGATTTTTTGTATCTGGCTTCTTTCACTTAGCATAATGTTTTGAGATTCATCCATATTGTAGCATGTATCAGTACTTCATTCTTTTTTTATGGCTGAGTAATATATATTTCAATTTATATGTATTTAAGTTTTTATTTAATTTTATATTTAATGTTA
>NW_006436298.1:7158143-7188759 GCF_000325575.1 Pteropus alecto
TGTTTAAATCTCCTCTCCAGTCATTGGGACCTATAAGATATCCCATCATTTTCATTTTCTTGAAGGAGTCTCTCCAACATGAAGTACTTATCCTGTAGTCATCCTAGGATCTTGAGATTTTTCTTCATGATAATCTTAGGGATTCCTATTGCCTCTCTCTTGTGTTGTAGTTCCTGTGTCCCGGATCTAATGTCACCCTCTTTTTGGTTTATTCACTCATTTTGGTGGAATACCAGGGAACCTCCACAGTTTCCTGGGAAAGACTGCACACGAGATACATGTTTCTAGCTTATATATAATGTACCTATCTCTAAATATATATAAATAAAAATATATATAACATATATACACATACATACACACATATATACATATATACACCCTCTCCCAATTCCGATTATATTCTATCCCTCTAATCTAGAGGTAGACATGATCCTAAATTTTAGGTTAATTATTCCTTTGCTTCTCATTATGGTTTTTCTGACTACATATGTATCTTTAAACACACGGAACTTTGCCTATTCTTGAAGTGCAAATAAATGGAAGCATACTGCATGGTTTTTCTGTGATTGGCACATTTTGCTCCACATTGTTTTTGAGACCCATTCATAATTATGTGTAGAGTTGCAGTTCACTTGTTTTCACTGCTATAGTGTGTATTATTGTATGAAATAATAAAATAGGCAACACAGTTGGATCTTCTTTTTCGAAGTCTGACAATATCTGCTTTTTAATGGGAGTGTTTAGAACATGTATATTTAATGTAATTATTGAAATGGTTGGATTTAAATGTACTTCTTTGCTTTTTGCTATTTGCCTTGTAGCTTCTTTGTTCCTTTTTCTTCTTTTCCTGACTTCTATGAGTTTGAGTAGTTTTTAGTATTCCCTTTTATCTCTATTATTGGATTATTAGCTGTACATCTTTGTCTTTTTTAGTGCCTGCTTTAGAATTTACAATATGTATTTTAACATCACAGTCATCTTCAAATAATACTTGACATGTAATGTATGAACTATGTAACAGTATACTTCTATTTCTCCCCCTCTACCCTTTGTCCTAGTCATATATTTTAGTTTCATATATATTATAAATCTCACAATATAGTGTTATATCTTTGCTTCAAACAATTATCTTTTAAATATATTTTAAAAACAGAAAAATGTCTTTTATATTTACCTACTTAGTTACCAACCCTGGTGCTCTTCATTCCTTTGGGTAGAACCAAGTAGAGTTTCATCTGTTACCATTTTCCTTTTAACTGAAGAACTTCAACATTTCTTGTAGTGCACGTCTGCTGGCAAATAACTGTATTGGCTTTGTACGAAAAAGTCTATATTTTATTTTCCTTCAGAATCCTTTTTCTTGATGGGTCTATCTGCATAGTGACCTTTGACAGAAATATTAAAAGTCCTATTTGCTATTTTCCTGCAGCTACTCTTCTACTCCTAGACTCATCTCCAAGCCACGTGGAAAACTAAGAATAAGCCTCCTCTTGCTTTACCACCTGCTTTCCTGTGAATATGCGGCGGCCTGAAAATGAGTGCGAGCCGTTTGGTTGTTCTTAGTTTCCCATTTACCTACTCACATTTGTAGTTCTCACCTATCCAAGTGAATCATTTTGGGCAGAGCTCTTTAGAATTTTCTCCCTTAGCTCTTCAGGCAGACATCATATCTGAATTTAGAGGGTTTTTATGTCCCAGTTTCATGATGTCTGGCAAATAGTTTTTACAGAATATGTTTGTGGCCATTCTTTAGTCTTCATATTGATGGTTTTTTTTTTTTTTATTTTAATAAACTTTTTATTTGGGAATAATTTTAGATTTAGAGAAAAGGTACAAAGATAATAGAGTTCTTATATTCTCACCCAGATTCCCGTAATACTAACATCTTTCACATTATCATTGTACATTTGTCAAAATTAAGAAACCAACATTGGTACACTACTATTAACTCCAGACTTTCTTTGGATTTTGCCAGTTTTTCTACTGTCTTTTTGTGTGTGTTCCAGAATCCATAGATGGAGTTTTCTTCTGTTTTTGATTCCTTAGGTTCATCTTCGTTGTTTCATGAATGAGTGTTAAATATGTACTCCTTCCACCAAATTCACTGGTTAGCCCCATTACTTTATAAATCATGTACATTTCTATTGCCGAGAACCAGAGTCCAAATGTCTTGATGACACTGACAAGAGCAAATCACTAGAAATGTTAATTTTATATTTAATTTTTTTGCCATTAAAACCTTAATAAGTTTTTAAAAACCTAATGCAAATGCTTATTCGCCTATAAGTATTTTTATAGGATAATGCTCACTTGCCTGTAACTTTTAACTTTTATGCTTAGTTGTCAGTTTCTCCAAAATATGATGGCCCCTGCAGAAGTGATTCCAGACCTTCAGAGCTATGGTGAACTTTCTGAATTAACGGTAATGAACAACACCATGTTGTTTATTTTAGCAGTACATGATTGAAAACTGTTTTTGAACAGGAATTGCTCATCATAAATAATAAATTCTGAAAATATCTCCTAAGCAATTATGATGTGCTAGGTGCAGGTGGGGATACTACGGTAAACAAGTAAGACAGAATACTTAGCTTCGTGAAATGTAGAGTCAAACCCTGCTACTGTGGGGCCAGGCTCTTTCAGTCTTAGAGGTGATTAGCATCTAGGCTACCTGGATTCCATCTATGACATTCATTTGGAGGAGAGGAAGTTCTGACTGCTACTTGGCCATTATGACCAACCAAATCATAAACTCAGATAACAGGTTGACTCCTTTAATCTGAGAAATCTTTGAAAGTTCTCGGGGATATAAGCCACTATCAATTTTACACACAGACAACTTATTAGAGGCTGTATGTTAGGTATATTATGTTTGTCCCACCGTCTTACACAAACTTTGACTTAGAGGATTTTATTTTCAAAGGAAACCGCAAATGAAAGCAATCTTGAAGATTCAGCAGCTGTTAGTTGTACAGTGCCAGGTAAGGATTTTGAAGCAGCATATGGGATATAGATAGGTATGTATACTTTTTATATGGAGGGAACTTTAAAAGAGAGTATTTATAATTGTGCCTCCTTTTTTCTATCCTCAGAGATGGTCCAGGTTGAAGCCCAGTGGTTTCAGGAGGCAAAGAGTCTGAGTGAGCGACTGAGAGAAGCCTACACCAATGCCAGTTTCTGCCGCATGTCTTTGCTTGAGGTCTCTTCCAGTCTAGCCACTGACCATTCGTTGGGTTGTGATTTGTCCCTTGCTTCAAAACACGTTAGTAGTCCTGTGCAGGGGCCTGTGGTGTTGCCCGAGGTCTTTGCCAACTTGAACTCTGTCATGTGCGTGGAGGGTGAAGCTGGTAGTGGAAA
This sequence comes from Pteropus alecto, assembly GCF_000325575.1. Classification (NCBI taxonomy): domain Eukaryota; kingdom Metazoa; phylum Chordata; class Mammalia; order Chiroptera; family Pteropodidae; genus Pteropus; species Pteropus alecto. The sequence continues at coordinate 7,161,504 of NW_006436298.1, forward strand.
GACAGTCCTCCTGAAGAAAATAGCTCTTCTATGGGCATCAGGATGCTGTTCCTTGTTAAACAGGTTCCAGCTGGTTTTCTATATCTCCCTTAGCTCTACCAGACTGGACCAGGGACTGGCCAACATCATTTGCAACCAACTCCTAGAGACAGAAGGATCTGTTACTGAAAAGTGCCTGAGGAATATCATCCAGCAGCTAAAAAATCAGGTGTTATTCCTTTTGGATGACTACAAAGAAATGCGCTCAGTCCCTCAAGTCATAGAAAAGCTGATTAAAAAAAACCACTCATCAAGGACCTGTTTGTTGATTGCTGTCCATACAAACAGGGCCAGGGACATCCGCCAATACCTAGATGCAGTTCTAAAGATCGAGGTATTTCCCTTCTATAACACCATCTATATGTTACGGAAGTTTTTTCCACACAATATGACTCGTCTGCAAAAGTTTATGATTCACTTTGGGATTAATTCAAGTTTACAGGGAATACAGAAAACTCCACTTTTTGCAGCAGCAGTCTGTGCTAACTGGTTTCAGTATCCTTTTGGCCAGTCCTTTGATGGTGTGGCCGTTTTCATGTCCTATATGGAATGTCTTTTCTTAAAGCACAAAACTTCGGCTGAACTTCTCAAAGCAACTGTGTCCTCCTGTGGTCAGTTGGCTTTGAAAGGGCTTTTTTCATCTTGCTTTGAATTTAGTGACGATGACCTTATAGAAGCAGGAGTTGATGAAGGTGAAGATCTAACCATGTACCTAATGAGTAAATTCACAGCCCAGAGACTGAGACCAGTCTATCAGTTTTTAGATCCTGCATTCCAAGAATGTCTTGCTGGGATGAGGCTGATTGAACTCTTGGATTCAGATAAGCAAGAAGATCAAGATTTGGGACGTTATTATTTGAAACAAATTAAGTCATCCATGATAACTATAAGTCCCTTTTGTAACAATTTTTTGCAGTATGTCTCCTGCTACCCTTCAACAAAGGCGGGGCCCAAAATTGTATCTCATTTGCTTCATTTGGTGGATAATGAGTCACTGAAGAATATATCTGAAAATGAAGACCACCTGAGGCACCGCCCAGAAAGTTTAGAGTTAGTGCAATTAATTAGGATGTTTCGTCAGTTATCTCCACATTACTCTTTAATGGTTTCAAAACAGGTGCTGGCTCTTGCCTTAAACATTGCCTATCAAAGCAACACTGTTGCTGCATGTTCTCCACTTATTTTGCAATTCCTTCAAGGGAGAACCCTGACTTTGGATATACTTAAATTACAGTATTTTTTTGACCACCCAGAAAGCCTGTTATTGTTGAGGAGCATACAACTCTCCATAAGAGGAAAAATAAGGTGTCCCGAAATGGATTTTTCAGTACTGGAAACATGTCTCGACAAATCACAGGCACCAACTATAGATCAGGACTGTGCTTCTGCTTTTGAACCTATGAAAGAATGGGAGCAGAATTTAGCTGAAAAACGGGAAAACATAATGAGATTTCAGGATATGAAGCTTAATGCACCACTAGACATCAGCACTGGCTATTGGAAACTTTCTCCAAAGCAGTACAAGATTCCCCTTCTGGAAGTCCACGTGGATGATAGTGATGGTGTCGACCAGGAGATGCTCAGTGTTCTAATGACAGTCTTCTCAGCTTCACAGCACATTGAACTTCATTTAAATAATAGCAGGGGCTTTATTGAAAGCCTCCGCCCAGCTCTTGAGCAGTATAAGGCCTCTTTCACCAAGTGCTCCATACACAAATCTGAGCTGAGTGCAGAAGAACAGGAACTGCTTCTCAACCTGCCTTCCCTGGAATCTCTTGCAGTCTCAGAGACAAGCCATGTACAAGGTATACTTGAGTATATTTTAGCTGGCTATTCTGATGGTAATTTTATTTGCTCACTCTTAGTTTTAGGTGGATAAAACTTCTGAAATCATGAAACCACAAATATTTGCTGATAGAACAGATATAAACCTTCACTAATTTGTCAGTAATAAGAATCGGTAAAAGGCCTCTAAATAGAATGCTTTTCAAACAACGCAGATAAAAATATTAACTAATGAATGTTAATAAGCTCTCAAAAATTTTATTAGTAAAAGAATGATTTATATGTAAAGATGGTGCTTGAGACTCACCCTCACTCTACCTGTTTAATGCAAGGAAGGACTTATATGCTCTGGGAAATAAATAAAAGGGAAAACTCTCCCATTTGTTTGCGTCACCTTTCACTTTTCCAAGCAATGTTTGAGAGTTTTCAGTGTAGGTTTATATTTTTCATTAAATTTATTCCTAGGTACTTCTGTTTTTTGAAACTTGTATAAATGATATATATTTTTTTTCATTTTCTAATTGTTTATAGTATGGCTTTGGTTTTTCAACGGGTTGTTACATGACTAGGTGCTTTGCTTTGTATACATGTTGCCTGAGGATCACTGAACATTTTTTGGATCTGTGGGTTACTTATCATCAAATATATAAAAAATTAGTTTGCCATTTTTAATACTTTTTATTATAGTGAAATACACATAAAACATTTTTCATCATCCCAAACAGAAACTCTGTACCTATTAAACAATAACTCCTTCCTCTCCCCAGCTACTGATAATGTCTATTCTACTTTGTCTCTATTGTCTATTCTGGATATTTCATATGAGTGGGATCATACAATATCTTGGCCTTTTGTGTCTGGCTTATTTTGCTTAGCATATTTTCAAGATTCTTTTATGTTATAGTACAAATCAGAACTTCATTTCTTTTATTGCTGAATAATATTCCACTATGTATATATACATATGTTTATCCATTCATCTGTTAATAGACACTTGCATTGTTTCTTCTATTTAAAAATTTTTTTTCAATAAATGTTTTAATGAGTATATTAATGCATAAATAATACTTTTTTCTTTTACAGAAACTTTTCTCTTAATTAAAGAAATGATTTTAATTATTTTTTTTCCCCTTTTTCTTCTAGCTCTTTTAAGTAATGCTGCTATGAGTATTGACATACAGATATCTCTTTGATACCTTGCTTTCAATTCTTTTAGATATATACCCAGAAGTAGAATTGCTGGATCATATATTGAGGTACTTCCAAACTGTTTTCCACAGTAGCTGTACTATTTAATTTTGAGGTACTTCCAAAGTGTTTTCCACAGTAGCTGTACCATTTAATTTTGAGGTACTTCCAAACTGTTTTCCACAGTAGCTGTACCATTTTACATTTCCATGAGCAATGTGCAGGAACTCCAATTTCTCCACATCCTCATCAATGCTTGTTGTCTTTTTAATCATAGTCATCCTAGTAGGTTGAAGTAGTATTTCATTGTGGTTTTGATTTGTATTTCCCTAATGACGATGTTGAACATGTTTTCATGTGCTTATTTATTAGCTGTTTGTGTCTTTTTTGAGACATGTCTATTAAGTCATGTTTAAATTGCGTTGACTTTTTTGTTCTTTGTATATTCTAGATAGTAAATCCTTATTTGCTGTACAGTTTGAAAACATTTTCTCCTATTCTGTAGATTCTTTTCAATGTCTCAATGATGTCTTTCAGTGAACATAAGTTTTAAATTTTGATGAAGTCCGATGTATTTATTTATTTATTTTTGCTAGTGCTTTTGGTGGCATATCTAAGAATCCATTGACAAATCTAAGGTCATGAAGATTTTACCCCTATGTTTTCTTCTGAGAGTTGTATGGGTTGGCCCTTATATTTAGTGTGTTGATCCATTTTGAGTTAATTTTATACACGGTGCTGGGAGGTAGGGTCCAACTTCATTCTTTTGCATTTGGAAGTCCAGTTGTCCCAGCACCACTTGTTGAGGTGACGTCTTATTCTTGTGAATCCAGAGAGTAGCACAAGTCTCCCCACATACAAAGGTATCCAAGTAAATGCTGCATGTAGCAGTATCTTCATATATGTACTTTCTAGAAAATGTTTTTGGGTATATGAAAGGCTTTCATTTGAAAATATGAAAATGCTTAATGAATCAAAATGAGTTCCAAATTTTCAATCTGGAACTCCTTAAATTAATAATAAAAAACTGTGTGTTGGTTTCCAGATCAACTCTTTCCTAATCTGGACAAGTTCCTGTGTCTGAAAGAATTGTCTGTGAATCTGGATAAACAAAATGTTTTTTCAGTCATTCCTGTAGAATTCCTAAATCTCCACCATATGGAGAAATTATTGATCCAAATTTCAGCTGAGGCTGGTCCTTCCAAACTAGGTAAGTAGGCGTGGCGCTTTGATTTACTTGTTTTTATATCACTTGGAAAAAGTTCTTGACCAATAATTCACTTGAGTTAAAGCTTTTGTGGATGTGTGTGTGTGGCCTGTATCCATGGTAAATTGAATAGCATTTTCAATAAGAATGCAGAGAGCTATCTGTAATTATTGAGACTTTACTACATGCTAGGTATTGTTCCAGGTACTTTACCAATATTAATCTTCATATTCATTAACCTTCATATCATTTAACCTTCATATCCATTCTATGAGGTAAGGTACTATTATTCTCACTTTATGGCTGGGGAAATTGAGATATAAAGAAGTTAGTAATTTAAGGACACCCAGCTAATGAAATGGTAGATCTGTGATTCGAACACAGGAATTCTGACTACTACTAAGTGTGTGCTCTTAACCACTGGTGTACTGGTTCTCCAAAATAATTTGTAGTTATTTTAAGTTGTTTTTACATTGTAACTTACAGATCTGCCCAATTAAGTAGAAGGAAATATGCTGATTGGTAGTGATTGGAAGCATGTCCCTGTTTTCCTTACCAGCCTATCCTCATGGTTGGTTGATGAGCAACTTGTGCAGCCATCTTTCTTAAATATATCATTTAGAAAAATGACTTAGGCATCATCAATTCCTTAGTTTAATAGACTGAACACTAAGGACTGAAGAAATGTAAATTTTATGGAATTGGCATGCAGAGTTGCATGCAATAGAATTCACTAAAACTGGTAGTGGAAGTTTTCTTACATTTGTCAGCAATTTTCACATCAAATTAGGTTTTGTTTCAGAATTGTCATTGCATTTATGTTTCTTTGTATAGTATTCCTATTGTGTAAATGTCATGTGCAAACTTAGAGATGTTAGGATGTTAAAGCTGAAGGTGACTTTACTGATTCAATGCCCTTATTTTACAGAAGAGAGAACTCTTCTGTAATCCCCAAAAAGGGGTCAGTAACTACATGTCCAAGTTCACATAGCTCGCTAGTTCGTTGCAGACCCTGAACCTAAGCTCAAAGTGGCCTGATTCTTGGATCATTACATCATGGTGCTTTAATTCAGTGTTGTTGAACCAAAATAATTATGTGGCTAATCCTGATACAAATTTGCAATCTTCTCTAATTTCTTAAATCATTGATATTTTACAGTTAAATTAATTCAGAATTCTCCAAACCTTCATGTTTTCTGCCTGGAATGTAATTTTTTTTCGGATTTTGAGTCTCTCATGACTGTACTTGCTTCCTGCAAGAAACTCAAAGAAATTAAGCTTTCTGGAGCATTTTTTAAACCCATTCCATTTGGTAAGAACTGTAATCATAAAATTTTGTTTAGGATGCTTCTGTGGACACAGTCGTTTTAAGCACTTTTAAAAAAATATCCAAATTTTAAACATGCAGTTGATGCCAAGGAACAAAACTATTATAATAGATATCTGATCTTAAATGAATTATCAAATAAGTTACATTTGTTTCTAGAAGTTTAAATATTTCTAGTTATCAGAATTATTTCCTGAGCAAAGATTTGTTTTATCTAGTCATGCTAATTAATTCAATCTGAATTACTGTATTAATTTTTGTCACTTAAAAAATATTCTTTAATACATTACTTTTTGGTTTAAGAGATATAGTTGACATAACTAGATTTTTGTTTTCCCTTTTACAGTCCTCGTTTTGCCAAATTTTATTTCTCTGAAGATATTAAATCTTGAATTCCAACAATTTCCTGATAAGGAAATATCTGAAAAATTTGGTATGTTTGCAAAACAGTGCCTTTTACTTATTCTTTATTCTCATCTCCACAAAACCCTTCATCTATTTTGCATTAGTTACAATAAATCATGATATATATTAGCTTCCCTAGCTAATTAGAAGGAAGGGACAGTGCCGCTGAGCTTTTACTTTCCAAATGTCTTGATCTCACTCGATCTCATTCAAAGCAATGTCCTCAGAGTGCCTTATTTCTTAGAACCCATATATGTTATTACAGGAGTATGTAATTTCATTGTCAGGTATCCATTTCAAACATGTTAAGTCTGTGTTGTTTAAAAGGCTTCTGAGATATAAAGAAAACCATCTTTAAGGTTAAGAAAACTCAGTATATAAAAACCTGGATTTAAAAAAATTACAGAAAGAGCCTACTTTATTTTTTGATTACAAAAGTAACAGATGCTCATAGAAAAAAAATTCTGACAGATGTTAAGATAAACTGAGGCATATTAAAAGTTTTAAGCATTTATTTGAGCAAAATGGATTTGAATTGGGCAGCTTCCATCTACTTTCTAGCAGATAGAAAGGAGCTCTGAGAAGCTGTATAGAATGACTTATAGGCAGAAGGGAGGAGGGACAGGAATTTATACTAGGTAAAAAAGCAGGTTGATTATTGCAAGGTTACTTCTCTGTAGGGGATGGCAGGGGTCTATCAGGATGATTACCTAATTAGTGCTGCTCAGGCAATTTCTGATTGGTTTGATTCCATTTATGGAAGAGCCAAAACTCGAAATCTTGGTTTGGTGACATGGGGCTTGGCATAAGCAACTCCATTTTGGGTTTCTTGTTCCATTTTTAACACAGGAAAATATAAGGTGAATCAGTGAAGATAAGGACTGTTGAGCAGTAGTGCTTCTCAAACTTTGGCATGCTTAAGGATCACCGGGATCTCTTCCTTTTCCTGTCTTTTCTTCCTTTGGAGGTAGCCACGTGGGTGGGGGAGGAGCACAAAGGCTGAACAACCAAGGAGGTTGTTATATACAACAGGTTCATTAAGCAAGTACACTGAGTATAATGAGAGCCAAGTTTCCTCACTGTTAAAGAATTTATGAACATTGAAAGGGGAAGCTAGAAAGAATTTTGAGGTATTAGAACTGGAAATATTGGTGTAGACTCATGGTTTTTAACCTATTCACACAAATAGATCAATATACACATATATGTAGATATCCATTTATCTCTATATATATCCATACACACACATACATACGTATTTCTCAGCTCAGTCAACTGAGAGACTAGAAGGCACCTTAATAGCAATGAGCACACCAAACACCCAGGTCTTGACTTCTGAATACTGGCTTCCCTAAAAGGAACCAAGGTTCTTGGAGAAATGTAGGATATAAGAATTGGGACAAGGAAAGTAAAAGATAAGTCTGGAACATTGTTTTATGCTAGAAAGTGTTCAAAACATTTTCACGTGTGAGGCCTCAAATAGTTTTCTAGGCATCAAGTGATCCATAATGTTGCGGCAAAGGAGAGATCAAAGTGAAAGGGAAAGCTAGGAGAGTGGTGGACTGTGAGGTTTTAATGCTGGGAGGTAGATGTAGAAATCACTGAAATAGCGGCCGAGGTGGGATTGAAAGGAAGCGGGCTGAAGGAATTGAGGAGCTAAGGAGAGTATCCTGGAGGCCCACGGAAGCTTCGGTCTAAAAGAGGAAATGGTATGTGATAGGCATTCTGGATTCTACTGCAGAAAAGACTGAATGGGGAAGGGTAGAGGAATGGTTGCCCAGAGGTAGCAATGAAAATTAAGGTGTAGGCTGACCCCTTTCCCTTGCCTTTGGAGAGGAAGAGGAACAGCCTCTCTGCTACCTGGGGCGTGCATAATTTGGAGGCTGTAGATTACCGTTGTTTGGGAATACAGTATGGAAAACAGCTTTTTTCCCCTCTTCCAATAGCCTATACTTTAAGCTCTCTTAATAACCTGGAAGAACTGATCCTTCCTACTGGGGATGGGATTCAGCAAGTGGCCAAACTGATCATCCAGCAGTGTCAGCATCTTCAATGTCTCCGCGTTCTCTCATTTTTCCAGACTTTGAATGATGACAGTATAGTGGAAATTGGTGAGTTAACCTCAAATAGAATGTTTTAGCCTGCATGAAAGCCGGTTATATTATTCAAGTTTTCTGCAGCAAAATGTCTATAAAAACTTTTGTCTCTTTAAAACTTTTCAATCTACTTCTTTAATTTCACTATCTTATTGTTCCCTCTTATGTCCTGTGGATTTAGGTTCACTGTGGCCAGATTTGGAAGTAAAAAATGGTCTCTCATTTGAGACTACATAGACTCTCAAGTCTGTATTCTTGGCACCTAGCATTTCAGATGCCTGGTGACATACCTTCCATATACTTCTTTTTAAAGTATTTTTTCAAATTGTTAATTCACATACAGAAAAGTACACAAATCACAAGTGTGCAACTCAATGAATTTTAATTTTTTCAGTACCTATCTCTAAAGGTAGTCATGCTACAGCCATGGATTCCAGAGTGAAACCAAAACTAACATTTGCCTAAACTAGGAAAAAGATTTAGCCATTAAAAACAGAACAAAAACTGTGCTAGGAATCCACTTCCAAAGTCAAGTCAACCTAATTGAGGACTTACTGTATGCTGGGCTGTCATATCCTTCAGAGCCCTCAGTAAGAGGAGGAGCCCTTCTGGGCAACAGGTGAATAGCAGCAGTGAGAAGACATGGTTTGAGAATGTCATTTCCTACTTTTCATAAAAGGAGAGATGTGGTTGCCACAATCTCTAATGTCCTTTGTAATAGTCTGCTTCTTAGACATGCTGCACTTTGACATTTATCCTCCTGTGAGACCAAAAGAGAAGTCCAAATTTGCACAGAATGACAACTCTCACAGCAAAAGTAGCTTCAGTGCTCTAAGGCAGGGGTCCCCAATCCCCAGGCCATGGACCAATACCAGTCCGTGGCCTGTTAGGAATTGCACTGCACAGCAGGTGAGCAGTGGGTAAGCAATTGAAGCTTCATCTGTATTTGCAACTACTTCCCAGCCCTAGTATCACCACTTCAGCTCCACCTCAGATCATCAGGCATTAGATTCTCATAGGAGCACCAGTCCCTGGTGCTAAAAAGGTTGGGGACTGCTGCTCTAGGGCATAGTTTTACTTCTCTGGTTTCTGCTTCTCACTTGAGTTTTGGCCAAGCAGTTATTATTAGCTCTTTGGGATTTTTAAGGAGCTATTTAAAAAATATTTTATTTGGCATTTTCTACGTTCAGTGGTGGTAGTGTTCAAATAACCTAGTCTACCATTATTTAAAAAAAAAAAAAGTCTATGATTCTATTCTCACAAATGTTTTGTCTTTATAGCCAAGGTAGCAATCAACGGAGGTTTCCAGAAACTTGAGAACTTAAATCTTTCAATCAATCACAAGATTACAGAGGAAGGATACAGAAATTTTTTTCAAGCACTGGACAACCTGCCAAACTTGCAAGAGTTGACTATTTCCAGGAATTTCACAGAATGTATCAAAGCTCAGGCCACAACAGTCAAGTCTTTGAGTCAATGTATCTTACGGCTCCCAAGCCTCATCAGACTTAACATGTTAAGTTGGCTACTGGATGAAGAAGACATCACACTGCTTAATTCCATGAAAGAGAGACATCCTCAATCTAAATATTTAATTATTCACTGGAAATGGGTACTGCCATTCTCTCCAATTATTCAGAAATAGAAGATTTAGCTAAAACCTGCTCAATCAAAAAAATTTTTGTCAACAATTCTAAAAACCTAATTATCCAAAAACATTTTAAATATTGTATTCAAAAGAATATAAAATATGTAAGGCATGTAAGAAAAACTGCTTGCTTATCACTGAGCTTAAGAAATAGATTATTACCAGTACCTCTGCAGTCCCTGAATGATCCTCCCCAACTAAAGATCAGCTCTCTATCATCTAGGATCAGTACTGTTTCCATTCTAACTACGGTAAAGAGTAACAAACAGGAAGAGGGTTGGGGGAAGTCTACCAATCTATCTTAAAGCAACAATATGGAAGTAGTAATCAAGTTATATATCAAATGACTAACTTCAGGGTTTAATCAGTTTCACAGTTAAATGTAAGAGTTCACTTTAACTTCAGTGAATCTTTTGTGGGCAAAGAGGTACTCCTTAATCCTTGTAGGACCTGTTTTGTATATTTAACTGGTATAGTAGAGTTTACTTATACCTTCCTTTTATCCATTGCCAATGTGAAGAACAAATAGGATTTAGGGAAAAATGCTTTTTTTTCCCAGAGGCTTTTGATTCAACATTAGTTGAATCTAAGCAAAAAATGCAGAATAGAATTTAGCATTACTAGAGATTAGCTAAATTTGTGTTCTCTAGAAAATTGAGTCAATGTTTTTTTAGATAACCATGTTTGAGAATTTAACATACGCTATAATGGCCTTAGAATTTTCTTATAAACCCACTCTGCTTGGGGAGAACAAATTCTGTCTCTGCAGTGACTTCATATGGCTCAAGGTATTACATTTAATGTGGATGTCTACATCTATGTCTGTGTCCAGAATTTCACTTCTACCAATTAAGCAGATGACCATTCCCAATACATGATGCTGGTATAAGTTAAAAATTAGGTAAAATTTGATAGAATGTTTTTTCATTTTTACCAAGGTAAAAGCCAATCCTTCCCTCCCATCCCATATATAAAACATACAGACAGTATATATGGTGTGATCCCATTTGTTAAAAAAATACACTCATTTCTAGATGCATTAAGAATTTTTGAAAGAATACACAAGAAAATGTTAATAGTGGTTAACTCTAGGAAGGGGACTGGACAGCATTCTTTCTACTTTTTCCTTTTGTTTTACAAGTACTTGTACTATTTTTATATTTGAAATAAAATATAAAACTAGTTTAGCATTGCAATATTAAGAGAAGCTACCTTTAGGAGAGATTACTAGAAGGGCAAGATGGGTTATCTGATTTTATGTGTAATACTTTTATAATCAGAAAGGTTTAAAGTATTATAGTCCAATCAGGAGACAAACTACATAGTAATCTGAATGGGTAATGTTTACTATAAAGTTATTAACTGTAACAGGAATTAAGAGACCTCTAAGCAGATATAAAAAACAGGCTATAGGCTCTTCACCCTAGGCTCAGACTGAGCACCCAAAGAATGAACCCCAGGGCTGAGATACAGACCTCCAATGGAAAGGGCACAGCCATGGATAACAGAGGCTTGCTGAGGCTGCAGACTTGCAGCCTGAGGAGGTGTTAGCTTGGGGTACCTTTGCGGAGAAGGTACCTTGGGTGTGTCAGGGGAAGCCATTCGTGTGGGAGTACAGTGTGCTGCTAGCCACTGCTAGAACCAGGTACTGCATGATGTGTGCCGCGTTGGAGCTGGGTGCCACACAACACGTGCTGCAGGGATCTGCTAGAGGGGCACACTGGAACCAGGAAAAGAAGTCCCTTGTTCCGGTAGTGCTCACCAGCACCCTCTACTGACAAAGCTTTATTTTACACTGTGCCTGCTGACAGGGGTGAGTGAGGTATCTATGGGGTCCAGATCCATCCTTGCAGAGCGGGCGATGAAGGCTGGATTTTGACATGAGAGGCAATAACTTGATAACTGGTACAAGCATTACTTATTTAATGGTTCAGATTTAAACAAAGAAGAACTTAAATATCTTAAGACTGATTGGTTATATGCCCGTGCATGTTTAAGCATTCACAGAAAACTTCTTAAATGATATGTAAGAAACTGGTAATGTTGACTGACTTCCGGAAGGAGACCAGGATAGCTAGACAAAATGAAAAAGTAGAAAGAATGCTGTCCAGTCCCCTTCCTAGAGTTGACTGACTTCCGGAAGGAGACCAGGATAGCTAGTGGACAGGGGAAGGAAGGTTTGCTTTATTCTCCTGCATATCCTTTTGTACAATTTAAATTCTGTACCACTTGCATGTACTACTAAAAATGATACTTTAAAAATCATCAGGACTCCATGCAAATGATTCATCCATAGCTTCTGCTAAGGGCCTCTAGTATAAAGCTGGGGTCACCAAATGATGGGCATAGCCTGTACAGCCTATGAGCTAAGAATGGTTTTTAAAGGCTTAAAATATATATTATTCCTCTTTAGGACTCCTAGGTCTTCTCTCATTGCCCTGACACCCTTATGTTTCTAAACTTCTTTCATTCTGATCACATTTCTGAACCCTAACTCCCTAAATCTTTCCCCTGTGCCCACACAAGTAACATGCCCTATATCCTCAACCTCTTCTCTGAACGTTCCCTGCATCTTTTTGTTCTAACTCCACTTTTTTTCAAATTTTTTAAGCCGGAACCCAAAGAAATAAATTGTTAAAAAATTTAAACATTTACATATGTATACACAAAAATAACTTTCTAAAAAAGCTATATCAAATATTTTACGAATATCCAAATACAACAAAATTCCTTGTAAGAGTTGTTTGTATGCACTATCTTCAACTGTTTCCTTTCTTACATTTTCCCCCACCAGGCTTTAACCTCCTCAATTCCTCCAAAACTGCTCTTATGAGAGTCATCAATAACCTCCACATTGTTATATGCAATGAATACTTCTCAGTCCTCATCCCATCTGACTTGTTAGGAGCATATGACCTATCAGTAGCTTTGATGTGATCCATCACTTCCTCCGCAACACTCCATTCATTTGGCTTCCAGGGCATCCCTCCTGGGTTCCTTCCTAACTCAGTGAGAGTTCTGGTTCCTTTGCTGCTTCCCATATCTGATCTCTAAACATTAGGAGTACCCCAAAGTTCTCTGATATCTTTATTAAATGTACTTCCTTGGCTATCTCATCTTGTTGAATGGCTTTAAATTCAATGTCTATGCTAACTTCTAAATTTTCATCTTTAGCCCAGATCTCTCAAGTCTTTACTCATATCCAACTCCTATTACAGGGCATCACAAATTCGTATGTCCAAAACCAACTCCTATCCTTCCTTTCCACCAAAGCGCTCTTTATTCAGACTTCTCCATCTCATTAAATTCCAACTTTATTCTTCCACTAAACTTTGGCTATAGTCCTGATTCCTCGCTTTCACACTTCACACATTATCTACTGGCAAATCCTGAGTTCCATTTGCAAAATATCCTCATATCCAACCACTACTACCCACTGGTCTTAACTAGTTGCTCTGCTTCCTCCCTTGAAACTTTATGAACTATTTTCAACATAACAGTCAAAAATCTCTTTATAAATCGGACCATCTGCACCTTTGGTTCCAAACCCTCCAGTGGATCCCAGCTCAAAGTGAATGAAGACAATGGCCTACAAATGACCCCTGGCTACCCGACTTATCTCCATCTCTTTAATTTCTCCTCCTTGCTCACTTCCATTCAGCCACAGGCTGGTTTCTTTGCTGTTTCCTGAACATGCTAAACATGCTCTTGTTTTAGGGCCTTTACACCTGTCATTTCTTTCGCTTTGAAGGTTCTTCCTCTACTTATGTAAATGGCTCTAATTTCCTTCAGATCTCTGCTCAAATGTCACCTCAATGAGTTTTCTGATCTTTTTAAAAAAGCATCCCCATTTTCAATGTCATTCTGCCTAACCCCTATCTGTGCTTCGCTTTTCTCTACAGCATCTATCACTATCTGCCACCTTATAAAGTTCGCTTTCTTACCCCTAGCTAGTTCCTACTACGGTAAGCAGGAACTTTCATCTGTTTTGTTCACTGCTGTCTTCCAAGCACGTAGAATAGTGCCTAGCACACAAAGTTAAAGACTTGCTGAAAAGATTTTCCTGAACCTACAACCACTCCTCAGCTGCATTAGGTATTAAGGGAGGTAACATCCAAAACTATCTTAGAAAGCAAATAAGTGGGCTTCACAACTAAATTTAACCTGGCATATACTTAGGCAACTAAAATATACTAAATATATAAAATATTGGCTGATTGTCAAGAAAAATGGTAAAATTCCACTTACCTGTACAAGAAAGTTTAAACCACAGAACATCTCATTCTGCTAGGCTTACTTACCACACATTGGACATTCATTTATTCAACAAATATGTACTGGGTAGCTACTGATATGCTAGGCACATTTGGTTTTCCCACATAAAACATCTGAAAGAAATAGCATTTATCATATTATCCTCTTCTCCTGCAGCTAAATGGACTAGAAGGAATCCCAGATGCCATGGACCTCAGACTAAACTAAAACAACATAGTCTCCTACCTCTCCTGCAAATTTGAACTGAGAGATACAGATATAGCCAAACAGAGAGATGAAACTGCAAGGTAGAGATGAAGAATGAATGGCATGGGCAACCACGTTAGGCAGTGTGCATGATGAGGATGCGGAAGGGTCCATGTAGAGAGGCAGACAGACAAAAAAAGGTGCAGAGAGGAGAATGACAATATGATTTCCAAGAAAAAATCTTGGTTTCTGACTGGCCAGGTTCAGTCCCTGTGACACTGAGCTTCAGCTATTCTTTGTTTTCTAACTTTGGATTATCAGCAACATTGTTTTACAACTGGTTGTATCTTTATAGTACTACTCCCTTACCCAAATAAGCCTGAGTAATTTTCTTTTTACAGACTCCACCTCACCACATACATTCCAAAGAAAAATATTCAGATAGTCAAGATGTAAAAAAAATTAACATTTATTTTTAAAGGCATTAATAAAGGGCTTAACATACTTAGAAAGTTACAGTATACTAATGTGCTCAATCGCAATATTGACAGATTGACTTTTCGGAACTATACATGACCTTGAGTTTGTTTTATCCCTTACTTTTCCATTGTTCAGTTATTCAAAGTGATTATTCCCTAGAAATACCTGGCTGATTATTTAAGCATGAGCCACATGTAACAAGATGAAATGCAGATGACTATGCCAATCAAGTGTTCATGAAGAAAATGATGAAAACTTTGTTCACATCGACCAGGACACATCAAAATACCCTTCTCCTTGGGAGAGACCCGCACCTGAATTTCAAAGAAAAAAATGTCTAGATACAATTACAAAATTTAAAAATGTATTTTCTTACAAAATCGTAGAGGAGAAAATGGAAAGCAATACACTCATTGAAGTTAAGTAAAACTAGAATAAAAATCTGTGAACATAAAGACTTAATGTAGTATTAATTTCGATCTTTATGGGACATGTTAAACAGACAAATTGTGAAATTCATTTGGAAGGGTAAATGAACAAGAATATTTTTTTAAAAATTTAAGCACTGGTATTTAATCAGTCTTAACAGAATTTAAAATATTACAAAACAATGATCAAAACTGTTTTAAAAACGATAGTGATTACAACAATGCATACGACATCCTCCAACTACAATATAAAACTAAAAAGTATTCCTAACTACCCAGAAATTAAATTCTGGAGTTGGAAACAAACCTATCTAGAAATTTGATAGGTTATCTAGAAAATTGTAATTCTACATAATCAAATCTATAGAAAATCTAGAAAATTGTAATTCTACATAATAGAATCTATAGAACTAAAGCACTGTTCAGAGGAAAATTTACGGCCTTAAAATATCCATTTTAATAAATTATAGTTAAGGAATTTAAAAAACTTATAAGGAAAGCAGAAAGAAGAAATTAATCCCTGGTATATCATCTGGGTCCATGGAACCCAATTTTAGTTTTTGAGTTTCTTTTTCAAGCAGTCCTATGGATAAGGATTCATAACTCAGTTTCTTAGGTCTGCCAAAGAAAATTAACTTATTAAAAAATTAGTAAAACTCCTATTTTGTAACTTTACTGTAACTCTACTGGACTTTTATAAATCTAAAATATAGACTCTCTTGATTTTATTATTCTTTATCTTGAAACATTGTTATTCTTCAGCCCAGGATTTATTATAACTCATTGTGGTAGCTAGCCTTCAAGATGGTCCCCAATTATTCCTGCCTTGTGGTATTAATGCCCTTGTGTAATCTCCTCTGGCTGACTGTGGGATGGACTTCTAAAGAATAGAAAAGGTAGAAGTAATGATGTGTGCTTCAGAGACTAAGTTCTACAAGTGGGTATGGTGTTGCTCATTCTCTACTGGATCACTTGCTCTGGAGAAGCAAGCTGCCATGTTGTGAGGACTTTCAGGCTGCCAGGAGCCTCAAGTAGCAGGTACTGAGGCCTCCTGACAACCATGTTAGTGAGCTTGGTAGCAGATCCTCTAGCCCCAGTAGAACCATTAGATGACTATAATCTTGAGGCTGACAACTTGACTGCAGCCTTATGAGAACCATGTAGCTAAGCTGCTCCTGGATTCCCCACCCACAGAAACTAGAGATAATAAATTTGTGTTATAAGGTGCTAAATTTGGGGGTACTCTGTTATGCAGCAATATATAATACACTCACCAGCCACCTCCAACTATGCTCTTAAAAAAAAAAAGACTAATATTGACACGGAAGGATGGAATCATCTAAAAAGATGATGAAAGAAACCACAAGTAGTGATATTAAAGCATCATTATTATATCATCCTTTAGTTATCGTATTCTGTTGCCCAAAGTATTGGATTATCTTTTAAGAAGTTTTAATGGAAGTTGGAGGATACCATCCTTGTAGTCTATTTTTCCCCAAGCGTTCCTTGAACACATTTGAAAATTCAGACTTTTTCATTTTTTGTCCATAACAGCAAACGGCAAAATTGACATAAGTTGCTTCATAATAATTAAACCATTAGAAGATGAATATAAAAAGATAGCAACATCAGACCAGTGAATAGAAAACTGTGGCCTAAAAAATCCGCTATCTAACTCATTAAGAAAAAAATTTTGATCCTACTCTAGACTAATAATGATGGTGAACTGTTCATATAAGCAGTCTCAGGTCTTCAGATGACATGACATACTCTACTTAGGTGAATTTTCTCAAATCAAGAATTGATATATTTCTGAGAACAAAAGGAAATATGGTAGAGTCATCCAGTTAGTCAATCAACAGGATTTTATAATATTTTGATAAAATCCCATCTCATATTGATAAAAGGACATGTGACATTATTCTTTCATCTTTTATGATACT
Source organism: Pteropus alecto (assembly GCF_000325575.1). Classification (NCBI taxonomy): domain Eukaryota; kingdom Metazoa; phylum Chordata; class Mammalia; order Chiroptera; family Pteropodidae; genus Pteropus; species Pteropus alecto. The sequence continues at coordinate 7,178,511 of NW_006436298.1, forward strand.
TGTGCATCGAAATTTACTTGATAGTTTGTAAGCAGATAAATGTAGAAGACAGATGTATATAAGTCATTGGAAGGTAACAGATGATGCAGAAATGAAAAATAACTGGACTGATCATTCTAACTGATGTTTATAAATGTAAAATTAAAATGTTTTGCCGTTATGCAACAAAGAAGATAGCTAACATGTTTATTCAACAAAATTATAAGCCATGAAGTTTTCAGAAAGTACTGCATTTTGATGAAGCAAGAGCATGAATAATCAGAGAAATAATCAGAGAAATAAACTCAAAATGTACTCTAGAATACAGTAGAGATGCATTTGAAATCTAGAATCAGTATTTATCAGATAAACATATTCCAGGTTCATGAATTAAAGCTAGTGAACAGTTAGCTGCAAAGAATGTTGTGTATATTGGATGGTGATACACACACACACACACACACACACACACAGCAAAGAATGTTGTGTATTTTGGATGGTGATACACATACACACACACACGTATATATATACTGTATAAATTCAAAACTAGGAAAATATGGTATAAAAATTTGGGTTTGCTTTATTTGAATCCTCATTAAAATTGCTAACAAAGTTATTTTCACTATCTCTATTCTTCTATATACTGTTTATAAAATGACTTAAAAAGAAATAGTTGATTTTCGTTATTCACAGCAGTTATGTTCTAAAAAAGTCATCATCAACACTGCATTTATGAATACTATGCCATTGCTCCTAGAAGAAATACAGGGCTAAGTTCCTGCAAGCTTCTGGTCACATTTTTATCAACCTGTTTTATGTGTTTCTGTTGAAGACACATGATTTAATACATAGTGTCGATTCATTAACACTGAACTCAACAACCAACAGCATTATAACTCATGCCTGAATAAAGCTTATCAAACACAGGTATTTTCTCTGTAAGGCATGTCCCAGCCTTTTTGCACTTGGGAACACTAGATAGCACTTCAGCACAATGCTTGTGGGTCATTTTAAAGAGTAAACTCAAAATGTGAAAAATGTAGCACTAAGATTATGAAAAGGACACTCATTTATAGTATGAGAACTGAAACAAGAAAACAGCATTGCTCAACCTCAGCTGAGAATATTTGTGTCAGGTGACTCAAATTTTTCATCTCTCGGCATGTGTCCATGAATGGTAGTGAAAGTGCCACAAATACTGATTCTGGGGTTACAGATAAATTTTAGCAAGCAGACAAATTTGCAAATACAGAATCTGTGAAAAAGGAAGATCTACTGTATATAAAATTTTATCAGCAAAAATTTAAGAGAGTTAACACAAAAATCTAAAATGATAATAAGGAAATAACCAGATAGAAACAGAGAAAAAAATTAAACAAAAACATTAGAAGAAAACCCAAAAGCCATAAAAAGTGATGAATCTGATTATATGAAAAGCAATCATTTCTGTCAAAACGACAACTGCTATTACTATTAGCAAGGTCAAACAAAATGATAAACCAGAAAAAAGTATGTACAACTGATATTATAAAGGAATGGTTATAAAGAATTCTTAAAAACCAAAAAGGAAAAACATATATTCCAGTTGAAAAGGGGGCAAAGGTGGTGTGCATAAAGTTTTCAGAGAAGACACAAAGCTCTTAAACATATGAAAAGGCACTAAATTTCACAATAATAAGATAAATAATTATAAATACAATGAGACTACTATTTTCAACCATTAGACTGACAAAAGATTTGAAGGCTTGATAAATTATTGACTAGACTGTGGGAAACAAACTCTTAATGTTGGTGGAATATAAATTAGTACAATCTCTACTAAGAACAATTTAGCAAAGATCTATTAAAATTATAAATGCATATCCTCTTCAATCCAGCAGATCTATTTCTAGAATCTAATTCTAGGTCGGAATTTTAGATTCTAATTCTACTTATTTAGATAATCCTAGAGATGTAGTCATATAGCTACAAAAATAATGTAAAAGAATACTGTTTGTAGTATTAAGTAGCAAACAATTGCAAACAGCCTAAACTTCCACCAATAAGAGCTATAAGTATGGTATACATCTCTATATAGGAATATCCTGCAACTGTGTAAAACAAGACAGTTTTATTTACTGATATAGAGTAAATATATATCTCAATACAAACAATAAATATTGAGGAAAAAGCACTTACCTGTTAAAAAATACTGTATGAATTACCTATAAAAACAAAAAAAGTTTAAAAGAATAACAATGATAGATTTAATAGATTTTAATTACATATTTTTTATTGTCAATAAATGTAAACAGCACGAAAATAGAAAAAATACAAAAGGGTATATTGTTAAGTCTCCCTGACATGCCCTTGTCTTCTAATCCCTCTTCAGAGTATCGCTCTGAGATGATAATCGATGCAATATATACATGTGTTTAAATACAAATTTAAAGAAATAGCAGATATCATAATACATATAGTTCTGCATCTTATTTTCATTTAAATATATCTTCCTATCAGATTGCTATATATAACAAGCAACAATGTAAACACAAAAAAGAATTAAACTGAATATTAGTTCGAATTTTTGAACTTTTATAAAAAGAAAAAATGAAGAAAGAAATAATTAAACTATAATGCGTAGATACTCTAACAATTAGATAAGTATGAAGAATTAGGGCATTATTAACTAGTTTGTTCTTTTGCGGAAGCAATATGACAACATATGATGATCTACAAAACTATTTAGAAATGGAAGCCCAATATCTGAAATCAATCCTCAATACATAAAATAATCCTATGGAACTATGTTAAACAAAAAAAGCCCAAAATATTTATTATTGTCATGTAGAAGTACATAATGACCCAAAATTTAACAAATTAATCTTAATGTACTTGTGAGATATAGAGTGTAATATCATTGTACATTTTGTTTTAACCATCACAATATGATAATCTTTCAGAAACTACTTCTAGAGGAGCAGTTCCAGCAGGGCAATCTTCTTGCACGCATTGCTTCAAGACCAGGCCAATGTGGCCAAGCAGATGGCTACGTGCTAGAGGGCAAGAAGTTGGAGTTCCATCTGAGGAAAATCAAGGCCCAGAAAGGCAAATATATCCTCCTCCCCCATCTTAGCTCATGTAATAAAGGTGTTTATTGTGTGTGTGGGTGGGGGGGGAGAACTGTGCCAAATATTGTAGACATGATGAAGAATGAGATATAGTGCCTTGCCTCTAACGACAGAGGGAAGACATATATTCACAATAAAGATAATATAAATGTGAAAAGCTATGTAATAGAAATTAAGTAGAGAGCAGGTTCAAAGACAGGAAATTATGTGGATGGGGGGATAAGAAGGCTGAGTGGCATTAGGAACAGAGTTAAGACATTTGAGTTACCTCGGGCCTTGAAACACACTGTACTTAATGATTCTGGCTTTGTATATTCTAAGACACTTTAATCTATTTCATCCCCTGCCTAAATTTTCTATGCACCTTTTTAGATTTGCATGATCTAGTGAAAAACTTCAACTGAATGAAAATGACTTTAATTATACTTCCAAATGTGATGATTTACATAATTTAAAAAATACCCCTCCAAGAAATGCATTTTCCATTTTGAAAATCAAAACAGAAAATTTGCTTTTCAAGGCAACATGGAAACAGCTACCCAGAATCATAATAACATCCACAATCTTTCATCAAATAGTCATAACTCAGAAATTTACCCTAAGGCTATTAACAGAATAGAATCAAATCACTACATAAGATATTTACTGTAATGTTATCCAAATGCCCAAAACTTCTGAACTAAAGAAATAAGTGGCATAACATATAGATAATCTGATAGAAATATGTAAAAGCATTTAAAAATATGTTAAGTGGAAATACACACATGCACCCACAAAATGCTATAGCATCCATATCAAAATATAGATGAATATGGACCAAAAGTGTAATACATGAAAAAGACATACAATGATAGACACATGGCTTTTACTAATTTAGTTTTAAAATACTGAACATTTTTATTATGTACTTTGCAAACATACAGAAAATAGAAAAAAAACAGTACAATAAACATCGATGTACACATCATTTTTAGATTCAATTATAGCCATGTATGCTTCGTGCACACATATATACATAGTTAAATCATTAAATAACATATTGAGATACTATATTTCACTTCTAAATACTTTAGTATGTAAATTTATTTTTCTATAAACTATAACGCCCTTATCATAGATCATAAAATTAGCTATAATTATCCAATATCATTTAAAATCCAATCCATATTCAAATTTCTTCAATTCCCAAGTCTTTTCAAGTCAGGGTCCAATCAAGGATGCCATACTGTATTTCGCTGTTGTGTCTCTTAAGCCATTTTTAATCTAGTTACCCACTCTGCGCTATTTTTTCCTTCATGACAATGACGTTTTGAAGAAATAAGGCCAGTTATATTTCCCATTGTGGAGCTGTCTGATCATTTCTTTTGTGGTGTTAATTTAACTTGATGCTCTATTCCCAGTATATCTAGTAAATGGGAAAGTAGATCTTAAAGGCTTGATTAAATTCCAGTCACACTTTTTTTGACCAGAACACTTAACAGGTAACACAGTGAGTGTATTGCATACTGCACCAAAAATCAAAAAGCAAGTATGCCTGCCTGACCACAGTGAAGAAAAGATTCATCACTAATTCTAAGTATCTCTTTATTGAAAAGTATGTTTTTCTTTCCACACTCCCAACCAACAAGTATTTGGTGAGATGATACTTTGATGTCCTGAGAATTCTAAAGGGGATATAAATAAACCATTTGTCAAATAGTTGTGGTGTCAAAATGTCTTTAATATTTTATATTAACTTTTCTACTTTTTAACAATTTTAAAAATGTTTTCCACAAACTATACATTTATACAAAAGATTCATTTTTATAATGATGGCAGACTTACTCCTTAATTAAAATGTGAGCACCTTCCTTCTTTTTGATTTTGTTTGAAACCCTGTAAGGAAAAAAATTTTTTAAAGAATAGCAAACACATTTTATATAAATGTGAATAAACATTTTGTTTCACATAAGACATTTTAGTAAATCTATTTAACAAAATATCATCAGAAAATAAGTTTATAGCCTTCCAATGCTTTAAAATTAATCCCAAAGTAAATAATTAGGCTGTAATTAAGAAATTTTCTTCTTTCACCAAGACCAATGATGTTCAAGAGCTCATTTATATCTTATTTCCATCAAATAAAATATACAATTGTCATATTTGTTTAGTAAAATAAAACCATTAAAGACCAGCACTCACTAAACGAAAACATTTTTGAAGTTAAAAAAAAAATTAATACTTACATATGCATTGTTTTTCTGGTTAGACCTAATCCAAATATCTGCTCTCTCTCTTCTGGCCTCAATGCCTTCTATCTTTCAAAAAATATACAGTAACTTTTCATTTCACTACTAATCTATATCTTAGAGACCATAAGATTTATTAAGAGTGGTTTGTTACTAATGAGTACCAAAGTTATAGCGTAATGTTATTCCAATAACATTACTCTTAGTCATTTGCATTCTGCTTGGATCTCCAGAAAAAGCCAGAGGTTAAGAGCTGAACCCAAATCCTATCTGGATTCTCTTGTGGGAACAGGAAACAAGCTGTCAATCGCGTGTGCTTTTGTGAAGCAATGGTTAAGAACTGTTAGCTAAGGGCAATAGTGTCTAAAAAACACTTAAGTTACTAGAAAACTTGACAATGAGTAGTGGCTTCTTTTTAGTGATAAAAATTTCAAAGAGACAAAAATACAAGATCCAGGAAACTACAATTTCTTCATACTTCTGAATATAAGCATTATGTTTACATTTTAATTTATTTAGCTATACAAATAATACTTCTAAAAATAAAGATCATTTCTCTGGAAAAAAAATCAAAGGTTAGCCCTGAATTTGTGGCAAATATTCTGGTCAAGGCTGCTTCCCCAAGAACTAGTGCTTGAATTCATGAAAGAAACAGAAACATCTGTCTTTTGTTGGTCAGGACCAGAGTTAAATGTCTATTGAAAATCTGCTAGATTTTAATAACATAGGACAATCAAGTACATGAAATAAGAATGTTTGTAAATACAATTTAGCTGACTCTAATTTTCACCCACATCGTCCTTCAAATCAAATATATTCTAACACATTAGTACATTCATATTTTTAAACTATTGCTAGCTATGTTCAACATTCAGCAAACTATGAGCTTATTCTAAATCAGGCTTATTATGAACCTGGCAATATTTCAGACTAGAGATTCAAGAGTTACAAGATCAACACGATCCAAGCTCTCATAAGGCTTACATTATTATGCTGGATGGATACAGATAAACCAGTATGGAAAATTATGCCAGGAATGATAAGTGCCACATAGAGAATCTAAGTGGGGTGACAGGACATAGAATGAAGGCATGTCACTTCTAGATTAAACAAGGAAAGTGACATTTCAATTGACATCTGAATGACAAGACAGACAGACAAGTGAAATCTGAAAGAACTTGCCAGATTAAAAAATAGCTAGTGGCCCTGCAGAAGGTATAAATCAGGTATATATGAGGAAGAAAAGAGGCCGGCATTGGCAAGAGTAGAGTGAGGGAGAATGTGGACTAAAATGTGGGTAAAGAAGATGGCAAGATACACATCATGTAATACTTTACAAACCAGGATAAAGGTTTTGGATTTTAACCTAAGTGTGACTGGAAGTTATCAGAGAGTTTTAAAGGGATAGATATACTATGCTGCACATTTTAAAATATCACTCTAGCTGCTGTATGGAGAATGGATTTGGCAGAGTGGGATATGAGATTTTGTAAGCAAAAAGAACAGTTGGGATCTATTGCACTAAGATAAGAAATAATGATGTCTTAGTCAGAATATAAAATAAGCTATTATAATACATCAATAAAAAACAGCCCAATTTAAAAAACAGGCAAAGGATATGAATAGACATTATTCCAAAAAATATTAATGGCCAAGAAGCACATGAAAAGATGCCTAACATCATTTAGTCATTAGGGAAATGCACATCAAAATCACAGTAAGGTATCACTTCATACCCACAAGGATGGCTATAATCAAACAGGGAGACAGTAATAAATTTGGCGAGGATGTGGAGAAATAGGGACCCTCATACACTGCTGGTGGAAATGTAAATGATGTAGTCATTTCCAAAAACCGTTTGGCAGTTCTTCTAGAGTAACTTTTTTGAGCCAACAAATTCTACTCCTACATACAAACCTCCCCAAAACTAAAAACATATGTCCATATAAAACTTATACACAAATGTTTGTGCTAGAATTCTTCATTGTAGCTCCAAAGACAAAACAACCCACTGTCCATCAACTGATAAATGTATAAACAAAATTCAGTATATCCAAACAATGGAATATTAATTCAGCAATAAAAAGGAATGAAGTACTGATAACATGCTACAACATGGAGGAACCTTGAGAAATTTACACCAAGTGAAAGAAGCCAGACCCAAAAGGCCACATATTATATGATTCCATTTTTATAAAATGTCCAGAATAGGCAAATCCACAGAAATAGAAAAGTAGCTTAGTGGTTGCCAGGGTCTGGGAGGAAGGGGTATTGGAGAGTGACTGCTAATTGGGATGGGGTTTCTTTTTGGGTGATGAAAAGATTCTGGTATTAGATAGTGGTAGTGATTGCACAACTTTGTAAATATAATTTTAAAACTGCTGAGATTATACTTTAAAAGAGTGGATTAGATCTCAATTAAAAAAGAGATGATAATGTCTTGAATGGGGTAGTTGCAGTGAAGAGAAAGCAAAGTACATTGATTAAAGATCTGTGTCTCAATAGTCAACAGGACTTTCTTACAAATTGCATGTAGAAAATGAAGCAAAGAAAAATCAGGCTAACTCCAGGTTTGTGGCTTAAGAAATTGGTGAGGCTAGCGCACCAATGTTATTGCTTACCGAGATGTAAAAGGTATAGAAATAGATGTAAAAGGCTGTATGGGATGACACTAGCAGATTTGTTTTGGCTGCTGTTTAGTATGAGATGTATTTAACGGACATTCATGTGGTGAGGCAAAACAGGCAGTTGAATAAACAAGCCCTAAAATTCAGAGCTAGACATCTGAGAACTAGCAGGGCAAACATACCACTTTAAGTCATAGAGCAGATGAGGTCACCTTGTGAGAGTTTATAGAGAAGACAAGGGGGCTGTGACTTGGACATAAGGAATTTCACTCAGGTTCAGTAGTCTCCCATTAGCAGCAAGGGATACATTCAAAGACCCCCAGTGGATGCCTGACACTGTGGACAGTACCAAATCCTAGGTATACTACGTTTTTTCCTATATAGACATACCTATGATAAAGTTTAATATATAAATTAGGACAGTATGAGTTAAACAACTAATAATGAAATAGAACTATAATATACTGTAATAAAAGTTATGTGAATGTGGCATTATTAAGTAAAATAAGGTAACTTGGACACCAGCACTGTGATACCGAGACAGTCAATCTGATAGACTAACGGGAGGGGAGCATCTACCGTGTAGCTACACCAGACAAAGGGATGACTCATGTCTTGGCAGGAAGGTGGGGGATTTTATCATGCTATTCAGGACAGATGTGCAATTTAAAACTTACAAATTGTTTATTTCTGGAATTCTCCACTTATAATTTCAGACTGCAGTTGACTGAGGGTAACTGAAAAAGCAGAAAGTGAAACTGCAGCTAAAGGAAGACTATTGTATTGGGAAGAGGATAAAAAGTTGTTAAAGGAGTCCCAAAGGAGCAGTCAAGGAGGATGGTATAAAACCAGTAGATTTTATGGTGTCACTGAAGGCAAGAGAAAAACGTTTCAAAACTGTGGTCACATGTATAAAAATGTTGCTGATAAGACAGATAAAGGCAGAAAAATGACCACTGAGTTAGTAGTCTGGAAGTAAAATCTACATGCATATTTCAATTAAAAGCTTACATTAACAACGACAACTAAAACCATGAACCTATGCATAATATGACTCTGAAAGTAAGTCAAAATACATTGCATCTGGGTAATAGTGCTATGGATGAATTCCCCTCCTCTATCTTTCTCTGTCTAAAAAATTTAAAAATAAACAAACTATGTCAAAACTTATATATGTTATACATATTACTTTTCAAAATATTTCATAATTTTTAAAAAACATGCAGAAAAATATGAAGTGCAGAAGAAAGAAGTTTAGGAAGTCAGTCAGATGACTGGTCTCAAAACAAATTATAAACCATTAATTTGTCACTTTTTATTATCTTTTTTGGTCATTAAAAGGGGAACTTCATCATATAGTACAAATATATCATGGTTATAAAACAGCTGAAAAGGAGCTTTTAAATAAGAATATTAACGGAGACATGGACAGATGAGACACTTAAAAATTACGCCTGTAAGTGAGTTATTTTACTCTCAATATTAATTAACTAAAAATTCAAGCACCTATAATAAAACATCATATCTTAGCATGGACTAATATTCTTTTCTAAAACTTAAAAAAATAAAAAATTAAAAAATTTCATGCTGAATTACAAAAGAACGTGTTTGCAACAGATTGATGTTTCATATGACAAGTTTGAAGCTTCAGTCTCTAGGGTCTGTCTTGGCATTTATCACCCTAGATTTTCCTCTATGTATGAAAAGAACCTAATTTTTTTTTTCTTTTTCTTTTTTTAGGCAAGGTACTATCCTTTCCCAGACCACCTCCCCATTTCCTACAATCCATTTTATTTCAAATCAAAACAGAAAGATTAATGAGACTGGAAAATAACTGAGAAAGTATCATTAAATTAGAAAATATAATCAAAATAATCTCATAACGTGAAAGATTTTTTAAATACACTGCAATTACACTTAGTGGAGACAATACAAGTAATTTAAGCCTTAAACAAATAGTTGTTTTTCTTAAACTTTAAGGTAGTTTTCATCTCTTAGGATCTGCCTAACGTGACAAACCACTTTTTAGTCACAAACACAACAAAGTCATAGAACCACAAACTGTTAGGAAAAAATGCTGAGTGATCACTTACCATATAGTAACCAGTATGATAGCCACTCATGTACCAGGATATTAACATACTTCCCAAAGCATCAGCATCATCAAGAGAATCTGGACATATAGGAGGAGGTGGGGGAATTATCTGAAAATGGAGATAAATACATGTTAGAGTTAGTAAGCAAAAATGTGAAGTCTGGAGACCCATTTTATGGAGAGAATGCTGGATGTTAGTTGTATCTT
>NW_006436298.1:7188776-7209996 GCF_000325575.1 Pteropus alecto
TCATCTATTCAAACTTTTATTTTTTTAAATTTTTAAAAAATATTTTTTAAAGCCTACAGCACCTGGTATTCCTAGGTGGTCTCCCATCCAAGTACTAACCAGGCCTGACCATGCTTAGTTTCTAAATTTTTGTTTTTTAAATCTCACATTTGGAGAAAGCCAACCAGTAACAACACAAGACCAACAAAATTAGAGTCCAAACTAAGTCATGTAAAATGTTTGAACATTTTGCTTTGATTAGAACTATTTTTCTGTTCCATTATGAAGGTATGGGTAAAAGACCAAGCATGAATACTTTGATAGTTTTCCTCAAAAAATACCCACACGGCATTTTAGAAAAAGGTTTTAGGTAGAATATTTGAACTGCTCCCACCCCAACACACACAGTTGGCCAAAAAGTGTCTTTGTACCTAGCCCACTGCTGTTATCTAAAAGTCTACCATTAGATATCCAGATAGTCTACATTGTCAGAAGCTAACATCTAAGCATATCTAGAAGGGCAAAACATAAATCCTTATGTGCAATATAATTAAATCCTTTCAAGTAGGAGCTACTTGCCTATAGAATGACATGCAACTTTGCCAAGAAAGAAGCAGGGGGTAAGAGGTGGGGTTATAAGAGGAATGAGTCTGGGTAGCAGAAGAGCATTAAAAAAAAAAACCCAAGGCTTAGTTCAAATTTTTACCCATTAGAACCTGGCCCAAGGGATGGTCTAAAATGACATTTCCTAATTACCATACTATGTATGAAAGCAATGTTTAATCTAAATTCTTTTGCACTTACTGGTGGTCCAGAAGGAAATGGAGGCAGCCAGCACGACAGGAAGTGTGGTGGTGGTGGTGGTGGTGGTGGGCCACTGAATTTTAGACCTGGCTGTAAAAAGTATTTCAAAGGAAGATTAATTTACCCATTTTAATATAAAAGGATGAAAAAAGATTAAATGCCAAAAGAATTAAAATAACTGCCCAGAATATCTATATTAATATATTAGAAAGATTAAATAGAGTTGCATGTACCAAATGCTGAGGTCAAATAGACTAATAAATCTTGATTTTTCTCATTTCCTTTCTATGAACATTCAAGAAGTAAAACAAAAGATTTTTAATTACCTAATAAACCAAGAGAGTGTACTTAGCAATATACTTCAATCATTAACTACGTTGTATAACTTTTATTTTTCAATTAGAGTTGACACTCAATACTATTTTATATTAGTTTCAAGTGTACAGCACAGTGGTTAGACATTTCTATAATATACAAAGCATCCCCCCAGATCAGTCTAGTACCCACCTGACACTATACATAGTTATTACAACATTTTATTGTCTATATTTCCTACGCTGTACATCCCTGTACTCTTGCCTGTGACTATTTTATACCTACCAATTTGTACTTTTTACTTCCTTCACAATTTTCACCCAGCCACCCAACCCCTCAATTTTTTGAGGAACCTCCAAACTGTTTTCCACAGGGGCTGTACCAATTTGCAATCCCACCACCAGTGGACAAGGTACCATTTTCTACATCCTCAGCAACACTTATTTTTTGATTTACTGATGATGTAAGGTGATATCTCATTATAGTTTTAATTTGCATTTCTCTGATAATTAGTGATGTTGCGCATCTTTTTGTATAATATTTTTACGGACAGCCTTTTGTTAGTTACATAGGCTAACTTAGAGTGTGTATTGTAAAAATTAGTAAACCTCTCACTCAAGAAAAATCAGCCCCCTGAGATCAACAAAACATGGTATCTCTCTATATATATCTACATATCTATCTATATATGTATAAATTAAGAGATTTGATCATTCTATAAACTGTAATATAATGTAAACCTCAAGAATGATCTCACAGATAACAAATTTTAATGTCATGCTTGATTTTTTTGAGTTTTAAAATTATTATTGACTGAATACCATAACCTCCAGTAAAGATACCATTACTTTATATAAAACAACTAGACAGGGATATATTTACTTGGGTTCCATGATAAAATCTAAAATATAAATCTTTTTAAACTTGATTTATTACTTATAACCAAAAGAATCATAAGTGAAAATAATATTTGCATTTTATTCTAAAACAATCTGGGAGCTCCTTAGGATTTTATCTGTATTAGATGTATTAAATGTAAAAACTATATTCTCTTCCAATTTTTATATCTTATACAAGTGACTTGGGGAACTATAGTACAACAGTCAGTTAATAAAATATACTAACTTAAGTTCACTACATTAGTTTAATACTCCCTAAAAGTAGTTGGAAAAGCCTTTCATTATATACTATTCTGCATTACTATCTTATTTCCTTTTCAAAGAATTCTCAATTATGTATTTACAAAATTTACAGAAAGCTACAAAAGTTTCATGGAAAAGCTACAATTCTCTTAATGGAGGGGTTGAATTTTCCAATATTAACTACACCCTGGTAAACTTTTTCTGTGCAGAAGTTACCTTTCCTGGTCCCAGTCCTGATCCTGGCATAGGGGGAGGTGGAGGGAGAAAAGAGTTCCATGGAGCCGCTTTTGACTTGATGTTATTCGGTTTATTTCCAGGAGACCTAGAGGAGGTCTCACTTTCATCTGTTGAAATTTGACTTTCATTTTCATTCTTTAAAAAGAAAAAAATACATGCATTTTTGTTATATGGGTATCATTAAGAAAAATGTAATCCCTTAGTGGATCAAACTGACAGCTAGTTATACTGTTTCTCATTTAGTCTCTCAAGAATTCTATATTTTTGGTATCCTTACCTCTTGAGCATTCTGTTCTGTATCATTAGCTACTTCAGATGCTGGGGAAAGTAGATCAGATAGATTTTGCTCCTCTCTATTTCCATATCCAGTGTAAACTACAACACAAGTTTCTCTCTTAAAATCAACTGAAGCAATGGTAGCTGGGTAAACACAGCCGTCTTCTGACCAAATGGCAGAACATTTGTCACCAACTTTCCACTATAAAAAAACAAAACGAAAGACACACACACACCTATAAAGAGGGTAAACTATAATCTTGTTTAGGTGGGGTGGGGTAGGGTGGGAGTGGAAAGGATAGTCTCCAGTTAACTGATATAGAAAGCATAATAAAACAGTGGAAAAGACTTGCAGCCAAAAATACATAAATTTGAATTCCAACATAAATATAATTCTGTTATTTATATAATTGTGTATATAACTTCTGCCATTTTTATAATTGTGGACAAGTTTCTTAATCTCTTTATTTCTATTAAGTGGACATAATATGTAACATAATCTACCTCACTGATGTGTCATGAGGAATAGAAAAAAGGGAATGCGTGTAAGTGTCCAGCATCCTGGCTTGGCACATAGCAAATGCTTAACAAATATTAGCTCTCTTCTCCACTGGAAATGATGAAACTAAAGAGACTAATGAGACGCCAAAATACTTAGATTCTAAGTCTGTTTTAAATAGCAGAAATGACTCTGCCTAGAATTTTTGGTTTCTGGGTATTAATGGTTTCAGGGCTTTTGGAGGACAAAAAGAATACCCATCTATCAGTTTAAGAATAAAACACTGCCAATTCAGTTTAAGGCCTTCAGGTACTCGTCCCAAATAAAACTGCCTTCTTCCCCCTCCCTCCCACATAAGGTAAACACTGTCCTGAATTTGGTATTTATCATTCCTACCCAATCCTTTATACTTTTATTTACATGCATGTTCCTAAACAATAGGAAGTTTAATAGTTGTTTTAGAAATTTTATTATTACATGTCAATGGAAAACACTACTAATCATTTAAGTTAAAGATATTTTACACTATTTAATAAAAACAGTATGAAGAAATTCTTTAAAGTTAAATCTGTGTTTTAAAATAACCTGTTTCAAGGAAGTTGTGGTATTCCTTTTTTGGCTTTTATTCTTCTTAGCAGGTTTTCTTTTAGGTGTGCCTTTTGGTTTATCTGAAGCTTCAGAAATGTCACCATTCTTCAGAGCATGCTGTGGAAATATAAATAGAAATATACATGTTATAGAATGATAAAGAAAATGTCACAATATAACTCACTCATTATAAACTGGTCTCTAGGTCCCTCCAACTCCAATAGCCTCTTTTCACCATCCCACATGCTACAGAAACTGCCCCCAAAGGCATCATATAACTGATTATCAGTTCTAAACACCCCTTTAATCGAGCTTCCTCACTCTCAACCTTCCTGTAACATTAGACTCTGTTGATCATTTCTTCTTGATACTCATGATGTTTTGGATGACGATGTAGGGCCCCAATACTTTTATTACTTCTCTGATCATGTCTTAAACTTGGGCATTCCCAATAAAATTTGGCCATCCTTCTTTACCTGATTATAATGATCTATTCCTATTACTTCAATTATAATCTCTATACAAACAGACTTCCAAAGCTATTATCCAGCTCTGACTTTTCTCCTTAGTTCAACATTTCCAATTACCAATTTCATATCTTCATGTTTACCTCAAACTCAATAAAACTAAAAGTAAACTAATTTTTCCTCAAATCAGTTCTTTTCCTCTATTTGGACTACTTCCCCCTATGATATCAGCAACCCCATCCCACATTGAGCCCCACTTTAATCTGCATTTTATAGAACTCTCTTGGTAACCCTAAATTACTGTACTTCTAGTCTACTAAATGTAGCTTCAAAGATGGTATACACGTTTGATCTTTTTATCTCAAGCTACAGGAATGGCTATGGGAAGGATGTGGACTCTATGTTTGGTGTCCTGTATGAGTGTATGCTCTCTGTCTGGACTACTGAAAGTTTACACGTGGTGCTCAATAAGACTAAATACCTCTGACAGTAGGTAAAGTGATAATGTTGGACAACTGTATAAATGTCTTATTTGGGCCTCAAAAACAGAATACACCCCCTAAAAGAACTGTATCTTCCTACCAATAGGAACACTTGACTTGACACCCAACTTACTGGCTTTGGGGAAGATCAAGCACTTAAAACAGTGCCTAGAATGTTGTAAACACTCTTTAAGTATTAATTACTGCACTACTGCTATTTATTATCATTTCAATAAAGGCTGGTTAAATGTTTGAAAATTATAATTCAGACTTGTCCACTTATCTGAATTAGAGGACTTCCAGAGTTCGAAGCAATGTAAACATACTAAAAGCAACAAATGTTTAAAACTCAAATTGCCTCTGTCAAAGGGATGACATACAGACAGGCTACCTACCAACTTCTAAAGGAAGATATCTAATTTAACTAACCCATATTATCTTTTAATCTTCAAAATTAGAACCGAATCATATGGATACTTTACTGTATAAATGTTATCAATTTTTCTCCCAAGTGAATAACATGAGGAAATAAGGAAAAGAATTAAGTATTTCATACCTTAAATGAAGCCACGGCTTTATCGTAAGCTTTTATCAATGCTGTGTCATCCCAAATGTCGGAATCATCACTCTGGGAGAGGTAAAAAATAAAAATAATATAAACTTGGATAGGTTTCATCAAAAAAAGTACACTAGTACCAAGAGCCATCTTAATCCAAACATAAAATTCAACTAAAAGTGGGTATTTAAAAATCTTAAATATAAACACAAGAAACATACTTGGCTTAGATATTACATGACATTACTCCTAGATTAGTTATATGTAAATGTTCTAAGAGGCATGCCATGAAGTGAATGCTCCTCAATTTTATTCCTATCCACCAACCATAGTGGATCAGTTCAAGAGTAACTCACATTTCAATCTTTTCTAAAAGCAGATAAAAGGTTTAGTTTGGCAAACCAAGGATAAGATAAAGGGTTTAGTTTTAGTGGGAAAACATCTGATATTAATCTGGAAAAGACCTAAAAATCATTCCTATTTTTGAATTAAATTTAATGGATGCTTAGTAGAGTTTAAATTTAATTCAATTAAAAACATTTTTGAGCACCCACTAAATATTCATCACTGAGAGGCATGAAATCATGCCACCTGCTCACAAGAGACAGTTTAATCAGGGAGTTAAGACATATTGTCAGACAAAACAAAAAAAGAATAGAAAACAAGTATGATCAAATATTAAAATGTAAAGTACAAATATTTTAATTAAACAGAAATAGATTTTCTCCAGTTCAAGATGATGACATAGAAGATCCTGAACTCAACCACTCCCACCAACATACCAAATTTATAGCTATGCAGAGTACAATTTTCTCTGAAAAAAGCCTAAAGAATAGCTGAGTGACTTCCTACATATGGGACAAGCAAGGAAAAAAAACCAACACTGAAGCAGTAGGAGGCTGAAACACAATCTCACCGTAAATCCCAACCCTGGTGCAGCAATCCACATTCAGGAGGGAACTCAAAGCCTGAAGCTTCTCTCTGAAGAGCAAAGGATTTGAACCCATATTGTGCACTCTAATTTTTCAAGCTTTTTCTGAGAGATGAGCCCCCAAAATATCTAGCTTTGAAAACCAAGGGGGGCTTAGGTCCATGAGATCCACAAGGAATGGCAAACTAGGTACAGGTTCTTAAAGGACTGGAGTGCCTGGGCTCACCTGCCCCAGGACCAGTGCAGAAGATGCCAATTAAGAAACACCCACACTTCATGTACTCAAGGCATTGGCCTAAGGGTCAGGCATCTAATTTAATACACATCTAGAGGTCTGCTAGAATAATCTCCAGGGACTGAGGCTGGCAGGTGCTGTCTTTTTGCTCTCTGCCTTGCTCCAGCTGGTGGGCTCCATTTTTGAGTTCTCCCTCTGCCAGGCTCGATATCATTGGAGCTCTTACACATGTCTAGCACTCCAGTTTTTACCTCTAGTTTCCCAGTTTTTGCACTGCTGCCCAGGGAATGCTCCTTGCCTACCTGTGTCTGCTGGCTGGGGGACTTGCATTTGTAGGTCCCAACAGGCTGTATCAATTGGACAGACAGCTCTTGGTAGGCTAGCATCTCAAGGGCACTGCACAACAGTGGACTGAAACACATTCCCAGCCTTTCTGTGGAAAAGACCTACTTGCTTGTCCAGGAAGTTTTGCCTAAGGGGCAGGCTTCTGGTTTGGCACATATCTAGTAACCTATGGAGATGCTCCCAGGAAGCGGAAGCCGGTGGACATAATCTTTGTCCTTTCTCTCTGCCTTGCTCCAATTCACTGTTATCTTCTAGAAAGGAGCTTATACACTCATCTGGTACCCTGATTACTGCAACTTGAGCCCAGAGAACACTTTAAGATGCTTGGTTTTGATGGCCAGTGGGGACTTTCACTTGCTTCCCAGTGGCCAATATATATTTGCATACTTTAAGAGCTGCTGCTTGAGGGTCTGGCTTCCAATCAGCCTTAATTGAGATTCTTCCCCTTGAGACACTAAGTCTTTGACCATACTTAAAGGTTTGAGAGACAACCAAAAGCTGAGGCAAGGTTAAAAGATAAGGTTCATCTAAATGAGGCCACACCTTGATTTCAGGGAGAGGTGGCTGTTTAATGCACAGAAACCAACACAGAGTCAAGCAAAATGAAGAAATAGAGAAATAAGTTCCAAACAAACAAAAAAAACAAGATAAAAACCTCAGGAAAAAGTCCTTAATGATAATGAAAATAAATGATGTATCCAACAAAGAGCTCAAAATAATAAAGATGCTCACCAAACTCAGAAAAATGGATGCACACTGTGAGAACTGCAATAGATAGAAAATATAAGAAAGTAGCAAACAAATCATAGAGCTGAAGAATACAACAACTTCACTGAAAAATATAATAGAGGGGTTCGACAATAGCCTGAATGAAGCAGAAGGATCAGTGAACTAAAACAAAGGGCAGTGGAACATACTCCATCAAAGCAGCAAAAAGAAAAAATGAAAAAAAAACTGAAGGCAGCTTAAGGACTTATGAGAGAACATCAAGAAGGCAAAAACATTTGTATTATAGGGATCTCAAGAGGAGAAGAAAGAGAGAAAAGAGAGGAAACCTTATTTGAAGAAAAAATGGTTGAAAACTTCTCTAACAGACATCTAGATCCAGGAAGAAGGAAACAGACATCTAGATCCAGAAGTCTAGAAAGTTCCAAAACAGATGAACCCAAAGAGACCCAAAACACACCATATTTAAAGTGTCAGAAGTTCAAGACAAGCAGAGAATTTTAAAAGCAAGAAAAGAAAAACAACTTGTTACATATAAAGAAACCCCCATAAGACTAAGATTTTTCAGCAGAAACTTTGCAGGCCAGAAGGAATGTCACGATATACTTAAAAGTGCTGAAAGAAAATACCACCAATCATGAGTACTCTTATCCACCAAAGTTACCATTCAGAATTAAAGGAAAGATAAAGAGTTTTATAGACAAGCAAAAGCTAAAGGAGTTCATAATCACTAAACCAGCCTTACAAGAAATGTTAAAGGGATTTCTTTAAGCTAAAAGGAAGAAGAGTGAAATTTAGGAACAAAAAAACATATGAAAGTATAAATCTGAAGGTATTTACATACTAAAGGTGGAGGATTAATCATTTATAAAACTACTATGAAGGTTAAAAGATAAAACAAAAACTATAACTACATTAGTTAAGGAACATACAAGATAAAAAATGTAAAATGAGACATCAAAAACAAAATGTGGGGCAGGAGTAAAAATGTAGAGCTTTAGAATGCATGCAAATCAAAGAAATCAACTTAAAATTGACAGTTATAAGTTATTATAAGACTCATGGTAACCAAAAAGTAAAAACCTATCATAAATACACAGAAGATAAAGAGAAAGAAACCTAAATATACCAATAAAGAAAATCATTAAACCACAAAGGAAGAGAGCAAGAAAAGGTACAGAGAAATTACAAAAAAAAGTCCAAAAACAATTAACAAAATGGCAATGTCTATACCTATCAATAATTACTTTAAATGTAAAAAGACTAAATTCTCCAGTAGAAAGACCCAGAGAGGTTAAACAGGTAAAAAAAGAAAAAAAGCCGAGGCCCATCTATCTATATGCTGCCTACAAGATAACCACTTCAGATGTAAGAACACACACAGACTGAAAGTAAAGGAATGGAAAAAGATATTCCATGCAACCAGAAATCAAAAGAAAGTGGTGGTACCTGTACTTATTTCATTCAAAATAGACTTTAAAACAAAGACTGTAATAAGAGACAAGGACATGACAAATGATAAAGGGGTCAATCCAACAGGAGGATATTTGTAAATATTTATGCACCCAAGAGTACCTAAATATATAAGGCAAATATTGACAGCTATCAAGGGAGATATAAACAAAAATACAATAATAGGGAACTTTAATACTCCAATTTCATCAATGGACCATCCAGACAGAAAATCAATATGGAAACGTCGACCTTAAACAACTCATTATACCAGATGGATGCAACATATACACAAAACATGTCATCCAAATGCAACAGAATACACGTTTTTCCCAAGTGCACATAGAACATTCTCCAGGATATAACATATGTTAGAGCACAAAACAAGTTTTAATGAATTTAAGATTAAAATTATATAAAGCATTTTTTGGCCACATAGTATGAAAATAGAAATTACAAGAAGAAAATTTTTAAATTCATAAATATGTGGAGATTAAGAAGCATGTATTGAACAACCAATGGGTCAAAGAAGAAATCAAAAGAGAAATAAAAAAATACCTTGAGACAAATGAAAATGGAAATACAATATACCAAAACTTATGGAACACAGCAAAAGCAGTTCTAAGCAAGAAGTTCATAATGAAAATGCCTATATCAAGAAACAAAACCTCAAACCACCTAAATTTACACCTCAAGGACACAGAAAAAGAAAAAATGAAAACCAAATTTAGAAGGAAGGAAATAAAGATCTGAATGGAAATAAAATAGAAACTAAAAAGACAAAAGAGCAATAAACCTAAGAACTGATGCTTTGAGAAGATAAAGAAAACTGACAAATGTTTAAATGGACTCACAAAGAAAAAAAAATGACTCAAATAAATATAATCATAAATGAAAGCAAAGACATTACAACTGATAACACAGAAATACAAAGGCTCATAAGAGACTACAAATTTGACAACCTAGAAGAAATGGGTAAATTCCTAGGAACATACTCCTACCAAGAATGAATTGTGTAAGTATTGTGTAATTGTGTAACTGTGTGGTGACGGATGTTAACTAGACATACTGAGATAATTTTGCAATGTGTACAAATATCATTATGTTCACACCTCAAATTAAAGTTCTATGTCAATTACATTTCAATTTTTAAAAAAAGGAGAAAGCAAGGAAATGAATACATGCTGGATGACATGGAGGAAACAGGCCTAGGAAATAAAAACTAAAAGGATCTGGATATGTAGAGAAGAAATAAAAACCATTCCAAGGAAGACCATGAGCCAAAATAAGCATAGAAGCATAAATAAACACACAGCCTGTATGTTTCCACTTGTAAAAGGTATTTAAAGTAGTCAAATTCACAAACAGAAAGTGAAATAGTGGTTGTCAAGGGTTGAGGGGAGGGGCAAATGAGAAGTTGTTTAAAGGGCAGAGTTTCAGTTTTGCAAGATGAAAAAGCTCTGGAAATCTACTGAATAACAATGTAAATATACTTAACACTACTGAATTGTACACTTAACAATGGTTAAGATAAACTTTATGTTCTGTGTGTTTTTTACACCACAATTAAAAATAAAAATACAACAACGTATTTGAAGGTTCAATAAGGCAACAAATCCAACTAGAATCAGGTTCATGCTATAGAGTAGCTGGAGACAAGTTTGGATACATAATGTTGGTGATAAGAAGACATATTACAAGACACTTTCAATTAGTCTTGGATTTGATACAGTAACAGTCAATCAATGAGTTCCAAGGAATTTCGCTATAAAATTCATTTAGTTGTAAAACTAATTTTGGTCATTTCATGTTAATCTCCATTATACACAGAGAAATAGGTTCCAATGTGAAACTCATTACATGATAAAAAGTACTTAAAATCATTAAGTAATTTTGCAGATAAGGAAAGTAATCACAAATAAGTAATTGATTTGTTCAACATTACACTGCCATTTGGAAGGGTAGATGTTCCTTATAGATTTGGTAAAGGGCAAGAAAGGAAACAGTAGAAATTAAGGGTCCTGAAGAAATGTCAAAAATCACAAAATTAGAAGACACATCAATTCTCCTGCAACTGCAAAAGGTACTACTGATAAAAGAAGTGCACTTTACAGTATCAACAGAAGATGGCAATCTTAAAAGATATGTAGCAACCCAAACTGCGCACTTCTTAACTGTTATTATCAGACCAGGAAAACAAGACATTTCAAAATGAACAGAAAACAAAGACATCTATACAAAGCTATTACAAGAAAAAACACCTTCTCAAATAATCACAAAGAGAAGAAAACACTACACCCAACTGAAATTAAATATTCTTGAACTAGCATCCACAATATGGAAAAAAAACCACAAAAATGTTTTAAAATCAGGTGAAAAAATAGGGTGAAATGGGAAAATCTGAATCAGGAGTTAAACAAAATCAAGAAAGAAATGGAAGGAAATGTAATTTTGACTACAAGGTAGGATATATTTGACTGAAAATCTAAAGAGTACCAAGGAAAAGACATGGGGGGAAAAAAAGGAATAAAAATAAGTGAAGTGGTAAATATAGATGATTAGCAAAAAGTATCTAACATATGTATAAATGGGGTCCGTGAAGAATAAAAACTTAAAAAACAAAAATCTCTCTCTAAAAAAAAAAAATTCCTCAGAGCATCTAAGCAAAAATACCAAGTCATTTACAAAATAAAAAAATATAGTTAGTATTAGACTTTTTCATAGAAATTTATGGCAAAAAGTATGAGCCAAGGATTGTGTGTGTGATTGTGTGTGTGTGTGTGTGTGTGTGTGTGTGTGTCTCCTACCCTGTAGTCAAAATTACTTTTTCTTCCATTTCTTTCTTGATTTTGTTTAACTCTTGATTCAGATTTTCCCATTTTGCCCCATTTTTTCATCTGATTTTAAAACATTTTTGCTTCAAGGTGGTTCTTTCCATTTTGCGGATGTAGTTTAAGAATATATATATATATACACCCTAGCTGTCTTCAGCAGCAAGACTAAGTTTAAAATGTGGAAGAATACTGTACTCACTTGCCTTTCCAGAGAACTCTACTGAAGAAGTTTCACCCAAGCAAGATACGACCAGAGAAAACTTGGTTAGAAAAAAGCAAAATTGTTAGCATCAAATATATTTAAGTGCAGATCTAAGAGAAAAGTATATTAAATTGACAAGCTGGTTTTAAAACTCATATGGAAATAAAATGAACTTAAAATAGCCAAAATAATTTTGAAAAAGCAAAGTGAAGCTGGAGGACTTGAGGTGTACTCTAAACCTACAGTAATCAAGAAAGTGTGGTATTAGCATCAAGGTAGACAAACAGACTAATGCAATGACATTAAGAGTCAGAAATAGTCCCATACATATGATTGATTTGAAACAAAGGTACAAATGCAGTTTAGAAGAGAAAACATAGGTTTAACAAATGGTGCTAGTTAATTGGAAATTCTTACGCAAAAGAACAAATTTTGATCCATATACAAAAATTAACATATATAAAAATTAACTCATAACGTACCATGGACCTAAATGTAAAACCTCAAACTACAAAATCTAAAAGAAAATCTTTGCAACCTTAGATTGTCTGCAACAAAAGAATAAACCACCAAAGCAAAAACTGAATAATTAGATTTCAGCAAAAGAATTTCTGTTCTAAAAAGACACTGCCAATTATTCGCAGTGGCCAAGACAAGGAAGCAATCGAAGTGTCCTATGATAGATTGGATAAAGAAGCTGTGGTACATATATACAATGGAATATTACTCAGCCATAAGAAGAGATGAAATATTGCCATTTGCAACAACATGGATGGACCTCGAAATAATCATACCAAGCCAGACAGAAAAAGTTGAAAATCACATGATATCACTTATATGTGGGATATAAACCTAAAAGCAAAAAAATGAACAGGACAAACAGAGACTCATG
Source organism: Pteropus alecto (assembly GCF_000325575.1). Taxonomy (NCBI): domain Eukaryota; kingdom Metazoa; phylum Chordata; class Mammalia; order Chiroptera; family Pteropodidae; genus Pteropus; species Pteropus alecto. The sequence goes on from NW_006436298.1 coordinate 7,201,739, forward strand.
GACAATGGACTAGTTGTTACCAGCGGGAAGGAGGAGAGGCGGGAGGTAGACAGGGAAAAAAAATTGAAATAATTTCTTCAATTAAAAAAATAATTTTAAAAAAAGACACTGTTAAGAGACTGAAAAACCAAGCCAAACTGGGAGAAAATATTTGCAAATTACTTGATAAAAGGTTTTGTATCTAGCGTGTATGAAAAACTCTCAAATCTCAATAAAAAGAAAACAAACCAAGTTAAAAATGGGCAAGATTTGAAGACACTTTGCCAAATAAACACATAAAATGAGCAACATCATTAGTCACCAGGGAAATGTTAAGTAAAACAAGATGCCACTACACATCTAATAGAATGTCTAAATTTAACACAAGACTGACAATAAGTGTTAGCAAATGGAACTTTCATACATTGCTAATCGAAATGTAAAATGGTACCACCACTTTGAGTTTAGCAGCTTCTTAAAGAGTTAAAATACATGACCTAGATATTCACTAAAGAGAAATGAAAGCATATGTCATACAAAGTCTTCTACACTAATACTCATGGCAGCTCTATTTGTAACAGCCCCAAACTGGAATCAAACTAAATGTTCATGAACAAGTGAATGGATAAGCATATTTAGTATATTCATGCAATGGAATACTACAGCAATAACAAGGATTGAACAAATGATATACACAACAAAATGGAAGAAACTCAAAATAACTATGTTGAGCAGGAGAAGCCAGACAAAAAGGATTCCAAATTTATAAAATTCTAGAAAATGCAGACTAACCTATGGTGACAGGAAGTGAATCAGCAGTTGTGTAGGGACAGATGAGGAGAGATGAGAGGGAAGGATTACAAGGAGTATAATGAAATCTAAACCAGCCCATACACTGAGACCACATGAAGCCCTGAGACGATATGAAGAAACGACCTGTCGATCCATAGATGCTCAGTCCTCAGCTACTGTGTGGACGCAACCACATGAAAAGATCTGAAGAACTAACAGCAAGGCTTCACAAATTCCTAACGGACAGAAACTATGAGAAATAATAATTATTGTTTTAAGCTACTAAGTTTTGAGTGATTTGTTACACAGCAACCAAAACAGACCATCAGGACTGCCTTATGTTTCTCAGTCACCACCAGAAACAGCCCAGGTTTCTCAAGTTATATATAACCAGAAACAGCCCAGGTTTCTCGTTATTCTTCATGTTCTGCCATTTTCTACCACTTCTCAGCTACTGACACTTCCACTGTGCTCTCCTGAGTAATCGGCAACCCCACCCCCACCCCATGTCTTTAACCTCTTCTTTGAATACTCCCTTCATCTTCTTGCTCTAAAATCTGGCTTTCTTTGAGGATGCCGTTTTCCATGCAGCTATCTCAAATAAATGTTTTTCTCCTTCATGTCCTTCAAATCTCTGTACCAAAGGTGAGGAAGAAACCTTTCTTGCTCCTGACTTTCACATTATTCTCCTTCTTTCCTCCCTAAAAACTCCCAGTTTTGAAAATCCTGTTACCAGACTCCAGTCTACTATCCCTCTCCTTATTGCAATCATCTACAGTCATCTGGGCACACTTCCTCATTCTCTAAGATTTATATCTCAGTACTCTCTCTGACACTACTGTCATAATTCTTGGTTATTTAAAAACCCTTGTAGATGATCCTACCAATAGCCTATTCTTGCAGGTCTTTAAATTTTTTTCTATCAACGATATTGTATACCACCCAATCTCAACTACTCAATTCTATGGACTTTATTATAACCAGTAACTACAACCTCTCCAAAAATTCAGCTTCAAGAATCCTACTCTCCAACCACCACCTTCTAGGCTCTGCAACTTATTCCTTCTGGTAGCTCAATAATGATAATCACTTTACTTCACTGGAAATAGCAAAACATTGATCCTCTCGCTTTTTAAATTGTCCCTCACTGTTCTAGCATCCTCACCTCCTTTCTTAGCCAGCTTAAATCCCATGGACAATCGTGAAGATTAATTGACTTGTACCTCTCCCTCTTCTTCATATTCACTTGGTAAAACTACAAGCATAACTGAGATATTGCCAGTTTAGTTCCAGACCACGTATTAAAGTCAGCATCACAACAAAGATAGTTGTAATCTTTTTGCTGGTGGAGGGTCTTGAAGTTTGTAAAAAAAAAAAAAAAAAAAAAAAATGCAACACCTGTGGAGCACAATAAACATGAAGCGCAATAAAATGAAGTATGCCTATACAACCCTATTAATTTCAACTATTGGTTTACTCTGTGCCTGGCCTCACACACCTGAATTGAATTTAGCTGGCGAAAAACATGATCGTGCTGTTCAGCCTCCTTTAATTTCATGATTACAAATCTCAAGTAGGCCTTTAATGTTGCCTAGCAATGTTTCCACTATATTTCCCTAGTCCAACACTCAATCCACTGTCCTAGAGACCTACTTCCTACCTTGTCTCTGCTCAAACCTCCAACACCTGTCCATCCTCACTCCTAGCTGATGACCTTATTTCTTTTACTGAGAAAACAGAAACAATCAAAAGAGCACTTTCACAATCTCCCTCCACCATATCTGCCCATTCACACAGATTTGCACCCATATAACTGCCGCCACATTAACTGTCAATGTACCTAACAAAGGCCAAATCCATTTCCTCTTATCTACTCCAGAACACTGCTTCAGCAATTCTCTCCTGCATCAATTTTTCCATCTTTACTGGACCTTTCCTATATGCCCACTAACATGCTGAACTGTTTCTTCCATCTTAAAAACAAACAAAACACGCAATTCGGAATCCTCTTTATCTCACTTCTCCATTACAATAAAACTCGAACTATTTGTTTACAAATGTTGCCTTGATTTTCTCCTCTCCAACTCTCACTCCAATCAGATTTCGCCACTATTTCGACCAAAAGCTGATCCTCTCTTTTATAAACCTGATCTACCTGAAGTTTTCCCCATCTCAGTACATTTGTAAAAGACAACTTCATCTTTTACAACTGTTCAGGATGGTCTTAAAGTTATCCTTGAATTTCCTCTCTCAAGCCTCCATTATCGGAATCATGTCCAACACCTGTTGCCTCTGACTTCAAAATATATCAAGAATCCGAGTACTTTGCTTTCCTTTGCTGACACCTGGATCTAAGTCTGGGTCGTTTCCGTAGACTCCTAATGTCCTTACTTCGCCCTGGCCTGCCCTCACCACCTCCGCGACGGAGCGTACAAACCAAAGTACGATCAAGTTGGTTAGGGCCTCGGCTCTAAGCTATCAGGGTACTCAAGCTGCGCGAGGAATTAGCTTGCGGCTGCAGCTCCCAAATGGGGAAAGATGTAGAAACATACGGACCACAGTCCAGCAGTGGCCAGGTCCCGCCCCGCAGCCGGGGAAGGACCATGGGCGATGGGAAGTGGGCGCTCGTCCAGAGGCAGAGCCAGCCGCGGCCTCACCTGGCCTGCGCCCCGCCGGAACAGCACCGAGTCCTCCTGCTCCGGGACACCGCCACCACCGCCTTCCACCCCCATCGCCATCGCGAGGCTACCGCGGGGTGCGCAGCATGGGCTGCGTGCCTCCGAAAATGACGACTTCCGCCGCCCGGGGCCTCTGGGCGCGGAAGAGTACGGTGGCCTGGAAAGCGAGCCCGCGGCGTGGAGGACTGCGCGCTCTTTACGTGTGGTCGCCTCCTGATTTCACTGATCGCTCTCGTTTTTCTTTTCTGTAGTCTCTCAATTTTTTGAGTTCACTTTTTCGTATATTCGTAGAGTGATTCTACCACAGTGTTTTCGTTTTTAATAATAAATTTATTTTAGAAAATAGTGTTCATTGCGGGCAATTTAGTGAATGTGGATAACGGAAAACAATGAAAATCAGTCCGGAGGTAACCAATAATAATATAGCTGTTCTAAAAGTGCACAAAAGTTTTGTTTTGTTTTGTTTTTTCGACAACAACTCTACGAATTAGGGGCTCTTATTTTAAAGATGAACAAACTGAGGCACAGTGTGTTTACACAGCTCCCTGGAATGCAGGCGGTAGAGTTCATGCTTTTAGACACTTCCCAACTTTGACTTTTAGGTTAATATCCGTTCTCCCAAATCTTTCTTAGTAAATTTTTTGACTTAAATGGGATCAAATGATATTCTTAGTTCTTACCATTTACTTTTCCAGTATTCTTTATTAGGAGTTTAGAATTGCTTAATGACTTCATGTACATATTACACCCTCACTGATAAACTAGACATCTGATTATGTAATTTAAAATTCTGGCAAAAGCAACATAAAATAAAAGGACAAACAATAGTTGGTAGCATGCGAGAAAATACTAATATTCCTAATATCTTTTAAAAAGCTTTGTCAAAAGTAAAAACAGCAAAACAGACAAAGGTAAAAAAGTTATTCATTGAGGAAAAAAACAGAAATGGCCAATAAATATGAAAATAAGCCAAACTCTGGAAGCTCTGTACTCAGTGTGCCTGGGTTCCTATCCTTAACCTGCCACTTACTAGCTGCTGACCTTGGGGGGAGATTCTTTAACCCAAATCTCAATTTATCTATAAAAATGGATATAACAGTAGTACCTACATGTGAAGACTAAATGAAATACAAAAGGCAGAAAACAAGGGGAGTTTACCAAAAAATTTACAAATGTCCAGTAAACATGAAAATATGCTCGACATCTAGTCACAGAATTGCAAATTAAAAACTAAGAACCAATTTTCACTTGGGTTGGCAAAATTATTAGAGATTAATAATATCTGATGTTATCAAGAGCATGAAAGTGCTACCCTCTTGTTGGAAAAATACAAACATGTTTAAAAATACAAACATGTATACCTTTACCCTAGGAATCCTATCTTTAAGAATCTATTCGTATAGAAATAAAAGCACCAGTACATAGGGTTAAGTATGGCAGCATATATTACAGAATTGTTTGTAGTGGCAAAAGCTTACAAACATCCTGATTGTCCATGAATAAGGAAGTGACTGGATAAATTACTGTACATCTATACTATGGTCAGCTCTATATGTACTGACTTGTGGGATGGCTATTAAATAAAAAGCATCAAGTTACAACTAAGATTTTCATTTTTCTTTAAAAAAACTTTATGTAGTGAGTTGAATGGTGGCCCCAAAATGATATGTACACCAGAAACTTGTGAATGTGAACTTATTTGGGAAAAGGTTTTTGCTGATGTAATTAAGAATCTTGAGATGAGATCATTGTGGATTAGAGTAGGCCCTAAATCCAAGACTAAATCCTCAGAAGAGACATGAAGACGACAGAAAAGAAGGCCATGTGAAGACAAAGGCAGAAATAGGATCTATGCTGCCACAGCTCAGGTAATGCCTGGAGCTACTAGGAGCTGGAAGAGCCAAGCAAGGATTATTCCCTTAGACTCTTCAGAAGGTGTACGGTCCTGTTGACACCCTGCTTTTAGATTTTTGGCCTCTAGAACTGTGAGAGAATACATTTCGGTTATTGTAAGCCACCAAGTTTGTGGTGATTTGTTATGACAGCCCTAGGAAACTTCCCATATCCCTTAGTTATATATATGTTTAAACATGTGTGCATGAGCACTGAGAGAAATGTACAACTATTTTATATTCCCTATGACCTGGAAATTCCAGTCTTAGGTATATACTCAGTAGGTGCTTATGACCACCAAAAGATGTATATATACACACACATATTAATATATATTATATATAACATGTAACATATCTATTACATTAGTAGTCATCCTGCCATATATATATGTATATATGTATAACGTACGGCAGAATGATTAATAATAGCCCCAAACTCAAAGTAATTCAAATGTCCATGAAAAGCAGAGTGGACGAACACATGATGGTATATTCGTTATGACAGATTGCTACACAGCAGTGAAAAAGAGGAAACTACTGCTACACATAAGACAGAGAATTCTCACAGATGTAATGTTGAGCAAATTAAGCCAGACTCACAAGGGTACATACTGCTTACTTAAAAGTGTAAAAACAGATAAAACTAACCCATGTTAATGATAGGTAGGTGGCATAATCTAAAAGTGGTCAAAAAGGAGGCTGCTAGGGTGCTGCAAATAGCTATGTATCTTGATCTGGATGGAGTATTTATATGTCAAAGTCAATCGAAATGTACATTTAAGCTGTGTGCTCTTTAGTATCATGTCACAGGGATACATGCTCAGGAGTGTAAATACTGGGACATACAGTAAAGATATATTTAATTTTCTAAGTAACTGATTTATTGCTAAATTTATTTTAGCCCTTTTGTTGCATTTTCCCAATTTTTCTATAATGAGCAGGCATTGCATTTTGGGGCTTTGAAAGCTCGTAGAGATATAAATGGTATAGAGATATAAATGGCTTCATTGTTGCTTCTCACACTGCAGACATTTACCTACCACCTTCAAGATTTGCATTGCCATGTATCTGTATTTTTTTAATTTTGTCTTAAACTTACAATAAGAGTATTAGACTCTTACTTCATTTTAGTCTGCCCAGCATCCATTCTCCCTTCCCTCTGGCAACAAAAACCCAGATTTGTTTGCCGGAGCACCTATTCCTCACTGGGTATAGTTTTGGTTATACTATTAACTTAGGTGAATTGCCCTCCTCTTGTCAAGAGGTAGGCACATAACCCAAACAAGTCCATTTGGAGGCACTCTAAGTGATATAAAGACTAAAAATGGTTGTCAGAATTTTAACATGATAGCAGCACTATGGAAAAAAGTGTCTTTAGTACCTGGAGCTGTTCCAGCTCTTGACCTTTCCAAAGCCTTCAGTCTTCAACTTTTCCTTGGACTCTGGAGTCTCTCATCCTTTTAAATAATGGTTGTTGTTATTAATAAATTGTTTGCAACCGAAAATTCTAGTGTATCATGAAACCAATTTTGATGTGGTTATATTTCCTCAAGCATACATCAATACATAACTCTAATTAAATGTCCATTCATAAGCTTCCTTAATAGTCATCCTGAGTGGTACAAGGCCAAATGAGACTTTGACCCCCACCCCCAAAAAAGTCCTTGATATGCAATATATATTTATACAATAAAGTATTCATTAGCGTTGTCTTGATTTCAGCAAGATTGGTAGGCAATTTCTTGTAAACTCACAAGTGTTGAGAAAGGCTCCACCAAACTATATATTCAAGGATATTCCTACACTGATATACCTGTAAGCAAAGTCACGTTCAACTGATAAAGTAATATGTGCCATGGAAAATATTTCTATAAAAGTTGTTATAAACAAATTTTAAAATCTCATTTTTCCTGGGCAAATGGTCCAACGGCAGACTACCTGTGAACTTTAAATGTGTATTAGCTAATTAGTGCTATGTAAAGGGTTTTGTTTTTAAAAAGTTTTAAGGAAAAGCCTGTAGTTTTAAATCTTTCCGGAGTTTATGGGGAAGTGCATTTGAGTCCTTAACTCGGTGACATTTTCATAACTTGGTCATTTGCAAAGACAACATATTCCAATACATGATTACTATATAGCACGTATTTTAGCAGATGAAGCTGTAGGAGGCAGCTTAATAAATGCTCTTATTCACTCTTGATATAATGGTTAACTATGAATGACAATTTCATAAAAATAATTCAACTTTTTAATTGAATTTTAATATTTATAGGTCTTCTATCACCAAAGACAATTAGAAATTTACCTAAAGAAGTTGACATGCTCTTTGCTTAGTTTGTGTCACTGCTAAAACCCTGACACAGATGGTAAAATGTACAAATCATAATCTGATAGTCAACTTTATATTAGAGTTTTCACTTTTGGGATACGTTTTTTTCTCACCAGCTCTATTGAGGTGTGAATGACAAATAAAAATTGAACATAGAATATATTTAAGGTGTAAATGTGATGATTTATATATGTATACATTGTGGGGCATATAAATGCTTTTTGAAGTTCAGTAGTTTTGAAATAGATTGTAGACTCAAAGCTAATGGCAGTATTACAACACTTAAACAGAAAAGCTTTTTACAAGGTAGAACTTGAAAATATACAAAAAAAAAAGTTTACCCACTTCTAGAAATGGGTAAACCTTTCCCATCCATAAAAACATGGGGAAAAAGGGAGCAAAACATAATTTTTAAAAGTTAGAAAAATGTCAGTAATCAATAATCCCTTTTAGTCCAGTTTCAAAAACAGGCTACTTTGATAAGTGGGTAACAATTTCTTACACTGCCACTAATAGTAAAGGCATTCGAAAGGAATCATGTTAACTGATGAAACTAACCTCAGTGTATCACCTTGGACAGTAGCAGCT
>NW_006436298.1:7210007-7250404 GCF_000325575.1 Pteropus alecto
TCAGCAGGACAGGAAGATTGCTAATAATAATGTACTACCTCCTGTTAAAGATAATGCAAGATAGTATTTTTAATGTCTATAAGGGTGTTCCATGGAGTTTGGTATTTTCCAAATTACACTGTAAAGCTGGCACTACTTCATCTAAATAATTTTATCATGCTTTGGCAACAAGTCAAAGAAATATCTAAAGGGTATATGAATTAGCTTTACTGATTACAATTATTCACCTGTATTTTCCCTTTAATACTTGTAATTAACCAATTCCCCTCTTTAGAAGTTTAGCTATTTTAGTTACACTGCTTAAATATACTACATGAAAAGAAACTAATATGTCAATGTATTTCAGCAATTATATTTTTCTTCCTCATAGATAATTTTTCTGTCTGGAGTAAATGTCTGGTAGTGTTGAAGTTAAAAATCAAACTCTTTAATAAAGAATTTCTTCAAGTAAATACCAAAAAATTAAAACATTCAGTTTGAATTTAAGTCTTAATAATTAATTACAACCTAGAGATCTTCTTTATCATAATATCCATGTTCTTTTGGAACTGTAGTTTCCCCTAGATTTACAAGATTTAACTTGTAAAAAAAGTCCAGTTATTCCACTACACAAGATATTTTAAACATGGAAATTATTCATTAAAAAACAAATAAAGGATTTGGCTTAAAGCATAAAAATTTCTTTGTACTTATGGCTTATCACTTTGTGTAGAAATTTTGGATATAGAATTACAGAAATCAAACCTATAAAGAATTGTTGTGGTACAATCAGACTTCTTTATTATCCTTTTTATTAGAATGTAACTCAAGTTGTTGTAATCCTTTTGTCCTTGTGACTATCATCATATAAAGTTTGAAGACTGAAGTTAACCTAAGAAAGAGAACAAAGCTTCGCTTTAACTGAAAGTCTGTGTTAATATGAAGATAAAAACTCAGGCTAAAAAATTTCATGTTGGCCTCATTTAGTATTAGTTACACTTAGAATTCTATCCTATCTGTGGGTGATACCCTTGGTAAGTGACCTAACACAAGATTACCAGAACCTTAAGGTATTAGGCAAATTCTAGAAAATCTATCCATTAACATAGTGGTAAACATATTAGATGATCAGTAAAAATTTGTTGAATTGCATGAAGTGAAAAAATCAAATACTTGAATAATACTTCACAGTTATTTCATTTACTACTCAAAGATATTTTTATTCTTTGCAATAATTATGCATATTTACTTCAGAATAGAACAAGGTCTCAAAACTTAGTTTCTCTAGGTTAACATATTTCCAAATTAATAACCATCATTAAGTCACAAGTGTTTGAAGAGTTTCAGAACAGACTAAAAAATGGCACTTACAACACAGTGAATCTTAATGTAAACAACGTACTGACGTGTCAGTGTAGGTCCATCAATTACGACAAACTTACCATTGTGGTGGGGGATATTCATAATAGGAGAGGCTATGCGTAAGTAAGGGCGGAGGGTATACGGGAAATCTCAATTTTGTTGTAAAACTAATTCTGCTCTAAAAAATAAAGTCTATTAAAAAAAAAAGGCACTTATTCCAAAAATGTTAAAGCTATAAGTAAAACTCTTACTGAGACCTTATTTAGTTTATATTCATTTAGTTGCTATTCCAGGTCATTTGTACTATCTATGTAAATTCTTCAAGTAAACCAGCTGACTACAAAGTAAAATCAGATAAATGTATCTTAAATTTTATTATACAATAAATCCTACTTTAAAGATCTACTTTAACAAAGTTTATGACAAAGACTCTAGATTTATGAGATCCTATTATCTGATCGCATCACTTTTCTACTAAATTATATACATGCTCACTGTTGATAAAAATAATGTTCACCAATATTTCACATGCATGGTTAATGTTTTATTCTTTGAAGTATGGTTCTGAAATGCCACACTAAGTCAGGCTGAAAGGTAAAGTTTAAAATAGTTTTATAAGGATATGTTACAACATATGTAATGACTGTTCACTCTGTAAAATCTTGATCATAGAGCTGATGATAAACCTAGTTCGCAGTAGCACCATTTTCCAAATAGTCATCATTTTTCTCTTGTCTGCATAGACTTCTTCTCATTAGCTGCCTTTTGCTTCTGTTGCATGATCTCAGAGTCCCTATAATGGGAGAAAAGGCTATCAGTTTTTACAGAAAAGCTGATTATGTTCTCAGTTGTTTTCTGTATACAACCCATTCAGTATTAGAAGACAATTTAAAAGAAGATATAAACATTCATGTCTTTCCATTTTCATGGATAGGACAGCATGAGAAAGTAAAGAATAGAAAGGCTTTGAAGTAAGATTATTTTGAATACTATCTCCACTGTTATCACGACCTTGGCAAATAACCTCAAAGCTCTTTCAAAATCAGAGCAATACATATCAGGGTTGTTCTGAGGAATAGTTACATATTATATATATATATATAACACATAATATAAATATATATATATATAAGCATCCCACATTAGCTAGCTATATGCAGAAATAATGGCAATTACTCTTTATTGTCAACAAAGTTAATTCACTAAACTTTTTCCTGAAAAAGGGGAATTTAAGAAGTCTCTTAGATATCCTAACTGGCACCTAGGATTAGGATATAGATGTTACGAAACAATTCAGTTTCTTACAAGCCAAAAAACCCAAAAGCTAGTGATTAAAAATGTATTACACTAAAGAAAAGCAGGATATTCAGGGCATTTTCTTAATCCTTTCTGTCTCTGGCTGAGCTCCGCATGCCATATTGTGTGAACTACAAGCAGACTACCTGGGGTAGATGGTCCATGAGATCTATATTAAAAATATATACATATTAAATGGCTATGTATTCAACACCTACTATGTACCAGGTACTTTACTGGCTCTCAATTAAGTCTCACAACAACTCTGAGTAGTTAGCCCCACATTTCAGATTTAAAAAAAAAAATTAAAGGCTTAGAGCCAAGTAATTTGCCCCAAATCGCATGAAAACCAAGGTTTGTCCAATTTCAAAGTCCAGGCTCTTTCCTATCTTGTTATTATATTTTAATTCAAGATAAGTAGCTCTGTTCATGACAGTAAGACATTTCTGCAAAGCCAATAGCAAAAACAAGGAATGAGAAGGAAAACAAGACAGCTACAAAGAAATGAGGTATCATAGAAAATAGTGATAGTTTTGTTTAAAATCAAGCTCTGCTGTGTTTGTTCTATGACCTTAGTATTGTTACTGAGGTTCAGAGCCTCAGTTTCCTATTTATGCATTGAGCAGGACTGTGATAAATAGAGATAATACACATAGAACACCTACCACCGAACTTTATCAGAAGTGGGAATTTATTAAACAGTGGTTATTACTGAGCCAAGCTAGACTAGCTTCTCTAATAAAAATACTATTTTAGGGTAGCTGATCTGTATCACTTTCACTTTAACCCCAATGTGAGTAAACAGAAAGTTAAACAAAGCTTATCATTTTAATAATGTCATAGAAAGAAAGTTTGAAATGATAGTTAAGGGCTTCCACCTCATTGAATAATGATTAACTCTGGCTGCACATCAGAATCACTTGAGGAGCTTTTTTAAAGTCAGGTTTAACTTAAGATACAATAAAATTTACCTTCAGCACCTTTTAATGCTCAACTCCAGGCCAATTAAATCAGGACTAGGTATAGCACACAGACTTGAGTAGATGGCAAGTTTCCCCAGGTGGTTCTAATGTGTAGGCAGGCTTAAAGACCACAGAGAAGTCACACTGAAGCACATGTAGTCAATTACTCACTTGACTTCCAAATTCCACGTGGACAACAAAATTTGATTTTAGAATAAAATTTAACTTTTTTAAAAACATGAATGCATTTTACTTAAGCTGTTTTTCAAAGCATTTCTGTAGTAGTTTGTATTATTTCTCACATATAGTCTTATACTGAGGCTGTGTACTTGCATTCTTTACAACTCAATGGATCTTCAGAAGTCAATATAGCTACATATACTACACTTTTTGTGTCTCTTTCTAACAGTTATCACTATAATAGTGTCACTTGTCATCCAGACGAGTTTGGGTAGAATGTATTCTTTGAAATGTTGTATCTCTAGTACCTAACAGTTGACTATATGGAAGGTGTTCGATTATTTTTGCTAAATAAAGTTCTTATGGTTCTCTGAGATTCTCTGAAAGACAAATTATAGCTTGAGAGCTTTAAATTCTTCGTCCATAGGTTGGGATGGTAACTACCCCAAATAGTTTTCGTATGCCTGGCACACAACAGATACTCAACTGGTATCCTTTCTTGCAGGTTATGCCTTGATTTACCAAGATTTAAAAAATGCTTTCCATTCCCCAAAATGAAAACTTCAGCGACCTGAGAATATCATTAGTATCACTGACCTCTGCTTTCTCTGAGAGGTACTCAAGCTGTCATCTTTTCTTTTTCCCTTGCTTATTTCCTGAGATTTTTTCATGTTTTTCTGGCGGGCAAGTTCTCGTTGATTTCCACCTACAAAGAGAAAGTCATGTTCTTTTCCCATCTCCAAAACTATTAAGTCCATTATAAGGCTCTTATTTAGAAGTATCTTAAGTTTGCTTTTTAATAGATAAGCCAGAAGAGTACTGGAACTGAATGGTGTTCCCGGATCTGACCACCAGGAGGAAGCTTACAGGTAAACACTTAAGGTCTTAAGAGTATTATCATACCGATCAAGGCGTTCACTGGCTGTAAACACCAGATCTCTTAAAAAGGGAATTCCAATCGTCTGTATACATGGGCCAGAATTCCAAAATAAGTCCTGGCTTTTGAGGGGTGTGCGTGGAGAGATTCACAGATCACACCTCGCACAAGTTGGCCCATCACAATCCAACTGTTAAGCAAGCAAATACCGATGCTTGTGAAACATGACCTGCGAGGGCCAAACAAAAGAACTAGGGACAAGACTCAGTCGGAGCTCCCAGTTTTTATTAGGCCTTATGATTTTAAGCACCAGCTACAAGCCACCTCCAAACCAGGACCCCTCCTGGGGCTGCCTCCACACACCTCACCTCTGGAGAGCTGTTCTTTACTATGTAAACTCGCACCTGAGGTGCAGACACCTGTCGGACCTTTCAAGCCGGACGGGAGCCAACCGTCCCTCATTCTCAGCTGATTGAAGCTGGGTCCCCGCTCCGCTGGACCGATGGGCATACACTAGCTAGCCCCCGCCTCCCGGCCAAACGCGCCCGGGTGATCCGTTGGGTTCTTCGCCCAACGATCCCCTCCGCATCACCCACCCGTCCGCACACTCACGGGCCATGCTGACCACCGGACCGAGCCTGGAAGAGAGGGACTCGGAAAAGCAACGGCTTCGTCGACACTTTGCGGCGGTCCCCACCACTGGATCTAGAAGGCTGAGCCCGCGCCGGCCCTCCGTGGGGCGACGCCTCTATTCAGTCCACCGCCCCGCCCCCTGAGACCAGACCACAGCGGCCGGCGTGGCCAGCGAGCGACTGCGCGTGCGCTGCTGAGCGGGCGGGGCGGACCGCAGCGCTCGCCGATTAGTCGGCGCTCTGGACCCTTCTGCCAGGCAACTTTGGTACAGTCCAGAAAGCAGGTCCTCTGACATAGGAAGGAGTAGGCGTGTGTGAATATTCCCCGCCGTGTACCGGGCACTGGGGCTTGACCATCTCTCACTTTTGGGTAACAAAAACAAACGCTCCAATTCTAACATTCTGACAAAGAACGCTAGCTTTCTTCACCCCTTTCAGCGGCGGGAAGAGGAGAAATGTCAGACAACAGATTGAGGGTTAACTGCCAAATGCAGTGTCCGCCCTTTACTAATTTCCTTCCTATTCTCACACCAACCCGAGAACAATGAAGGTAGGCAGGCTTCATTGCTCTCACTACTCAAGAGGAGACTGAGACTCATACCAGAATCTACTGACTTAACAGGTAGGGACTGGTAGAAGTGAGATAAAGATTTAAGACGGACTCTAAAGTCTGTTCATTTCCCATCTTATCCCACTGCCCCTGCCATGGTCGACGATACTTCATGAATTTTAGGTTAATGGCTCTGCTTGGATTGTGTGAAGGGGAAAGGATGCCAGGGCATGCGATCTTGCCATGCATTCAGAATAAGCCAGAATAACCTTGGAACCTATGTTAAAGCTGTGGAGCATCTGCCATTGCTAGAAACAGACTTGTAAAGATGCTTGATGGCTCATTTGGTTGATACCTATTTTTTTCATCTATTCCGCTAATCATTACAAACTAAGAAATGTGTAGAGTTAGTCTGGACACCCTAAAATTACCCTATTTATAAAAGCTTTTATTCTGGAAAATTTCAAACATATACAAAAGCATAGAAAATACTTCAATGGACCCCAAGTATACATGACCAAGCTTCACTAATTCTTATTTTACCTCATAAAAATCGCCTATTTTAGAGAAGGTAGGAGAACGTGGTGAAGACTGAGAGTTCTGGAGATGTCTGGGTTGAAAGCCCAATTCTACCAATGAATAGCTGTGTGAGCTTGGACACGTTATTTCATTGCATTAAAGCTTCCTTGCCAATGGGGAGGTAGTTGTACCTTCATTAATTGAATTAATATATATGAAGCACTAAAGTGCTCAGCATACAATAGCATTCAATAATGAAGCTATTATTGTCATTTCAATCTCAGAGCCTTGCATGCTTAGTCTTTTTAGGCACCACTTCTCCTCAATACAGTTTACATGTCAGGTGTCTGCACTTAGCAAACCTGTTCTGGAGTAATTTGAGCTGGGGGGAAAGATTGACTTTCTGGCCAGGCTTTTTTTTTTTAGAGACAAAGAGATCAGTTAAAGAAGGAGGGAGAGAAGGAATTTGGAATTGAAAGGTTAAGTGGCAGAGTTCTTGTTTCTTTATGTGGTCTTAATTTACAGTCTAATTGAGCTTTTTCTTTGCAGCTGAAAATACAGTTTTTGAGTTGTAGGGATACACATGATGTACACCATGTACAT
Organism: Pteropus alecto; assembly: GCF_000325575.1. NCBI lineage: Eukaryota > Metazoa > Chordata > Mammalia > Chiroptera > Pteropodidae > Pteropus > Pteropus alecto. Next base: position 7,216,968 of record NW_006436298.1, read on the forward strand.
GAGGAATGTTGGATATATCTGCCAGAAAAAGCTGGAGAATTTTAAAATTACTGCGATGCCATTAAGAATTTACAGATTCAGGTGTGTAACAAATCTATTACAACTTTATATTTAACAATAAAATCAAATCTGACTCTTCCTAATGTAGGGAAGAGGCAAGAGAACCAAAATGTTAAATCAAGCTATATTCAGAGACTGCAATATGCTGATCAATCCTGCAGCCAGACCACGAGGAAACCTGCAGAAAAAAGGAAGATTTCTGCTTAATGGGATTGCTAACAACCCATTTCCCCACACCCTGAAGGGAAAACAGGAAAAGCGGAGTATTTAAGTGGTGCCCTACACAAAATGAAATCGTTCATTCTCTGTGGGGAACCTATGGATCATAGGCTGAGAATTGCCAGCAAGACTTTCATGCTACATACTCCCATCTTTCCTCACTGTAAGTCCATATCAAAGGAAAATGAGTAAACAAAGTCTTTTAACTGTAAAACAGGAACTAAAGATTGACATATAAACTGGATTCCCTGACACTCAGGGCTTTTTCTTTTGTCTAGGTTTTTTTTTTGTCTTTGCTTTCTCTTTTCTTTGCTTTTCTTCTTCTCTAATAAACTTTTCTTTTGACTCTAACTTTGGCATGTGTTTGAATTCTTTCTTATGCTCCATCAAGAACCTTCTCAGTGCAGGGCTTGAGTTTCCCCCCACTGCCCACTCAGGGGTCTTTGCCCTGTCCTGCATCATTCCCATCCCTTTACTAAGGGGAAATTAAATCTTACTCATTGACTTCCTTACCTACAGAATTGTGGGAATACCCTAGACTCTTAGGTGGAAAGGAACATTTGGGGAAAGGCCTTGTGTCTTCAATTTATACCAGGATATGTTGTCCAAAGCTATATGGTTCTGGCAGCTCTAGGTTTCCTGAGACATCTTCAGCAGGGGTTTGTCAAAATCCTGAGTGTCTTTAGGTGTATCTGAGGTCCTGTTTCTTCCACAGAATACTGAAGAAAGCCCACAGAACCCACGGACCTCCATTCTCTTCTTAGTCTTGGAGAAATCTCTTTTTTGTGCTTTCAGCTTTGCTCTGCTATTCTCAAAAGCATGTGTCTCTCTTTCTCCCTCTGGTTGACCTAGTAATCTCTTAAGTAAGTTCAGGATTTTATTCCTTTGACATTTTGTTATTAATGTAGCAGGCCATTCTTGTAGAATCCTTTTCTCCTTCCAAGAGGGCCTTTGTGTTTCCATGAGTCAGGGGATTTTTTTTTTTTTTTAAATGACTACGGCACCTAGTATTCCAATGTTGTCTCCCATGCAAGTACTAAGCAGGCCTGATCCTGCTTAGCTTCCGAGATCAGACGATATCTCGGGGTGGCATGACCCTAGATGAGTCAGGGAATTTGTATTGCAGGTCAGGGTGGCATGACCCTAGATGAGTCAGGGGATTTGTATTGCAGGTCAGGGTGGCATGACCCTAGATGAGTCAGGGGATTTGTATTGCAGGTTCAAACATGACCCATACTCTGTAGAGCCAAACTCAGCTCCGGCCATTTTCTTCCATCATAGAAGCCTTCTCTAATTATCCTACCTTAAGTAAGCCAGCCTCCTATTAATCTCTCATATTACCCTTTATATTTCTGTTATGGCATGTAATACATTGTTAAAGTATCTTGTTCATTTGTTTCTTTTGTATTCTTCTCAACTCAGAATGCCTTATTACTTACTCTACTGCTACCTCCTGAGGCAGATTAAGAATACTCACACTAACTTACAAAGTTTTAACTATAATAATTGTTGAACAGGTAATACATTCACATTAAAAGTTACACAACCATATGCAGTGAATGGTCTTCCATGACATGTTTCCCAGAAACCCAATACCCCACCTAGGAAGTAACTAGTTTCAGTTTCTTCACACCTGAATTTCTAATCTATGTTCTCATCAATTTAGAATTTCTAAGCCCTGGGGATGTGCTGGTGAACAGGCACTGCTCTACAGATCCCTCTGAAAACAAAATCGGCCAGCAATTTTATTTATTTATTTATTGGCGGCAGGGAAGCAGCAGCTGTTGTGGCTTTGAACATGGTTGTCAATGTCACTCTTGGTGACTTCTGCCCAAAACAGCGCTTGGCCAGCGATTTTAATAGTTCTCCTAAAATTTTGGGTCGAGGAGTTAACTACCTTCTTCCCCGCTTTTCAATAACTCTTAAGGACACCTGTAGGGAAGAGCCCACCGCCTTGCGTCTCTATTTCCGGTTCACAGGTAACTCAGACTTTGTAGTTTGACAGTTACCATGGCTTCGGCGATGTGCGTCTTACGTCATTCCGCGGCGCTCACTGATGACGCAGTTAGTTCAGGCGCCCTCTGAGGGCGGGGAGCAAGGTGTACCGGGGAAACTGAGTGTGGCAGGGTCATGAAGAAGAGGCGGCGGCGGGAGGCAGGAGGCGGCGGCGGAGGCGTGAAACTGCGGTAGCTGCCTGCTGGACTGGCTAGTGGCTTTGTGGGAAGGGCGTAGTTACTAATCCCCTCTCCGGGCAGCGGCCGGGGCTCGGGGCTGAGAGCGGCCTTGGGGCCGCCTCCCCGGGCCCCGTGGCTCCGCCATGTTCCGCAGGGCACGCCTTAGCGTGAAGCCGAATGTCAGGCCTGGGGCAGGTGCCAGGACCTCCACTGCCCCCAATCCCCAACGTGGACAAGAGGCTCCCAGGCCGCCGGAGCCTGCAGTGGCTTCTGCCTCGAAGCCAGCGGAGCCTCCAGATGTGCCCTCGGTGGATTTCAAGGGAGCGGAGCCCCAAGAAGAGGCTCCCAGGAGGAGGTAAATGCTTGAAGATGGGAGCATTTTTATCTGCTCCACCTTTCCGGGTCTGTGTATTGGAAGCTGAGCAGATGAACTTTATCGTATGAGTAACTCCGTCGCTTGCACTAAGTCTTACAGTCGAGGCCGGATAAACTCACTGCAAACTGTAGTTTGTCCCTTTGACCACAGGGTATGGCAAATATGGAATTTGTTATGATATGTAGATTGTTGGGGAGGGGACCATATCTTAAGTGGTCGTGGGAAGAATCCAGATGTAACAGTCTTGAAGAATATCCATAGGTGGTGCTATTCATTAGAAAATTTAGGTTACTGTAGTTTTTTTTTAAATTTTGAAAACATTTATTTTTAAAAGAAGACTAGTGTTACTTTGGTCCTGCTGATTTATGTCAGTGGGAAAGAAGGTCTGGGTACTTGCTTTGATTTGAGAGTGTGTTCCTTTAACAAAGTGACCATGTTTTCTGATTTGTCATGTATCGCATTTGGATTCAAGATTGTTATACAGAATTTAACAATTTGGTAGATTTTGCCCAGGCAGAATTTACTCATCTGTAAAATGTGGATAATATTACCTACTTTGGAGAATTATTGTGGAGATTAGAGATAACTGATATAAACCATATTACACAGGGCATGGCAGAATAGTTGCTTACAAAAAGTTATTTGTTTAAAATAAAGGCGATGGAGCAAAGTAATTAAGGACACGTCAGGCTAATGCCTGTTTCTGCACTATGTATGTGAGGAAAACAATAAAAGCCAACCCTATTGAATGACAGTGAGATAGTATAAATTCTGTTTATGCTGTGACTTGAAGGTAAAATTTTATTCCTTTGTTTTTGACTCTACTTCCTAGGCTGGCCTGAACTGGTGCTGGGTGTAGTGTGTTATTTTGCTAGCTTAACGATGCTAAGTAATTTCCAAGTTTCTTTCATGAATTTGTTTCAAAATTCCTCCCCAAAATGGAGTTACAAATACCAATCACTGTTAAAGTTTGCAGAGATCCTTTTAACTATATGTAATGCATGATGATTGATAATTTAATAAATTACTAAGAGTCTATAGTCTTGACATTTAAGCTGGAGGATATTTAATTCTTAGAGTTGACATTTAGGGAGTATACTTTATCGTTTTTTTTCTTTTCTGTGTGTCTTTCTTAGTTGCAAAAATCTATAGAGTCTGTGTTCTATCCTTGTGCATTCAACATAATTAGGCAAAATGCAGATGGTGCATATGTCACATGATAAGGCCTGAGATGAGAATTCAAACTGGAGACTTTTTGGAAAAAGTATACTATAGATTTAGGCATTTTTCCTTTATATTAAAATAACTGCAACATAAGAAAAAAGTAGACTGCTTTTAATTCTTCACTTATACCCTCTTTCTTTTTGACTTAACTTGCTTTCGGGCCATTCTTGTAATATTTATATCCAATCTGAACTATATCTAATATGTAATTTAGAGTGACTGAGCACTTTTTCTGACTGAGGAGTTTAATAGCTGTATGAGTAGAGGTGTGCCTGACAAAAGATAAATGATTTCTGCCTCAAATAGAATTTGGTTTGATTAATGTAGCTAAATGTATATATTCAAATATTGCAATACAAATATTTCAGAGATTTAAAGTTTTATATGTTTAGTTTGACTGCTCTCAGGTCGATAATTAAAGTAAAATGCCGATGATTTAGATCAGTTTTGGAGGACATGAGTATAGATTATAAACTTAATATAAAAAAACTCAGTTATGTAGTGATTAAAATTTGGCTAATTAAGCTTTGTTCCTGTAAGTTAGGGTTTTTTTGTATTTTTTTTTGTTGTTTTTTGAGGGACCTGGCATGACATAAAATGATGTGCTCTAATGTGCTTAAGGACTTGAAGTTTGAAAAGATGAACAGTCTTCATTACAGATCTATTAAAAAAGATTTACTACATCAAAATATTTATTGCAACCTCTGTCATAATGAACATATATCTCTAGTCATTGATATTTTTAGTAATGAGATCTTACTGTTTTGGATTTTTAACTGGTAGTTTTTAAAACTAAAATATTTAAAGGAATATCTGTGATGCTTTATTTTTTCTTTTTGAATTTCCACAGTGATGAAAAGACTGATGGTGAGAATGATGTTGGAGAATCCAATAAACCTTCCTCTACTGTTTCACAGAGAAGAAAGCGAATATCAAGTACTTCTACAGTGGTTAAGCCTAGCGTCAGTGTTCCTTCAGAACCTCATCCCTTATCTACAGTTAATCAAGAAGATTCACAGCCAAACCCCATTCCAACAAAAGAGAAACAGCCATGCTCAGACAGATACCGAATATATAAAGCCCAGAAACTGAGAGAAATGTTAAAAGAAGAATTAAGAAAAGAGAAGGTAAGAGAAAAATCAGAATTTTGACTGTTTCCTGCTAGATTTCTGTTTTATGTGAGTCAGGCATCATTTAGAGACAAAATAAGCGTAAGCATCTGTAGCATTTTTTTTTTTTTAAAGCCTATAGCACTTGGTATTCCTAGGTGTTCTCTAATCCAACTACTGACCAAGCCCAACCCTGCTTAGCTTCCAAGATCAGATGAGATCGTGCACGTTCAGAGTGGCATGGCTGTAGACTATGTAGCATTTTTATGGGGGAGTAAAACCAAATAACGTCCCTTGTGTTAATAGAGTATCCCCTTTTAACAGAATAATTTAGAAGCACTGTGGACTTAAGCTATTATTTCCGTGATATTAACTTTTATATATTTTATTCATTATCTGTCATTGTTTTTGGTGAAGGTCACAAATAGAAGTTTCACACACAGTGAGCATGATTTTATACACTGGGTTTTTGTCCAGTCCCAATCACTTTAGTTTTTAAAATTCCTTAACGTGCTGCAACTTTTTAATGTTCAATTTATAAGATTTTCCCTAAGAGCAGGCATAATTGTGGTAGGAGTAATATTCAGGAACTTGCAACGAATGCAAAAGTGGGCTGTATATTTGAATATAGCACATCTGAAATTCTATATTTATAAAATAAAAGTGGATCTTTGTGTGTGTGTTTGTGTGTGTATATATATGTATCTAGAAGCAATGGAAAAACAAGTATGCCATAAATGAAAGCCAGAGGCCACCAGATCGTTCAAAGATGACTATGAGAGACTTCATATATTACCTGCCAGATAGCAATCCAATGATGTAAGTAAACTTTATTTCTGTTTCATTTTTCTTTGAGTATGTAGTGATTTAAATGTCATTTTTAGAGTACAGTTTCATATTTTCCAAAAACATGTTGATAAAATTTATAGCATACCTGATGTCTTTTTAAATAGGATTTTACAACATAAATTAGTGGTATTTCAAGTAACTGTTTTCTTGGGATGAAAAATGATGCCCTTTACCTCTGAGATTAAAAATAAGTTTCCTTTTTTATATTATAAAGATGTAGTAAAAATAACCAAACTTTTTTCTAATCATGACTGTAATTTTTATTTCTTGTATAGTATAACCTGATCTAAAGGGGTGATCTAATTTTTATGCTCTTTTAATTAAATGCAGTGGCACTTGATTAACAAATCCTCCAAGAACAAAGCTTCTTTAATCAAAGTTAGCCTGGAGAAGCAGAGGGTTTATGATAAATCTCATATTTGTGGTGTTGAAGGTTTAGCCAGTGGATGTAGGAGTAGTGGCATATTTTCAGTACAGCCTTTTTCAGGTTCACTAGGGCGTTGGCCTAGTCGAAGAAAGGCCAGAAACCGAGGTTTTGATTTGTTTGACAAGCCACTAGGTTGCTTCATGATTCAGACTGGGAGCCTCCCTTCATTGAGGAATTAGAGGGTAATAGAGTTCCCTGCTTAGGGCCTAACAAATTATTTATACTTGATGATAAAAGTTTTTGACTGAAAAATTGACTGTTGAGACAAACCATCATTAATAGTAGTGTTATGGTATATCATTAAAAAAATGCAAATTAAAATAATTTCCTTCTTGCCTATACATAGAATTGACAAAATATAAATTAACTATTTATTAAAAAGTTTTCTGTTATTCGCGGTTAATAGTTCTTCACTGGAGCAAGAAAAGAAAACTGAAAAATCATTGACACCAATCCAGATGAGAGAGTAAGCATTTTATCTCACTCTTTTTTGAATATATTCTGGTGTGGGTACATTTTTTTAAAAAGCGAAATCAAGTGATACTTCCTTTTGTAGTTAAATTTCATGTGATAGGAAATTTTAAATAGAATCTCTAACAAGAATAAAAGTTGCTGTCTGATTAAATTGGTAAGCAAACCCTACACTCTTTGTGTATTACATATATAAATGACCAATGTTATGATTTTAAATGAAAGCTTTTATAATTAAAAGGGGTTTTGTTTTGCTTTAGAATAGTAATATATTCACATAGCACAGAATTCAAAAGGAACAAAAGTATACTGAGAAAAAGTCTTCCAACTCTGTTTTTCTGCCATCTTGTTCCTCTCCCTGCAGGCAACAAATGTTACTAATTTTTTAGTGTATCATTCTAGGTCTAGCCTATGTTTATTTAAACAAACATGTATATAGTACCCTTCCTTTCTCTTCCTTTTCCTTCTCTCCCCTCCTCTGCCCTCCTTTCTCTTTTTCTTCCCCCTTTTATCCCTTTTCCTTTCCCCTTCTTGTCCCTTTCTTAGCATTCTATGTAGGGTGTCCTGTAGTATGTGTAGTTTTGATGTCACTAGAGAGTTTTTTCTTGCAAGCTCCCTGTTGCCTTCCACATTGCACTGTCATGATGGTATCCAAAGAAATCCCTCCAAGAGATCTCTTAGGAAGTTATTGTAGCCTTGTAATTCAAGGTGGGGGATTATGGCAAATTAGCAGAAATATTGGGATTTTCTGGTTGTTACTTCAAGGTTTATTAAGTAATGATTACTGTTTTACTTGAAGTTTACATTGTTTTAAAACAGAATCTCAAGCTTTACAAATCAGTTACGTTTTTTATAGATTTATAAGTTATATTTGTTTCAATAAAACCTTAAGGAGACAGTGTAATTAAATGGAAAGTATGTGGGACTTGGAGTCGTTATTTGGAAAACTGTTTGGCTCTTGCTGTCCACTTACTGTTGTGTAATCTACAGCAAAAGTTACTTATCTTCAAGCCTCAAATGAGTATGAAAATACTCAATCCTCAAGGGTTGTTCTAAAGAGTTAATAAAATGATCTGGAAACTAGTACTATACAAATGTGAGAGTTATTTTTTGTTAACTGTATAATACCTGGATGGTTTACTCTGATAGTCAATTGAGATAGAAAAGATGAGCATTTATTTCTCTTTATTTTCAAAGAAAATAAAGGCTTCTTATTAAATGCTCCCAGATAAAATTTGAGAAAATCTTATAACTATGTCTTTAACAACACATAGTATTTTCAATTAGGTTATAGGGAAAATTAGAAATAGATAAAATGTTGGATTTCCAATAATTTACTTTAGAAGTTCATAGTAGTCAGAAGCATTTCTCATGGGTATATGAATTAACTATGTTTACATATGGTAGGCAAGAAGGTAAGAGTACTCCTGATACTGAAGATAATGAAGAACTAGAAGAAGACCTGGATGATGGCCCATTGCTGGTTCCCCGAGTAAAAGTGGCAGAAGATGGTTCTATAATTTTGGATGAAGAAAGGTAAAAAAAGAGAGAGATGTGGTGTCATAAGAACTAAAGTGCTTTGTCTAATGAGAAAGATTGAGTTTCTGTATCTATTATTGTCACTTAGACAACAATGTTTATATTTGCATAATGGATATTGTAAATAGATGTGTTAGATTCGTTTCTAATTTTTAGCAATTTTTATAGCTTCATATTTTGTATGAGAAGATGATACTCCTGACCTATAATCCATTAACTTACCACCATTGTTTTACTAACTTTACTGGTAATTGGAATGAGTTGTTGCGCTAATCTCATGCTGTCCTCCACTGAAGATAGATTTCAAAAATTGACTCAGTCTTGAAGTCAGTATTCAAGTTTTCATGCTATTAACTAATACCATATTCTAATGTATGATGATAACTAAAGATACAGTGAAATACAGGTTTAGCATTTTCTGAGTTTTGTTATGGTGAGGTTTAATTCTCTTCCTGGTTCATTTTCTCATGATATTAGATTTCTCAAATATGGCATTGTCTTTCCAAAGTATATGTATATTTTTAAAAGAAGATAGTTCGGTAAAGAAATAAAAAAGAGGGATGGGAAGTTCCGACAGTTTAATTAATAAAAAAATCGTAGCATATAAGTTCTGTGATAATTAAACATAAATGTAATACTGTCAGTAATTGTTTTTCCATGTTTTCCATTATTTTGTGATGATTTTACTGGATTAAGTAGTTAAAAGCATGTTTAACTGCTTTGTGTGCAGGAATGTAAAACATAAATATGTTTCTTAGTATCTCTTGTTGGGTTTAGCATGGTAAGATAATATGCATTAAAGGAGACATGCAGAAGTCAGTAAAACAAATGTTTTAGGTGGTCCAAAGATATTTTCTTAATTTTATATTGCTTTTAACGATGAAAAAAAAGTTGGCATTTATTTTACTGCTTGGCAATCACATTTTAAGTAACAGTGAGCGGTTTCTTAGAAACTATGCATACCTCAAATGTATATTATACTTTTGATGACTCTGCCATGATGAGTTTCAAAATATCACTATTCAGATATCATTTACTATTTGTTTCCTTCCTGTTTTTAGTGTGGATCTATTTAAAAATGTGTTTCTTTCAGTTTAACTGTAGAAGTTTTAAGGACAAAAGGTCCCTGTGTTGTTGAGGAAAATGACCCCATATTTGAGCGTGGTTCTACAACTACATATTCAAGCTTTAGGAAAAACTATTACTCTAAACCATGGTCAAATAAAGGTAACTGATTTTCATTTTAAATTGTGTAGGTCATTTATTTGAAGTTGAAGTGAAATATTTTCTGAATTAAACCAGGTCTCTTCTAAGTAAATAAAGTGCAAACTACTATGTTATTTTTTCTTTAGCTAATTTTATTGGTACTTTCCCCCCTCCCCCCACCATGGAACTATATCTCTGACTTTATCTTAAAAATCTTTTTTAGAAATTAGCATTATGGTCATTTTGGCTGGGAATATTTTTATCAAATGCCTGTACAAAAAATACTGCTTTAATGAAAAATTAACAATATTTATAATGTTTGTAATGCTTATAATAATATTCTACCTCAGATAGTATTGCACAATAAAGTTTCTAAAAGTAAAGATTATGCTGTTAAAATATATAATACTTGTTGCATACTGTTGCTTATTTTTTATTATTGAAATAATACAGTTTTGGGAAAAAAATTCAAACACAACAATAATATATAGCAAGAAGATTCTTTACTTCTCTGACTTCCCCAGTCTTAGTCTCTCGAAATTACTTCTGATAAGTTTTTTATATATTTTTCTAGCTAATTTCTTTCACATACTACTAAGTACATCTTAGTTGCTTATGTAGTGCTAATATCGTACTGGCTATGACTGATTTAGAGACCAGATATGCAGGATGTCTTTTTTTTTTCTTTCTTTTTTTTAATTCTAGCTGCTTTAGTATGAGCATGCATATTTCTTACACCATGTTTCTGTATAAAAGTTTGAAGATGTTTTTAGATCCATGAGGTTGTTTGCAATAAAATTGAAGTATATAGACATATTTTTATGACTAAACATTTACTGGACTTTAACACAAAACTATTAAGTACCATCAAATTTATTTTTAGCTCAGTATATATGTTTAGATAAGATTATTTCACCTTTGCAGTATTGAGAAGATTAATTTTCAGTCTTTCAAAATCTTTTATTTTTACAGAAACAGATATGTTTTTTTTAGCCATCAGCATGGTAGGAACTGACTTTTCTATGATTGGACAGCTTTTTCCTCACAGAGCAAGGATAGAAATTAAGGTAAAGTAAACCCATTACATTTGTTGATTGGAAAGAGGCTAAAAATTACTAACATTTTTTTAACCTTTGGTTTAAATCTCAGTCCACCTTTTTTCACTATTATGTTTTTGGTAAACCTATTTCTTGTTATAGCTCAAAAGTAATGTAATATTTCTTAATTCTAATGTGAATACAATTTCCTTAACAGTAGTATTATATTTTTTATTTATATTTTGCCCACTTCTAAAATGTATTTGAGAGAGTATCAATAAAGCCTCTGAAACTAAGATATAAGGAGAGTTAGATAATGAAGAAGGAAAATAAATGTACTGTACATTTGGGTTAAGGGCAGCTTTATGATCACAAAATATATTTCTGAATTTCCTAGGAAGTCATGAAGAGAAGCATGCTAAGTTACATAGTTCTCATTTTCTGATCTAACATTGCTTTCCTAGGCTACCTTAACTGTTGGACAACCAATGACACTATTAACAAAAGCAGTGATGTCAATTAGTGCTTCAGTATGCCTAAAAGGATGAACTTTCTCTGTTTTACAGTTCCTTTTGTTGAGAACCTTCATTACAAGTTTCCTGTGTTGAAGTGCATTTGAGTGCTCACTATGTTGCCATAACACATTTCAAATTGATAGTGAGATCTTTATCCAACCATGGACTTTTTCCTTCATTAAAGGAACCATTAGGAAATACTGACTTTTATTTTTTTCCCTTGGACTAGGCATGGATTGGTCTTACCTGGGGAGCATTGTGCCGTGTAATGGTCATTATATTTCTACAAAAAATGAGAAGTTGTTTATATTTTTTAATGTGTTTTCTAATGTTGATCTTTGATATAAGCAGAACAAAATGTTAAAGTTCTGTGAAGGCTAGAAATTGTCTAGAGGAGCTTATTTAAGTAGTTAATGATAAATTTGTCACTAGACTATTTCTCTCAAAAATAGTTTAGACTATTCCCTTAAAAGTTTAGTGTGGTTTCAGTGGGTCATTGGGCAAAGTGTAGAAAAGTGAAAAGGGATAGTGAATTACATTGCTTTTTGAATGTTGAACCAATCTTGGATTTCTGGGATAAATCCCATTTAGTCATACCGTATTATTTTATTTATATGTTGCTGAATTCTGTTATATTTTCTTGAGTATTTTTTGCATCTTTGTTATGAGGGATATTGGTTTGTAATTTTTTTTTTTTTAAAATAACACTTTTATTCTCATAGCTTTGGGGGCTGAAAGTTCAAGATCAGGGTGCCACCATGGTCAGGTTCTGGTGAGGACTGTCTTCTGGTCGCAGACTTCTCATTGTATTCTACCATGGAAGAAAGAGAGCAAGAGCTTTCTGGGGTCCCTTTTATAAGGGCACTCATTCTATTCATGAGATCTTCACCCTCGTGACCTAATTACTTCCCAGATGCCCCATCTCCTCATACCATCACAGTGGGGAGTAGGATTTCTTTTATCTTTTTTCCTTAAAACAATTTTTTTTTTTTAGTTGTGATTCCAGTTCATTTTATCCTCTCCCTCCTCCTGCCTTTGGCAGCCACCAATCTTCTTTGTATCTACAAGCTTGGTTTTTGTTTTGTTTTGTTTTTAGATTCCAATATAAGAGAGATCATATGGTATTTGTCTTTCTTTGTCTGACTTATTTCACTAAGCATAATACCCTCAGGGTCCATTCATGTCACAAATAGCAAGATTTCATTCCTTTTTATGGTTGAATAATAATTCCACTGTTCATGTGTGTATGTGTATGTGTACACACACACGTGTGTGTACACATACACACAATTTATCCATTTATCTATCAGTGGACATTTAGATTGTTTCCGTGTCTTGGCTTTTGTGACATGGGGGTACAGATTATCTTTTTTAGTTACTGTTTTCATTTCCTTCAGCTGAATACCCAGAAGTGGAATTGTTGGACCATATGATAATTCTATTTTTAATTTTTTGAGGACCTTCCATACTGTTTCCCATAGAGGCTGCACCAGTTTACATTTTCACCAGCAGTACACAAGGGCTTCCTTTTTTCCACTTCCTTGTCAACATTTATTTCTTGTCTTTTTGATATTAGGTATTCTAACAGGTATGAAGTGATATCTTATTGTGGTTTAGATTTACATTTGGTTATGCTTTTTTTATCCAGTCTGACACTCTGCCTTTTAATTTAATTTTATTATATATTGCATTTCTGTGAGAGAAGAGAAAACGTTCATTGTATTCTTTTATTGACCCTTGATAAAATTAAAACAAAATATGTTTTACATTTCTATGTAATAATTTAGTTCACTTATATTTAATGTAGTTCACTTATATTTAACGTAGTAGTTGATATGGCTGTGTTTAAGCCCACTATCTCACTATTTTCCATTTATTTCATCTGTTTTTTTATTCCTCTTTTTCTGATGCCTTTTGGTACTCCAACTATTTTTTTAGTATTAGTTTTATTTTTGCTTGTACCATTTTACTCGTATACTTCACAAATAATAAACTCTTTACAAGTATAATTCCATTTACCCTCCATCTTTGTACTATTACATATTTTACTTCTAAATACCTTGTAAACCCCACATTACAATGAACTTAACTTTAGCTTAAAGAGTCTTTTGTTTTTAGAGGAAATTGGGTAGAAAAAATAAACTAGTCTTTACTATTTAGCTACATGTTTACCATTTTTGGTGGTTTTTTCATTTTAAATCTGTCTCAAAGGTAGATCTGTTGTTGAAAAATTCTCGGTTTTCCATATCTCAAAGTCTGTATTTCAGTCTCATTTTTGATGGATATTTTTGCTGGACATACAAGTCTGGTTTGGACAGTTTTTCCTTTCAGTGTTTTAAAAATATTCCATTGACCAGTGTTTCTGATGAAAAGTCACTCATCATTTATACCATTCTTCCCATGTATGTGATGGATTGTTTTTCTGTGGCTGTTTTGAGATTTTATTCTTTAACTTTGGTTTTAAGCAGTGTAATTATGATTTGCTTAGTGATGGTTTCTTTTAATATTTTTTCTGCTTTATTCTCTCCTGGGACTCTGCTTACTTGTATTTTTCTGCATGACATTGTACTACAGGTTACTAAAGTTCTGCTCATTTTTTTTCAATCTTTTTTCTCTTTCAGTCTGTTTTTTCTCTATTACCATATTATAAGTTCACTGACCCTGTCTTCTGCTGTCTTCAGTTTGCTGTTAAGCTCATTCAGTGAATGTTTAATTTCAGTATTATATTTTTTATTTCTGTAATTTCTACTTGGTTATTTTTCTTAGTTTCCATTTCTCTGCTGAGATTTACCTATCTGGTCATTTTTTATTTTTCTTTAAATCCTCAAACATGTTTTTAACAGGTACTTTGACTTTCTTGTCTACTTATTTTAAATATCAGGGTCATGTTGGGATCTGTTTCAACTGACTTTTTTTATTTCCTTGACTGTGCATCACATTTTTCTATCTTTTCGTGTGTGTGTGTGTGTGTGTGTGTTGTGTGCTGGCCATTGTAGATGATGTGTGTACAGTGTCTGGATTATGTTTTTTTTTTTTTCTTTAAAGAGTGTTGACTTTTGTTTATAGAAGGCAGTGAATGCACTGCTAACTCTCCTCATTCCTCTCAAGGCTTGGTTTTAAGGCAGCTCTAGACTGATCCTTAACTCTACATTTCTCATCTGAGCAACAGAAAATAAATGGAGTTGCTGTTTTCTAGTTTCTCCAAGGATGGTCATGTACTAATATGACCTTCCTTGGAGAAGGTAATTTATTACATAAAGTGGGTGCCTTAGGGCCTTAGGGCTTAAGTCTCATGCTAGAACCTTGATTGAGAAAGTCCATTCTTGAGTGTGGTCTTTATTTCTAAGTGATGGCTTTACTGATGTCTCGTAAATGTCTGGGTTTTAACAAAGTCTTTTCTTCATGTAGGCTAGAAATCTGTCATCCTACTGTGTTATGTGACTTCTAGTATCTTCCTTCTGCTTTTGTTCCTATAGTAACTGTTCTCTACTAGGCCTCATACTCTGGGCATATGCAACTAGATATTTTATAGACCAAGACATGGGGTGCTTCCACCAGGCTTGTGAGGCTCCCTTTTAAATAACTGTCTTCTCTTTAGTACCCTGCCCCTGAGGATTCTCTATTCCTAAGCTCAGTAGGATCTCTGTGTTCTCTTTGGCCTTTGTCTCCCTTTCATTGGTTAGGAAATTTAGCTCTGGCAGAGAGCCAGGGTGAATGTTAGTATATCTTGTATGTTTCCCTTCTGTCCAAGATTATGGATTTATAGTCCTTCTTGTTCTGCCTGTTGTCCAGTGCTTGGAAATAGTTGATGCATTTATTTTGTTCGTTGTTAATTTACAGTGTGGTTGGATTGTGTGGGACAAACCCGTAACCAGTTACATTGTCAGGGTGAGAGGTCGAGAATATAGGATTTATTTTGTGATCATGAAATTTGACCTACAGTTTGACCTAATGTACTACTAATAAACATTCTTCAACAGACTTTTAAATTGTTCTGAATTCTATTCCCGGTTAGATAAAATATGATGTGGCAATATTTTACAACTGGATGATTCATAAAGCCTATTGGCATTTCTCTCAGGATGTTTAATTTAGTGATTAATTTAGCCTGTCACTTTTTATAGATGTAACTTTTGTTAACTTTTGAGATGTTTAAAGAATAATACGATTTTTTAAGGGAGAAAGATGGTCATCCTTGAAAACTTTTGTATTACTTGGTGATAAGTTTTATGAAGAAAAATAAAGAATGAAAAAGAGTAATCTGTAGTTTAAAAGATGTTAAAGTTATATGAAATTTTTAAAAAATGGGCAAGGGTAAACTACAAAGCCTAAGGATGTACCCTTGAATGATAAACAGTAAGGAAATATAAGAAAATAATTGCTTTAAAATTCAAGGTTAGGTTCTTGTGGAGGAAAGAAGGGGGCCATAAAGTAACTACTTAGTTCCTTTCTTTTATGTGCTTTTTCCTATTCAATAAAAAGTTTAATTTTTATGTTCTTAATAAAAGGTTTAGACCACTGATCTGTAGAAGGGAGAGATTAACTGATTTTTCTCTCTCCTGGAGGTATACATATACAGTGTCTGGATTATGTTTATAGGTATACATATACCTCCAGGAGAGAGAAAAATCAGTAGACAAACTTATGCCCTCAGACATCCTAATAATGTAAGGATGGATTGAGTCTTAAAACCCTTGTATCTCCATTGTAATGGAGTTAATCTGGAGTGGAACTGGGAATGGGATATGAAGAAGTATGCCTTAATATAAAGAAGATTCCAAAGATAAACTTGGCCTGCTTCAAAATTTTGCTTAATTGTTCCATTTCAGTCTCATCTCCATGCCATTAAAACATTGGAATAATAATGTAAGAGATTGAACTTGGTATGAATATGTAAGTTGTTAGAGAGTTAATACTGGTCAGCTTAATTAACTATAGGTTTGTTCTGCTTCCATGCTAGTGGACTTTATTTTTTCTATCCTTTAAATCCAGCTTCTATTGCTGATTCATGTTATTGATCACAAAGAGGATCAGGAAGCTCTGTATAAATCTTTCATCCCTATTTTTAAAAAGCTAAAAATGAAAGTAACTTACCTATTGGCAAAGACATTTATTTGGGAATGATGTTACTATAAGAGGTTCATTTTAATGCTTATTTTTTTAAAAAACATAATCCTCACTTGTTTAATGGCAGAAAATTACTATAAGTTTTTCTGTTTTGTTAACAGAATAAGTTTAAACGGGAAGAGAAAACAAATGGATGGAGAATAGACAAAGCATTCCGTAAGTATTAAGAGCTTTTTTACAACGGATCATTTGGAGATCCTAAAAAGCGACTAATCTTTTGTCTTTGGTTTCATCGTGTTTTAGATTTGTTTTGTCTTTATATTATCTTAGAAAGAATAAGATTGGAAACTTTTTTTAGCCTTGTGGGTCTGGCAGCTGATACAGGTTTATAGTCAGGGATTAGCTAAAACATCAAGAAGCAAGTGAGCAGAGTTCTGAGTTCAAGAAGTTACAGATGGATGAACATACCATTTCTAAGTGCTCATTATTCTGAGGGAGCTGTATTCAAGAAGGAGTTAATTGTTGCTGGAAGATACACTATAGATCAGCGGTCCCCACCCTTTCTGGCACCAGGGACTGGTGCTCCTATGAGAATCTAATGCCTGATGATCTGAGGTGGAGCTAAGGGCAGTGATGCTAGAGCTGGGGAGTGGCTGCAAATATTGATGAAGCTTCACTTGCTCACCTGCCACTCACCTCTTGCTGTGCAGCCCGGTTCCTAACAGGTCGTGGACTGCTACCAGTCCACAGCCTGGGAGTTGAGGACTTCTGCTATAGATGATTACTTCCAGTGGTCATTCAGTTATTTAATCAATGTTATTAAGCACCTGCAACGTGTTAGTCACTGTTTAGGCATTGAGGATATAATGGTGAACAGATCAGATGAGAATCTTGCTTTTAGAGCCTCGAGTCTAATTGGGTGGGGGAGAGGATATGGTTTGTAAGCATGATAATTTCAGATAGTGATTAATTTTTCAGAAAAAGGAAAAAGAAGGAATTAGGTGGACGAATATATAGATTGGGTGGTCAGGGAAGTTCTATCAGAAGAGATGACATTTGAATTTAGACTTGATTTGAAGGAATGATGTATACCTTTCAGCTTCTGATAGCCTCATTAAAATTAACAGTTTTTTTCTTCTCAAGTCCAGAGAAAGACATCAAGGGATCTGTAAAGAAAAACAGAGTTAAATGTCCTGTTTAAAGTAGTTACTATGTGTTTGGAAGATAATTATCAACGTTTCATGATTAACAGATATATTCACTGTCTATTTGCTGTAGTACTAATCTTAGAAAAAGAAAATCTGTTTATATTTTTATTTTATTTTTTAAAAAATTTTTTTAGGCGAGGCAACCCTTGATTGACCTCACAGATTGCAAGGATCTTGTCAGCTTTCAATCCCTTAATTTTTATTTTTTACGCCTACAGCACCTAGTCTTCCTAGGTGGTCTCCCGTCCAAGTGCTAAGCAAGCCTGACCCTGCTTAGCTTCCGAGATCAGATGTGATTGGGCTTGTTCAGGGTAGTGTGGCTGTAGACAGAACAAAAAAAATCTGAAGAGATTTTTTTTTGAGTAAACGCTAAGGTAGGTGAGTGGGCTCTATACCCAATGTTATATTGAGTCTTCAAGGAAACCACTTCCAGGAATGGCCCTTGGAAGATCTGGTAGATTGTGGTTCTCAACCTTCTTCATTTTAGAGTTGTGTCCTGAAATTTTTCATTATGTTTTACTCATTATAATCAGAAAATAATTTATAAATCTGTAAACCATCTTTGTGGGGTGCAGAAACATTGTTAAAACCATTATAGTAGATACCTTTACAATTCATTGATTTTTGTGCTTTGTAGTGAAAGTAAAAAAAAGAATAACCTAAATGGTGTTTTTTAGAACTTAAATTTTGAATCCCTCTGAGAACCTTTTACAGATTATTTTAGTTCTGTGTGTTTTAGAATCATCATTGTGGAAGGTCAGAACAGCTAAAGGCTGCGTCTACAATAAAATGGCCTTTAGGAATCCCAGATTTGGGCAAGGTTTCTTAGCGCTAATTTGTTTTTGTTTTGGCATATACCTCTTTTTCTGAGGCCTTCTTATGATCATCCTGTAATCAAACCATCTTGGAGCTTATGTACATAGAGCACCATTTTGTATTTATTCACTATATTTTAGAGTAGACATTAGGCAAAGATTTAACTCCTGTAGTAGATTTATTCCTGATTTGTTCACAGATTGCTCTTTCTGATAATAGTGTTCTTGATGGGTGTTTAGTGAGAGTGGTCCTGATTAATACTCATTTGCCTCCCTCTTTGCTGCTGTTTGGAAGAGTAGAGTTAATAATGAAAGGATGTGGTAAAGAGAGAGCATATGGTGGTACATAGGCTTTTGAGGACTTCTTGGTCCTAGGCTTTTTTAAAAGTTGATTTATAGTTTACACACAGTGTAATTTGTAGTTTGACTTTTGACAGCGGTGGTGTAATGACTACCCTAAACAAGATATGGAACATTTTCATCATTCCAGAAAGGCCCGTTATTTCCCTTTTTAGTCAATCTCTGCTGCTATCCTGACCCAGGACCACCACTGTTTTTATTTGAATCATCGTAGATTAGCTTGTTTCAGAATGTCTTATTCATGGAATCATACAGAATGTACTCTTTTGTGTCTGGCTGCTTTTATTCATTGTGTTTTTGAGATTCACCTGTATTGTTGCTTTTATCAGTAGTTCTTTTTTTTAAAGACAAATAGTTTGTTTCTTCTTATTGCTCAGTTGTCTGTTGTATGACTGTACTATAGTTACTAGAGCTGCTTATCCATTCTCCTGCTGATAAGCCCATTTGCTTTTGATAGTATGATACTTTTTTAAAAAGCTTGAAAGTTTTGTCCTTTTTTAAAATAAAAATTTGAAGGTTCTTTTTTTTTTTTTAAACAGAGGAAAAGCGCCCTTTTGACTTCGATTTTTTTGCTCATTTGCTTCAGAAAGTTCTTGCTGAAGAAGAGAAAAGAAAACAAAAATCCATTAAAAATCAGATTTTAAAGGAGAAGAAATCCTCTAAACCACGGAAAAGTGTAAAAGGTATTTATTTTAAAAGGAAGTGTTTTATCTTACTTGATAGACTTGCAATATTGTCTCAAGTCTTTGAGCATTCATGTGTAGTTCAGATAGTTGAAATCATCGGGGCATCCAGTTAGAGGGAATTGCTTTTTCTTTAATCTTCCAGTTATCTGACATAAAACATCAGCTCCCTTTTAAATTTTATAATTGGTGTGGCTGGGCTATTTGAGAATTCTCTTGCATCTAGAGCATAGTTGTAGCTAATAAAAGAACATCAGAATTTTGGAATGTCATGTTTGGTTACTATTCATCTGTAAAACAAATCTGGCACAAATTTTTAATATTTAAGAAAATGGAAGGAATCTAATACTTTGAGGTTGTGACTAAATTGTATTGTTTGAGCATAACTTATTTCTGAGAGTTAATGTTGACTTGTATGAGGGAGAAAATTGTTGATATATAGTTGACTATTTGAACTCTAATCTATGAGGGCAATATTTAGCTATAATCACATGATGTAAGGATTCTGGGAACTACAGGGATCCTTATATGTTAGCTAGTCTACATTGCAGCCCCTGTCTGTTTGTTTTAATTACCTAGAAATATCCCTGCAGATCTTAAGTCTCTTTTCCTAAGGTCTCACAGTGTTAGTAGTGGCAGAGGCAGGACTCAAATCTAGGACGAGGAGAGCCTGTTTTGTGGGTCCATAAGACCACCCCTAGGTTTGATTATTTGCTAGGAGGACTTATAGGATTTGGCATACAGTTGTAATATCAGCTGAGATTTATTACAGTAAAAGGATACAAAGCAAAATCAGCAAAGGGAAAAGGCACATGGGTATAAGTCTAGGGGAACCCAGGTACAAGCTTTTATGAGTTCTCTCTCATTGGAGTCACAGAGAATGTCCTTAATTCTCCCATCACGAAGTTGTGACGAGATATGTAAAAAGTTGTCTACCGGGAAAGCTTGTTAGAAACTCAGTGCCCAAGGTGGCTGGTCATGTAGACACCCTCTGCCTGGCATGTACCAGAATTCAAGACTCCCAGAAAGAAAGTGTTTATTCAGCATAAACCACATTGTACCATTTAGGTACAGTGAGCCATTTTTGTCAGGCTGATTAGAACTCTCCTCAAACCTGAGTTCCCAGACACAGCCAAAGGGCCAGCCTTTTAAATCAGACCTTTCAAAGGACAGTCTGTATTATGTTAACTTACTCTGTACAAAGCCAATCTAGAATTTCCTGGAGTATGGTACTTATATCTTTTTAAAAGTAGTATTTGTAACTGAAAAATTACTTCACTCTTGAATCAACTTTTTTTTACTTATTATGCATAGCCCTAAGAGATTAAAATTGATGTATTAATCTTGTGATTATCATGTTATAAGCGATAGCACAAGTAACTCACTATTTTATGTGAGAAATTTTTAAATATATTATTACAAGTCTCAGAATTTAAAAATTGCTGATGATTATTCAGATAGAGAATAAATCTAGTATTTTCTCAGTTTTAAAATCTTGTTTTGACTTTTTTTTAAACAAAAGTAAAGGACATTTTTATTATTTTTGAAGATTAGTTATTTTTAGAGATAACTAATCAACCATGATTGTGAAGTTAAGTTTGCTTTTGGATTAGATGCTCTTTCCATGGTAATCTCTGTTTTTGGTTTTTATTTTTTGATAGAGTTGACTCTTAATACATCTTTAAAGAAAAGGCACTAGAAATTGTTTTAAAATATTTTTGTTAAAAGATTGTTTATTGAAAAAACAAATGATATAGGAAGTGAAATTCTTGGACTCCCTCAGCTACCCTGTCTTCAAATCAAAATCATCAAATTTCCTGGGGATGACTATTACTAAATATCTTTCTATGCGTGTGTGTGTGTTTTAGAGTGTATGTACTTGTTTTTATTTTGTAAAAATGAGATCATACTACATATTTTCTGCAAGTTAATTTTTTTTACGCAACAATATTTTTTGGAATCTGTTACATCACTACATATAAGCCTGCCTTGTTATTTACTGCATGACTTTTTATAGCATAACTTAGTATTTCTCTGTTGGACATTTTATGTTGTCTTCAAAATTTTGCTCATGTAAGTAATGTTACAGAGGACATCCTCGAGTATTTATCTTCTCAATGTTTAAAAATTTTTCTGAAAGTTTTCTATATGTTTATAACCATTTCTGTAATTTTTCAGTGAAAAAAGTTGCCAGTGAAGGAGTCAGTGATGATCCAGATGAGTCTATGAGTGCTAAAATTTCGGACACAGAAGAAACTCAAAAGGATGCTCAGACAGTTAGACAACAGTCTCTGACTTTATCAGGACAGGATTCAGAACAAATTGCATTAGAACCAGACCTAACTCAAAAGAAAAGGAGAAGGAAGAATCAGGATGAAGCTGGTAAACAAGAAGTAAAAAATGTTCCTGGAAATGCCATTGTTCAGCCAGGTGCTTCTAAAGGAGAAAAACAGAAAAGTGAGTTTCTTACATATTTTAATAGTCTCTGTATTACTGAGAACATCTGTACAATAATAGGTGTGTGACAAATACTTTCTTTCTGGATAGTAGCAATTAATGCTTATTTATTGATTCTATTTATGTACTGTGTTAACCCTTTTATTTTTAATTTAGTAGAAGAGGTGTTTAGTGTAAAAGTAACAGTGAAATGGGGAAATTTTTTTTCTGGTTTATCTCTAAGATGTGTTACCTCCTTTCTACTCCCATTAACAATGATTAGAAGTCACATCTGTATGCTGCAGGTTCTTGAATAACATTTTATTCAACATTTTGTTATAAAGTGATGAGGTGCTGTAGGAGCTTAACTCTTGTTTATATCAATTAGCCTGTGGTAAAATTGGTTTTGTTATATGTCATTTCACCTCAGTTCCAAGAACCTGTCAATGTTAAGTGGGTACTTACTGTAGTTAACTGTATATTGCTTATATCTGTTATGAAATCACAGGTTTTTATGTTACCTTGTCAAAGCACCTTTGGGAACCCACATAAGTTGTTCAATTTCTATAAAAGAGCTCCTGGATTAAGTATTCCTCCCATTTTTCATTTTTTAAACTTAGAATGCAGACATATTGATACTTATGAGTTGCTAGGGAAAGTCTTGGTCTCTTTCTTTAAGAGTTTATATATAGGTTACTTAAAGCAGATACTCAAGAGAGGAGAAAAAGATACTAGCAGACCAGAACAGCCTTTCTATAGGATTTAAATTTTATGTAGTTCAGCTTCACCAATATGATTTTAATAAATGAATCGTGATAGGTAGAATAGTATAATATGTAGGCATCACAATATTATGTTCTTTTGGACTTGCTATTAAAAACATTACATATAAAGCAAATTTGCTCAATAATTAAGAAATTGGAAGTTGAGCAGACCTTGGTTTAGATTCCAGCTCTTACTTTGCTAAGTATAGCCTTGGGCAAGTCACTTAAGATCTTTGAACTCAGATTCTTTTTCTCTGTGATGAGGTTAATATTAATACCTTTTGGTAGGCTTGTTTTGAGTATTAAATTAGATGTTCATCTAATGCACAGAGTTTCTGTCACTTAATGTGTACTCAATAAATGATAGCTATTACTGTGTTATTAATTATGACACTTCTGAAGAATAGCCAAATGCATTTTAAGTTTCCTAACTAGACATATATACAAGTTGATTTAATCACTTAAAAGTTAAGCTAGATAAAAGGAGGATGCTACAAACTGAGAAAATTTGGCTGATCCTCAAAATACAGTTGTAAGTTGATTTTTCGTTAATGTTCTAAAAATATCTGTCCCTTACCTTAGGAACTTGAATGTTGAATGGATTACTGATTTATAAGAAAAGATAGTTATATGTAAATTCATTTTTGATTTAAAATATAGATGTTTTAGCTGTCATTTTTTAGAGTAACGTGCATTTTATGTTCATAGATAAATGTCAGTCTTCAAGGCCAGAGATAAATAAAGATGAAGGTAATAAGGAACAGAAGCTTTCCTGTGTACAAAACATAGATGACATTGAAGATTTATCATCTAGTGATGAAGTTGAGGAAAAAACTGACCCTATCCTTTCATCAAGGTATTTTATGTCTTTCCTGACTTTGTCTGCATCTATTGTCAGTTATTCAGAGAGGAGTGTTAAGTCTCCAGCTGTAATTATGAATTGGCTTGTTTCTCTTTTCAGTTGCATTTGTTTTTCCTTATGTATTTTCAAGTTTGTTGTTAGGTGCATTCATATCAAAGATTGTTGTATCTTGGTGAAATCACTCTTTTATCATTTGTGTGATATTCTGGTATTGCCCTTTGTTCTGATGCTTACCTCGCCACTACAGCTTTCTTGTGATAGTGTTTGCATGGGTTTATAATTTTCTATAAGGATTTTCTCTCTGCTTTCGATTTTTAGCAGTTTGAATGTGCTATATCTTGCCGAGTTTTTTTGGTTGTTGTCCTTTTTAAATTGTGAAAAACCTAATATGAGATTTGTCCTAACACAATTTCAAGTGTACAGTACAGTATTGTTATCTACAAGCACAATGTTGTACAGCAGTTGTCTAGAACTTTTTCATGTTGCGTGACTAAAATTCTGTATCCATTGAACAGCAACTCCTTGTTTTCTTTTTAGCTCAGCCCCTGGCAACCACCATTCTACTTTGTTTCTATGAGTTTGATTACTTCAGACACCTCATATAAGTGGAATCATGCAATATTTGTCCCTCTGTAACTGGTTTATTTCACTTAGCCTAATGTTTTTAAGGTTCATCCATGTTGTAGCATATGACAGGATTTCCTGCTCTCATTTTTTTTTAAAAATTATTATTATTATTATTTATGCCTACAGCACCTGGTCTTCCTAGGTGGTCTCCCATTCAAGTACTAACTAGGCCCAACTCTGCTTAGCTTCTGAGGTCAGACATTGGGCTTGTTCAGGGTGGCATGGCCGTAGACTGTGGACCATGGCTCCACTGGGGCATGAACCTGGGACCTTCTGCGTGTAAAGCAGATATGCTAACCGCTACACTATGGAACTACGTCCTCCTCTTTTTTTTAATGGATGAACAATACTCCATTCTGTGTATATATCACTTTTTAAAATTTTTTATTTTTTAAGTAGAGTTGACAGTATTAATTTAAATTAGTTTACAGATATACAGCATAGTGATTAGATATTTATATAATTTACGAAGTTATCTCTGATTAGTCTAGTACCCACCTGACACCATACATAGTTATTACAATATTATTGACTATTCCCTATGCTATACTTCACATCCCCGTGACTGTTTTGTAACTACCAATTTGTACTTCTTAATCCCTTTACCTTTTTCACCCTGCCCCCGCAGTCTGGCAGTCACCAGTTTATTCTCTGTATCTGTGAATCTGTTTTCATTTTTATTCATTTATTTTGTTCCTTAAATTCCACATACAAGTGTAATCATATGGTATGTCTTTCTCTGTCTGACTTAGTTAGTCCATCCATGTCATTGCAAATGGTAATATTTCATTTTTTATAGCTGAGTAATATTTCACTGTACATATGTACCACATCATCTTTATCCAGTCATCTATTGATAGACGTTTAGGTTGCTCCCATTATCTTGGCTATTGTAAATAGCGCTGCACACTGCAGTGAATTAAGGGTGCATATATCTTTTTGAATTAGTGTTTTGGTTTTCTTCAGATAAACACCCAGAAATGGAATTACTGGGTCATAAGGTAGTTATTTAGTCTCATGTAGAAAAATATACATATACACATGTGCCAATTTATTCATACAGTTCAGAATGTTTATAGTTTCTTTGAAGCTGAGCCATGGATGTCTAAGTCTTAACTTCCTAGGTGGCAGACTTCTAAATTGTGACTTCAGAGATACAACACATTTCATAAATTACACACAAAACACTACTGATTACTTTTTCTAATTTGAGGGAAACAACCCTGTAATGACAGTTGAAATCTCATCTGGTATAGCTAAATGTGAATATGTGTTGAAATTGAATGCTAGTTGGTATATGGCCATAGTTTATATTATTGCTAGTTGAAATACTTCATAATACAACAGTTCTTTCTTTGCATGGTACTCTGCTAGCTGAAACTTGTGCTATTGGAATGATGTCCTCGATTTACAGGACTTTTAATTTACACAGTAAACATCTATGCCAAGCAAAGACTGCCTGTAGAAAATCTTAACGACAGATAATTCTTAAATGTTGTGATTTTACACATATATTTGATTTGTGAACCCCATCTAATTAAGAGTTTTTTTTTTTAGTGACTTTTTGAGTGCTTTCCTAAGCTTGTTAATTTATGGTGGCTGCTTTCTTTGAAGAAACAGTTTTTAATAACATGGTATAAAAAGGATCATAGAAAAGCTAAAATATCCATTTCGATTATTCCATGATAGGAAGAATTATCTTCCAAAGTGTTCATTTTGTATACAGTATTTACAAATTTTTTAAAAATAATTCGTATAAAATATGCATTATTAAGAATTCTTTTTCCCTGATATATTTTCATTTCCTTAGTAGTCATTCAGATGCCATGTCAGTAGCAACTGAGATTTCGGAATCAGGCACTTCAGATTTGCATTCATTGGAAGTCGGAATTAGAGCATTGTGTGAGGTGAATAATGCTGAGACTAGTTGCACAGAAGAAAGAACTGTTGACTTAAAAACTAAATCACTGTAAGTATTTTACATGGTAGGATTTTAAAATTTATTTTCAAAATTTCAATTTCTTATTTAGAAATGATAATAACATTGCTTCCTTTAGGGAGTAGAAAGGGGCTGTAGGCCATTTAATATGTAATTGTACTGTGGTTTGAGTGTGACCACAGTACAGAAAGAGTCTCTTTTTATCATTACAGAAAGAGTCTCTTTCATATAGTATGTATTATAGTGATAGGAGTTTTAGCAAAGTGGTAACTTATGAAATTCTGAAATAATTTAGAAGCCCAAATACTTGCTATAAGATTTTATTTTTACTTAGTTTGAGTTATTTTTCATGCCTGTTGTCAAAGTAGTAGATTTTGATATTGATGACTTTAAAGAAATTATTATGTTTTTTGGTATGCAGATACTGGTTAAATTAATACCTTCACAAAAAACCAAATAAAAGGACCACAAGAATTTCCCTTTGAAGAGATGTCTCAAAAATTTAGACTTCTTTTTTGTCTCCCTTATAATTCCACATATGACCTAAAAACTATTCAGTTTATGAATTATTTATTTTCCAAAAAGCAAAGTCGCATTGAGAATCCACCTTATTTTTTAAATAAAAATTTACATTAGTTTTTAGAATAGGCAACATTTTTATGGTTCAAATGTCTAAAAGTATAAAAAGATAGTGAAATATCACTCCTACTATGTCTCTATTCACTCTAACCAGTAACAAGTGATATTTTTTATATTCTTTCATAGATTTTTAAAAAGAATATTAAAGCTAATATATATATGTATATATTTTTGCTCTTTTAAATACCTAATGGTAGCATCCTATTCATATCACTTTGCAATTTTTTGTTTTATGTCTTTATATCTTTACATAAAGACCTTCCTTATTCATTTTATAGCTGCATAGTGTTCTGTTGTATAGTGTTCAGTTTATATCCTCAGTGACCTATTGATGGCTATATAGATTGTTTTTACAAACAATACTTAAATCTTACACCTCCATCCTTTCATCAGTATGAGAGTATATTTGTAGGGTAAGTTCCTAAAAATGGAAATACTTGCTTCAAGGATATATATGTATGTGTATGAGTGTGTATGTATACATTTATACATTTATGATTTTGATAGATACTGCCAAAATACTGTCCATAAAGTTATACTAGTTTATGTTTCCACCAACAATGTAAGAAAGCACCTGTCTTCCTTACCAACAAACAATGTTATCAAACTTGGAATTTTGCCAGTTCTTGATAGATCATAAAATAACATATCAGTATAGCATCTCCACCCTATTCTTCTGTTTTTGGCAGGAGTATATAATTATTTTATTTCGCTTAGTTTTTTATTTTAACATTTTCTAATCTAAAGAAAAGTAAAAAGAATAGAACTGAATATCTGTATATAATTTTTACTTAGATTCTCTGATTCTTAATGTCTTGTCATGCTTGTGCTTGCTTGCACTGTTTCTTTAATTTTAACTCGTACTTTTCTTATTGGGAATTAAATTGAGCATCTCTTGACATTTAAACCCATTTTTATTTATTTATTTATTTATTTATTTATTTATAGTCATTCATATCCTTTATCCAGTTTTTTAATGAGTTATTAATGATATTTCGTAGGAGTTCTTTATATTTTAGGGAGGTTAGGCTGTGGTATGAGTTGCAAAACATGCTTTCTTGGTTTGCAGTTTAACTACTGACTTAGTTAGGTTTTGGTCATGTAAAATTTTTAATTTTTATGTTGTTAGTTTTCTCAGTTTTTTTTTTCTTTTATGGCTCAAGCATTTAATCAAATTTTAGAAGGTCTTATCCACCTTAAGATTATAAAATAATACATACGTGATTTCTTTATGGTTTCATTTAAATCTTATTCATTTGGAATATATTTTGAGTACAGTGCAAGGAATGGAGCTAATTTTATTCCACATTGTTACCAGTTTTTTCATCACCATTTATTTAATATTTATTTTTAAGACTATTATTTTGTGTTTCATCCTCATCGTTTTGAAATGTTACCTTTGTTGTATACTAAAATCATGTCTTTCTCAGTTTTCTTTTGTTTCATTTATATGCTTATATCAATACTACAGTGTTTTAATTATTGATGCTAAGTAGTATATTTTTAATATCTGATAGAACAAGTTAATTACTTCCTTATTGTTCTTTTTCAGTTTTCTTTGCTACTCTTACCATAAGTAAACTTAAGAGTTCTTTTCTGGCTCCAAGTGGATTTTTAAAGAATTTCTCCACATTTAATTTAATATGCCTGAATGATGGTGCAATTTAAATAATGTTAATTTTTTAGGGAAACTGATCAAACAGAAAATGTTAAACTGATGGCGAGAGGACGACTCCAGAGGCCTAAACCCAATTTATCAAGGGCTCTTGGGAAGAAATCAGTTCTTCCACAAGGTAAAGCATGTGCAGAGAGCAAGAGTTTACATCTAGAAACTTCAGTTGAAAAGGTATGGAGTAAGAGACTTTATGGAAATTAAAATTATAAAAATTTTCCCTAAATAGTTGGGAATAAAAATGTTTAGTTTTAATTACCAACTAATGTTATCAAAACTCAAAGATATAGGAACATACACATTAATAATTTGTCTTACTAGTCTCTTGTTTATGCATTTTTTTAGGACATAGGACGAATTTCAAACATACTTGTTAATGACCAATCTATCTCTTCTTTAAATATGTAAAATTTTTATTCAAAATATTTCTTAAACCAGCTATACATAAAATTTTATCTACAGTCCTTTCATTTAAACACAGATACTCACCTTCCTCTGTCATTTATAAATTTTCTTTTTATGTATGTAAACATTGTGTCATTTTAATTATAACATATAGAAAATTTAAAACTTCTTTCTCTGTTCATTTCTACTTTCTTGGAGTTAGTTGATTTTTTTAATTATTGCATCAGGTTAACATATTGTTAATTTACCTCACCATTTTTCCAGTGGTGGATGTTTAGGTTATTTCTTTTTTTTTTTAAAACTCTTGAAATAAAAGCGAACAATTTTGTAAATAGAGTTTTCTTGATGATAAGGCAAAGGATAAATTTCCAGAGGTGGTGGAATTGATGGGTCAAGGTATTTTTAATATTTTTATGGCTGTTGTTAAACACTGTCAAACTGACAGTCAAAAAAATGAATTTCTTTACATTGCTACAGCATTAAATGAATCTTCTTGTTTCCTTATATTCCTACCAGGACAATATTATTATAAATTTTTAACTTTTGCTAAAGTATTTTTTAAAAATGTTAGTCTGCCTTTTTTCTTCTTATGTGAAATATCTTTTTATCATACTTTGTATACTATAATTAGAGTATTTTAATATTACTAGAAAGTTGGGAAAATACAGATTCAAGTAAAAATTAAAAAAACTGCTTGTAATTTCATTATCCAGATGCAGTCAGCATTTTTACATAGAATCCTTTCAGCTTTTACAAAGTTTAGTAGTCAGTTTTATATCCTTCTTTGGTACATAACATTTTATAAATATTTTTTCATATCATTAAACATATTTTGGAAAACATGGTTTTTAGTGACTATAATATTCTGTCAATGGGTATAATTGAATTTATTGAACCATTTACTAATTATTGAATATTTTGTCTGTTTACAGTGTTTGCTATTTTACATAAAGTTTCAGTGGACATCATTGTACTTAAATCTTTGCCTAAATATTTTCTTAGACTAGAGACTTAGAAATCATCTTCCTGGGTCAAAGAATATGAACATTTTTAAGGCTCTCGATTCATATTGGCAAAAGGCTTTCCAGAAAGGATATACCTATTTGTGCTGTTGTCAGTAATCTATGAGATTATATGTTTTAGAATACTTTAATCTGTATGTATGATTTAAAAATTTTCTTCTACTTGAAAGTACAAAAGATTTTATTGTTTTAATTTCCATTGATTATTACAAAGTTTGAACTTTTTTATGTTAAGTAGATTAAATGTGAAAAATTGAATTCATAGACTCACATGGAAAAGGATAAAGTGAATACATTTGACGTTTCTGGAATGGAGAATACACAGAGAGAGAACTCAGAAGCTGATTCTGTATCTAAGTAAGTATTTAGAAGTAGAATAAAAATAGTGATTCTTAGGGGAATGAGTTAGCAATTGAGTTAGCAATTACATTTCTTCCTCAGCTTGTTAACAGTCTTCTGAGATAAATTTATGGTTAAGATATATTTTTCTGGTTAATTTTATTCATAGCAAGGGGTTTCAAAATGGGATATTTAACTTTCAGTGGAGATCTAGAATAGGTCTTGCTTCAGTATGAATCTAAACCAGTGGCTTTGCATAGTGCATTTATGCCATAATCTGTTTCCATCCCCTGGAGGTGTATATTACACAGTAGTATCTTGAATGGGGAATAGTATTACATGCTTATCAGTTGCAGATTTTTCCAATTTTGTGATGAAAATTTGATTTGAAAAATTTTTTATACTCAGGCCTCCAGGTTTATGTCTGTTCCAAAGAGTTAAGATGTAGAAGTATGATTATCTTTGAAGAGGTTCTTGAGGACACTTGTAAATTATTTTGTTACAAATGGTTTATTTATTCCTACCTGGGAGAAGGGAATATTAAAAACAAGAAAGTATGTGATTCAGAATAACCATCAATTTTACCCTTTGTAATTGTTCTAGTTTGAGTGAAAAAATATGTCTGCAGGAAGATGATCAACCAAAGGCTTTTAGACCTGCACGACTAATGAGGGGCCGATTTCAAAGGCCAAAGCCAAATGTAGGTAAAGCTGCTGAAAGAAGAGAAATTCTTACATCACAGGAAGAAAGTGGGGCCAGTGTAGAAAAGAATGAAAATGAATTCTATGTAAGTACTGATTCCTCCCAATTTTTTTTAAGTACATATAACTCCTTTTTAAACAGTAGTACTATACAGTTGTGAACATTGTTCATTAAATATAAGGCCAAAATCTGTCATAGCCAGCAGCTTTGCTAATTGTAAAGCCATTTAACTCTCAGCTCTCTGAATTTTGAGCATTTATGTGATGGGTCATCAGCTTTTACCTTCACTCTTCCCTCATATTTGGACTTTCTTTCCCTCATTACTCAGCAGGTATTTGAATTATACTTCTCTTTTGAAAATAATAACTGAATTTTTACACTGGCTTACATAAAATGTTAATAATGCCTTACTAAAATTCTAAGAACCAAGATTATGGATTTTAGATTATTTACGTAATAACTAATCTTCGTGATAAGTTGGCATAATTTGAGATTTGAATTTTTTTGTTATAGTTCCCAAGGTCTATAATGTGATTATAATAATAAGAAGGATTCAGAAAGATAGAGCCTAGGGGATTACTCTTAAAGATGAGATTGAAGCAGTTACTTGTTTTCTAATTGGGAAGAAAATGGATGGAGGCTTTGAGATGAGGTTAAATGTGTGGCTTGTGAAATTTTCTAAGATAACAAAAAAATTTTTAATGTCCCTTGAATATAATTTTATAATTTTGAAATGTTTATCATTTTCTTACCACTCAAATTGGACAAAATGCAATCTTTTACAAATGGTTGTTTCATTTTGAAACTTAAAACTTTTAAAAATATGTTTGTTATTAAGACTCCTGAACAAATAGAAGATCAATCATGTAAAAATTTTGAGTGTGGAGATATCACATCACAATCTGAAAAAAAAGATACTTTTTTCCAAAATGTGCAGCTGGATGAGCCCAAGGCTCTTAATGAATGTCTAAGGTAAGCCTCATTGATTATATAATTTTTGCATTTTATATGAAGTTTTAAAAATTGTCAGTCATTTAAAAAAATCAGAATTGATCTGTTTTCTGTATATCAAGTTATGTAATATTTATAAAAATAATTTCATTTTTCAAGGTGATTATCTCATAGCCTTAATGATAATTTCTCAGTTATGGGTGAATTGAAGAGCTACTCATAGACCTTGAGTTAACATGGATAGCATTATCACTTAACATGCATATTAAATTAGATGTCTGTGTCCAAATTTGAAAACGCTATTTATTATTTTTTTCTTTGGGATTAGATTGCTCACATATTGCCTTTATTCAAGGTTTACATAAGTTTTTTGTAAAACACATATATAAAAATCTATACTTCTCATAGCCAAAGCTCTTTATATTTGTTATTTCCCTTGTGGAGGGTACCAAACCATATTAGTGAAATTATTAGTATACTTAAGATTTTTTTTCTTTTGGGAATATTTAATATGTACAAAAGCACATTTAACAGAATAATGGATTCCCATATACCTATTGTCTAGTTTCAACAATTAATATACATATATCTTTCCCCCTCTTTAATCCCCCCACCCCACT
The DNA here is from genome assembly GCF_000325575.1 of Pteropus alecto. Lineage (NCBI taxonomy): Eukaryota > Metazoa > Chordata > Mammalia > Chiroptera > Pteropodidae > Pteropus > Pteropus alecto. The sequence continues at coordinate 7,249,285 of NW_006436298.1, forward strand.
TCCAACTCTGACCTATGGATGTTACCGTTTCCCTTTTTTTAAGAACTGGATCTCTGAAGGCGTTGTGTCTCCTCCCACACGCTCGCGGCATCCACCGGGGGTACCCGGGGCCTGGCGCACCCAGGGTATGGTCTGTGGCTTCACCTGGGGCACGAACCCAGGACCTTCTGCGTGTAAAGCAGACGTGCTAACCACTGCACTATGGAGCCACCCCAATATTATTTTCAATCTTTACATTTAGAGTCTGGCCTAGTCTGTACTTTCTTATAGCTGTATTAGGCTGTTTAAATAGTAGCTAACCTGAGAGTGAAATCTGGGCTTTCTGAACTATTTTAAAGATCTTTATTAGAAGACAGGAAAACTCCTTTATTCATTGCTCTATTCTTTTGCTTCTTACTTCCCTCCATACATGCACTTCCCCCACCCCCAAACTATTTTACTGTTCTGCCACAGAATCTCTGGGTAGAATCCTACACAACAACATTACTTGTTACACTTTTCTAATACAGGTATTAGTTACGGATATGTGACAGTTTGGGTTTTTTGTTTATATATATATTTTTCAGTTTAAGCCAGACTCCATTTAATAGTTCATGTGGCTTGGTAGAAAATTAGGACTTTCCCTAAGTGGTCATTGGGTTTTAAAATCCTGATGGCTGCTGTTTAGAACTAATAACCAGTTTGATCTCAACGACTTTTCCTTTCCAAGGCATAGTCCTTTCTGTTTTATCATATGATCTTTCTGGTCTTTGAATCTCTAACATCCTTAAAAACAATTCTAAGATTCTGTGTTTTATCATATCATATGCCTTTTTATATCTAATAATAGGCAGTTTTCCCTTCTTTCCACTGTGAACTGTTCATGATGCTGTGTAAGTGAAAGAGAAAATAGAGAAAGAGACTCAGATGAAGAATGCTTAAAAATCCCACTTGATTAAATTAGCAAATATGTTTTGAAACTTCATTCTGTAGGCTAATTTTGCATCCTGTGTACTTCATATAAATATTTTGAGGTTAGTGTCATGATTAGTGAATTATTTTATGGAGATTTATAAATATTTTATTTTATAGATACTTTAACTCTATATTTTAGGAAAACACATGCGTGGACCAGGGTGCA
>NW_006436298.1:7250430-7280971 GCF_000325575.1 Pteropus alecto
GCTCCTGTCTTCTCCAATTGTGATCTTTTTTTCTTTGCTTTTTTCCTTAAATTCTGTGATCTGAAGAGACAGTTACGGATCTATTACATGTTTTAAGTTGAGAAATAATCTACTTCAATTAGAACTAGATTTCTAATCTCAGATAATTTCAGGTAATTATGCAGCTGATATAAGCTCTATGAAAGGTCTATCTTGTTCATTGTATTCCCAGTTCCTAGCATATGCCTTCTTGACATGTAATAGGTGATTTGAACTATTTGTTGATTGATTTTTCATGAACTCAAAGTTTAATGTGTTTATTATTTCTCCATAAAAGTTAAACTTGTCAAAGTCCTTTTGTTACTTAGAGACAATCTAAGCACATAGAATATAATTATAACATTGCATATTTGTATCTTAAGGTCTCAATTGATATTGAAATAACGAAATTATTAATAAAAGCTTTGATTAAAACATTTGTATGTTTTAAGAATATGCTAGTGTTTAAAACGTGGTTTTATAAAGACGGTTTACTTCCCATGATAACCAAACCAATATTGCTAGCACAGAAACCTCACTAAAAGCTAGATATTTTGGGGTAGAAATGAAAAGTATCATAAGTCAGAAAACAGAATGAAATCCACTGAGGACTAATCAAATTAAATTTCCTTTGTTGATTTTGCATTGAACGTTATCAATTACTGATAGGTATAAAACACCTCAGTTATGTAAACAAGTACAATTTGAAAAGCAGTCTTGTTACTAAGGACCTGTCTTGTGTTATCAAAAATTGCATTATGAAAAACTTGTTTCAATGAAGAAAGATAAATTAGGACCTAGACAAGTTCAAACAAACAATAGCATAGTTTTTGATCTTTTTTTTTTTAAGCTATTAAGTGTATACACTTGTTTAGACTAATATTGCTGAATAAATCAAGTGTTTCATTTGATCTAGCTTTTGCCTGAGATTAATGACCATTCTTAACCAATTACTAATAGCTCTTTCATTCACTTGTGTATTTTTATCGATTTTGCCATCTTGTTCTGTGATAAAACACAAACCGAGGTGCTGCTGTTTTTCTGGAGAATGATGTGATTGTTGTGTGCCTAATAACATTCAGCAAACTGTGAAATACTGTTTATTTAATCTTTCCTTTTATTCCCAATTTGTATTATGAAATCACAGCTCTTAGAATTTCTGTCTAGATAGGAAATCTCATTTTTAATTGTTTTCAAAAAGCGAGGAGGCATGGACCTAGTTCTTAGTCATAAGGCTCTATCTTATTCAGATCATGCCTCCATCCAGCTGTTTAAGATGCCAGTCAAGCCTGGCCATATAAATGAGTTCGTTAACTCTTATGACAAGGTATATATGTCTGTGTAAAGGATAATAGGGACAGAGTGTAGAAATAGTATACACAAATTGAGATAGCTCCAGTGTAAAGGACTAGAGTCTTTCTCAGCCATTATTTGGCGAGGATGGTGTAGATGACAATTAGGAAGAAACTATTCAGGATCAGTTGGCGGCTGCTCTAATGACCTTACTGATGAGTTTCTCTTTAAACATGTCTCTATATAAATAGATATATTTAATTGTTTTAAAATTTTACCATAATTTCAAAAGATGAAAATTTTTTTCTCTCTTTTAATTTTTAAATTTTGCCCTGATATTCCCGGGGCACCCTTAATTTGTTTGTTTGTTTGTTTGTTTCTCGTGTTTTACGAGTGATTGCCCAATCATCTCTAACTAGCAGTCTGGTTTAAAATTTGTCTTTTTTTTTTTTATATATAGTATTCAAAAGGATAATAAAACAGATAAACAAGTTCCAGTTCTAAAGAATCAATTTCAGAAACTAAAGCCAAATATAGGAAGAGAACCTGGAAGAAAAGACATTTTTTCAAATGAAGACATACCAGAGGAGATTCTTGCCTCTGGGGAAGAGACAGCAGCAAGACTGGAATCCTCACCAAAGGAGAAGGTACTAGTGGAGGCTAATACTAAGGAAATGGTGTCAGAGTTAAAAGAAACAGGAAGAAGAGACATCTCTCCTAAAGAGAAGGTACTAGAAATGATCGACGTCACTGTGGAAATGGAGACAGATTTGAAGGAAACTGGAAGAGAGATTTCCCCAAGGGAGAAGATATTAGAGATGTCTAATGCCACTGAGGAAAGAGAGGCATATTTGGAAGAAACCAGAAGAAAAGAAATATCCCTACAAAACAATGCCCCAGAAGAGGTCAACACTGTAAGTGACTTAGAGATAGATTTGAAGGAAACTAGAAGGGGGATTTCCCCAAGGGAGAAGATATCACAGGTGACTAATGCCACCGAGGAAAGAGAAACAGATTTGGAAGAAACCAGAAGAGAAATATCCCTACAAAAAAATGCCCCAGAGGAGGTCAACACCGTAGGAGACTTGGAGCTAGGTTTGAAAGAAACTGGAAGGGAGGTTTCTCCAAGGGAGAAATTACCAGAGGTGACTGATGCTACTGAGGAAAGAGAGACAAATTTGGAAGAAACCAGAAGAGAAATATCCCTACAGAAAAATGCTTCAGTGGGAGTCAACATCGTAGGAGACTTGGAGCTAGGTTTGAAAGAAACTGGAAGGGAAGTTTCTACAAGGGAAAAGATAACAGAGGTGACTGATATTACTGAAGAAAGAGAGGCAAATTTGGAAGAAACCGAAAGAAGAAAAATATCCACACAAGAAAAGGCCCCAGAGGTTAAAACTATAAGTAAAACAGAGACAGATTTGAAAAAAATTGAAAAAGAAATTTCTCTAAGGGAAAAAGTACTAGTGGAGATCTGTGCCATGGGAGAAAGTGAGATTAATTTGAAAGAAATTGGGAAAAGAGACATTTCCCTGATGGAAAAGGTATCAGGAAAGATGACAGTCATTGAGGAAACAAAGGCAGATTTGAAAGAAACTGGAAGAAAAATTTCCTTGAAAAGTGGATCAGAAGAGATGAATGTTACGGAGAAAATGGTAGCAGATTTGAAGAACACCGGAAAACATGACATTTCTCTAAGGGAAAATGAACCAAAGGAGACAGAGACCTCAAGACAAACTATGACAGATTTAATGCAGAGCAGTAGTGGCGACTGCAGCACTATGCCTTCACTAAATGCTAAAGTATGTATTTTTCTGTCCTTTAAAAATTTTTTTGAATACTCCTTCAGAGAAACATTATCAGAATAATTCCATGATTATTGTCCTTAAGTCCAACGGTTTTTAAAACTTGTAAAGCCTAAATTTTTTCCCAGCCCTAAATTCTATGGACCTTAAAGAAACTATATATTTAAAAAAAAAAAAAAATTAAAATTTATTTTTTTATCGTGGAAAAGTTACTATTCTTATTACCAATTTGAAGTTACTTTGTTAGATAAAGGGAATATAGGAAATTGAACTGATTTGTGCTTGCTCTAGTATGAATATATATTGGTATTATTTTTTTGACCACGTCTACCAGTTTTTCTTTTTTTCCTGCCCCACCCCATTTTACTCCACTTTTAAAAGTTCTTTGTATTAAAAATTTTCAGTTACTTGAAGTTCATTCTATTCTAACATTTTCAAAGACTTTTATTCTAATTTTTTTTTCTTTGGAAAGGTGATAATGGCATTTGTGGTTTGGAAAAATTATACAATATAAAAAGTTTCTTGAATTTTGTGTTTTAATGTTTAAAATTAAATTTTATTTTATTTAAAAATTAAAACTTCCAGATTTTTAAGGAAACGTGTTTAGAATGTAGTAGATTTTGTTTGCAGTGCATAAAATGCTTAAGGAATCTCATATATGTGCTGATTTACTGTGACTATTCTTCCAGAACATTAGCAGTGAAGGACTTTCCATGGTGCATACATTTGTAGAAGAAAAAAGAAATTCTGAAAAGGAAGTATCAGGTCAGTTGAGTCGTTTGAAGACTTCTGAACATGATAAAACAGAAGACCAGGGGACACGATCTCCAGATGTTCCAGAGCAGTTTTCAGATGTGAATTTAAGGTACAAGTATATAGGTCTGTGTGCTTTTAAAGAAAAGGAGCATGAAGTTATATTTACAGATTATGTTAAATTAAGTGAGGTTTTAAGACACCATATCAATAGCATAATGTTAGAGATTTTAAGCTAGTTTTGAGAAGACTGGGAGAGAGGATGGAGGTCATTCTGACAGTTGATCGTGAAAGCTACTAACATACAGAATTGTATGTAACACAAACTCCTAAGTTGATACGGGTGTGACAAACCGGTGCTTTCTTTGTGCAAAGATGATATAATTTCTAGGCTTATATCTGGATTGTACTACTCATGTTTTTCAGGATCTACCAAGTAGCCTGATTTGTTTTCCTGTTAACAATTAGAATTAAATGTTTACTGCTAATCTCTAAGGTTGTCACAAGACTCTGCTCTCACTGCCCCTTCAGTTCATTCTAAAGCTTGATAATCCTTGTTCCAAAAGCAGATGTCTTCCTCAAGAACAGAAGCCATTTGAAGTTAAGCCAGCACCTTTTGTGAGAAGTCGATTAAAAAGACCAAAGCCAAACTTATCAAGAGCAGCTTTAAAGAGAGAGACTGTGGAAGCAGAAAAATATGTACCTGGGAAGAAATTGGAAATGGATAAAACAGAGACTATTGTGATACAACAGGATGATGAACAAATGAATACTCTCCCTTCTCAGCATGTGAGTGATATTTAAAATGGAAGTTTTTTATTTTAGTTATTATTTTTACTTAAATACCTAGAATTAATATTTCACAAATATTTCTTCATATAATTTTTATTGCATGTGATATTGTTGTAGCTGTACTTAATGTGCCTCATTGTTCCATGTGGTTTGTGTAAGAATCTCACATCTCTCTTGATGGGCAAGTGTGTCATGGGAAGGAATTTAAGAGGCCTGGGTTCTAGTTTATTTGCTATGTGACCATAGCCAAATGATGCAGGCAGTTACTTTATAGGAAAAATGAGAATGATAATCTTTTTTATTTCACTCTTCTGAAGATGAAATAAAAAGTTTTATATGAGTTAAAGGAATATTTTATTTACTTGGTCCATAACAGATTAAGATAATGTGATGTAGCATCAAAAGTGTTGAAATAAAATGTTAACACTAATAAGACTCATAAATTGAGTGTTCTAAACATATACTTTTTTGAATTAAAAATTTTATTTTACATCTTAAAAAATCTGAGTTCTTATTGTGCTTGAATGGTTGTACTTTTTTCTTCTAATCTTATATTTAAGAAAGGTAAATCACATTTTATTGATTATTTTTTCTGATTATAAAATTTTTGAATTAGAAAAATTATATAATCTAAAAAGTGAAAATCCTTTATAAGGTCCCATATCTCCCTTCCAAGTTAATCATGGAGCAGTTTTGAATATATCCACCTAGATTTGCCTGTATAGATATCTATTTATATAAATTATAATGTGAAGTTATTTACATTCTTTTACAAAAATGACATTATATCTTGCCTTCTCATTTTTTCACTTAACACAATATTGCGAACATCTTTTTGGATCAGTATATATAAATTTATCTTGGCTTTGTACTGTTGCATTATAAGGAAATTATAATTTATTTGTCTTGTTTCCAACTTTTTGTTTTTTCTTTTTCTTGCTTTTTTTTTGGGAGGCAGTAGTATTGCTATGATAAATAGTATTGTATATAATTTTCTAGATACTTATGGAGTATTTTTATGATACATTTCTAGAAGTAGAATTGCTGGGAATTAAAAATTTTAATAAATCTGTCCTATTGTCCCCTACAAACTATACTCATTTATGCTTATAGTAGTATATGAAAATTCCTATTGCCTTATGCTTTTATCAACCATCAATGAAATTTTTTTATCTATTTTCTAGAGTGCGGTGGCTTCCCTAATGACATCAAGAGAAGAAGACAAATCTGGGCACAGGCAGAAGGAGGCTGTGATATTATCATGTGTACAGACTGAAAAGGATCTTTCACCTTCAAGTTCTTGTGAATCTAAAGAGGAGTCTCAGTCTACACAAATCCAAGAAAAAGAATTAGTTGTTTCTATGGGGTAAATAGTGATAGTCCTTTGAATATTATAAAATAAGAAAGAGTTCTTTCAAATATTTTTCATTCTTATTAAGATGTGGTAATATATTTTAAAGGTGAATATAAATAATACTGTATTTGGTTTATTTTTATTCATATGGCAGACTGCTTAAAATTGAAAACCAGATTGCATTCAACACTTTTTAATGCTTGCTTGCTTATATTCACTGTTTGCTTCTTAAGCTCTTACTCAAGCAGTGCATTTAAAATATATATTATATATATATATGAGATATATATTATTTGCCTTTTTAAAAATTGTAAAATGCATATAACATATAATTTACCATTTTAAACCTTTTTTAAGTGTACAGTCCAGTGGCATTAAGTACATTCACATTGTTGTGTATCCATCACCACCGTCCATCTCTAGAATTTTTTATCTCCCCAAACTGAAACTCTGTACCATTAAACAATAACTCCCTATTCCCCTCTTCAGTATCTGGCATCCACAGTTGGAATTTTCTTTCTATGAATTTGGATATTTTGGGTACCTCATATAAGTTCATTACCTTTTAAGAATCGAAATACCTATGTTGTTTTATAAAACAAGATAAATTTATAATCAGAAAGTAATTTAATTTTCCTTTAATGGTATAAAATATTTGTATGGAGAGTTTATGAGAAGAGATTCAAATTTTGTATTTTTACAGTAGTTTTCATCTTACAGTTAAGCTTCCTGAACTCTTTTTTTCCTGTCCCCCCTTTTAGGACTCCTAATGTACACACTTTTCAACAAGAAATGAAGGAAAGTGTTATCCAGACTGCTCGACCAGTAAGGGGACGACTTCAGAGACCCAGACCAAATATTAGAAAGGCTGGACAGAGGCAAATTGTAGAAAAAGGTGAAACCAAAGGTATAATTAAGAAAGAAAGAACAATACTACAAAAAGATGAAACTAAAAAGAAATTCCTGACTGAGGTGAGTTATTGTTATGTAATTAAATCAAGCCTTTTAATGTATATTAAAATATCAAATGATAGCTCAGACTTGGCTTAAAGTATAGACATCTGACATTCTACTCAGTCAATACAGAATGTATCTGATTTTGTTTCAGATTTACCATTCTGAAGTTTTAAAAAAATGAATGTAGATTTATTTTTTCCTAACTAATGAAACTATTCATTGTGAAAATTTTTAATCGGTACAAAATGATATAACCACCCCAAATCTCACCATACTGAGATAACCACTGAAAACCTTTTGGGTATCAGATATATCTCCATGCATGCATGTGTGCATACTTAAGTAAATTTAAATACTAAAATCATTGTATGCATGTTATCTTGTGACTTACTGTTTTTCACTTATTAAGTGACTTTCCGTGTCAAGAATACAGAGATACATTGTTTTTAATTGCTTCATAACATTCTCTTTTGAATTACAATTTAGTCTCTTACTGATATTTTGATGTTAGAAACGAATGTTAAGTAGTATAATGCCCATTTTGACAGTTCTGTTTTTCTGTCCTTTTCAAATGAAAATCTGGATTTAAAATGATAGTAATTCTTATTTGAAACCCCCTTTTTAAAAAAATCATTAGACTTTCTTTTTTGGGATTTATAACAGATGGTTATTGTAGTTTTTAAAGGATTATCTAAACATATTACTGTGATAATCTTTGAAACTTTCTGAATTAGACAATTTTGCTTTGAACAGCAAAATGTGAACATTGCATACATAGTGCGAGTCTTCATTTTTAAAAACTTTTTAATTTTAAAATACCTTTTTTAATGATTGAAATATTTTAAATATTAAAAAATATATACTAGTATGGTTTTGTCATTTCAGCCAGGAACCGAAATTGAAGTTATATTCTCCAAAGGTTCAGAAGGCAGAATGTATGAAAATCAGAGTGACGTGTTTCTTATAGAAGACCTTCATGTTAACAAAATTAATGTGTTAGATGAAAAGATGAGGTGAGTTTGCTTTTGTTTTTAAAAATTTTCTTATTTTTTATTTTAATTTTTATTTTTCAATTAGAGTTCACATTCAATATTATTTTATATTAGTTTCGAATAAAGTGAGTTTGCTTTTAAAACAGAATAGCATTAAACTTCCCAAAGATAAAGGTTGGGTTTTTACATAATTAATTTTATATAACTTTACATCTTGAAAATTTTATGAAAGGATAAAGTAATTACTAAACTATTTTAAATCTGCTTCTTCAAATACTGTATGAATTGCATGACTGATCTCTTAATTTGTAAATTTTCTGAAAAGTTTAGCAAGCATCCTATCCTCATTTTTATTTTAAAACTAAACTTTTATGGTGACAGAGGTTCATAAGTTCTTCATATCTTTAGAAATTTATAACCTATTGACTAAAATTTATAAATAGGAATTGCTGTGAAGTACTTACTATATGCTATATTTGGAGCTGTGTCCCAAACCAAATGGTAGGAATGATATCTTTTAAATGGGATATGCTAAAAGAGTGAAGGTATATCAGCATTACCATTTTTATTACTTGCAATCTGCTTTATTGTTACTGATATTAAAGCAAGATGTGATAGGTTCTTTTTTAATAATATAAGGCAGATTAAAAAAAACACCTCTTTTTTTCTGGATATAGTCCATGGTTCATCTAATTTACTACACTGTCTTTGTAACCAGGTTATTGTTTTAGTTTGAATTTCTCATTTCATTTGTTTCTGTGTGTGTGTGTTGAAAAGCCTTTCATATTGTTTTTATTTTAAAACTAAGGCCCAATTTTTCTTTACACTAATTTCAGGTTTCCTTACTAAGCCATTTCTTCATTTCTTTAAACTGGATGTTTAAGTAAAGTGATTGGTACTTAGAAATATTTTCACTAGAATCATTATAGATATGTTTGTATTACAAATGCTGTATTGGATTAGATCGATGATTGATTCCATTGACTAATTCATCTCTAAAAATGATTCCAGAGAACACTTTCTGAGGCATTAATCCCAAACATGAAAGGTGAACATATTTCCATCTCTCTGGCTTTTCCCAATTACTATTTATGGATTTATTGTGCATTTAGAATATAATCTCTTTTTGGCCTTACAGAATTACATATTTTTGCCACCAAAAAGAACCTTATGTAGTCATTCGTTTAACAAACGTTTTAGTGTTTCCTATGTGCCAGGCATTGTTCTTGGTGTTGTCAATATAGTACAATATAGAAAAAAACAAAAAATCTTGTCCTTGTGGAGGTTATATTCTAATTGGTGAAACAGATTATAAACAAATAAGTTGAATAAATCAGTAATATGTTGAGAAGAATAAAGCAAGTGGGAGAGTAGGGAGTATCATGTTTGGGTATTTACTTTTTTTTTTTACTGCCCTAAAAATACTCTGTGCTCTACTTACTGGTATTTACTTTTTAATGAGAGAATGGTTCATTGAAAGGGTACTACTAGGGAGAAGATATAAAAGAAGTGAAGGAACAAGACAAGGGGATGTCTGGGGGAAGAGGGAACAAGGAAGGAAGAGTAGTAGATGAAGGAAAGGTTAAAGGCTGAGTAGGGAGAAGGGCAGATTATGTAGGACCTTTACAAGGATTTTGGTTTTTACTCTCAGTGAGCCTTTAAAGACTAGTGTGACCTTCGAGGCCAGCCTTTCGTAATGCCCTCATCTATAATTGACTAAATAGACCTAGAGGATTTAAATGGCTTGCTCAGAGTGACATTGGCATTTTAGCATTTTATTTTATTTGTTATTTATTATTATTTATGCCAACAGCACCTGGCTTCCTAGGTGGTCACCCATCCATGTTTGGACATCGGGCTTGTTCAGGGTGGCATGACTGTAGACCATGGACCATGGCTCCACTGGGGCGTGAACCCAGGACCTTCTGTGTGTAAAGGAGATGTGCTAACTGCTACACTATGGAACTATGTCCAGCAATTTAGTATTTTAAACTTAAGTTTTCAGGATTTATGATCTTCAGACTAGCAGATTCCTATAGTTATATAGGCAGAGCTTCCGAAAGAAATTTTACGTATGTCAAACGATTTTATGCTCAGCCTTTGCATTTTTTAGGAAGAGAGATCTAACTTTAATACATGGAAACACACCTCACCCGTTTTTTAACCTTTTCTGTTTATGACGTTTATTCCTGTTAGCTATATCATGACTGATACTTTCTTTAGAGTATATATATGTTTTGTATAGTTTTTAAGTTAGCTTACTCTTATATTCAGCATTTTCTTGCCCCTTTTGACTTCAGTAGCACATTGTGGCTTAAGAATATATTTTATTCTTTAATACCTTTGTAGAATCACACTTGATTGTAAATAGCTTCTACTTAAATATAATGTTTTCCCATATGTTAGCCTACGCTGGCATCTATTAATTTGCATCATAACCTTGTTGGAACTTCTGTGAACTTCCTTGTTTCACTGCCAGAATAGCTTAGTCAGGTTGGAATATTTGAAAATGTAACTAGTAACTAAGTACTTTCTCTTCTGGATAATTTATTAGAAATATTACTTAATATTAGTCTTTAGTACAGATCTTTCAGAGAACTCATGATACTTATATACCCAGTTATTCTTCATAAATATCTAGGTTTCTATTAGTTATAAACTTCCTAATTCAGAATTCAGATCTTTGTTGATTATTCTTTCCAAGAAATCTTAACACAGCTGTTTAGGTTGCCTTGGAGGCTGTGGCTGTTCTCTTGAATGTTAAAACGTTGTCTTTGATTTTGCAGCTCTACATGGGCTATACTGAAATCCTTATTACACTGGCTGTCAGTAAACCCTGCTCTTGAACCAGTAGGACTATGCTTGTTGTGACCATTGTATATTTTGTTCATGCTTCAGAGCCCAGTTGAAGCATTTGTTTAGAGTGCCATTAGGAAATCCATTTTCCAACTGCTGGCATTTTGTTTGTTTGTTTCTAGTTATTACTCTGAAAATTACTTAAAATAGAATGAAACTACAAACCAGAATAAATGAATAAAAGTAAAAAAACATTATTGTAAAACTATTCCCCAGGCTGTACAGAAATTGGAAATTATAAAAGCTTTTATGTTTTTCCTTTCATATCAGCGTTTGTGGTTTCATTTTATATGCTTGGTTTTATAGCCAATTTATATGTAGTCCTTTGAACATAGAATTGGTTTGTGTCAAAAATTATTTGATTTAACAGCTGTTACATTAAGAAGGAATTATGAATTTTGTTCTCTGCATGATTTATACTTCATTCTAGACATGAACATAAAATGTGTGTTCCTAGTCCAGCACAATTCCAAAGGCAGTTCCAAAAAGCTGATCCAAATTTGAGAAGAGCACATGGTAAAAAAGCAGAATCAGGTATAGAAAAAGACGGAATAGATCAGAGCGAGGCAAGGAAGCCAGAAGATACTTTGCTGCAGAAAGAAGATTCTGACACCCAGCTCCTTCATAAAGTAAGTTTGAAAAATATAATTTTTATCAGTGGGCTGTATTTTGTCAGGATTATGAAGGAGAGCATTAAAAAACATGTAGTTTTTATATAGTTTTGCTTTTGTATTATTGCTATTTATTATTTTGTATTATTACTGAAAATTTAGTGACTTTCCAGTATTATAGAACTTTAGAAACCGTGTGTGTGTGTGTGTGTGTGTGTGTGTGTGTGTGTGTGTGTGTGTGAATGTTTAAATGATCGTGAAATGGCCAATTTGAATTACTATAGAGGTTGTTTCCATGGTAATATTAGCTGTTTCTTCTTAAATTTAAGGAAAAAGATGACCTTCTGACATCTACTGAGGTTTCAGCAAGAAAAGATTTTGTAGGTTCCAAAGAACCTGGTTTGGCCAAAAAAGGTGCTCAGTCAGAAGTTGGACCATCAGCAAGTGTTGGACAGAAGACTGTAGGGGATAATTCTGTGTCTTCAGTTGCTGAAGAGCAGTATCTCAGTAAACTAGCAAGGTAAAGGTTTATGTAACAAATACTTTAGGAAATAAAAACTTACTCTTTTTGGATGTCTTACCTTAATTTGTGGATAGCATAAAAGATGGCTTGTATAGATTGTTTTTTATTGACAGGTTTCTTTCCCATTTTTGATTTTTATTTACTAAAATTAATTTTTTTATCTTAGGAATATTATTTTTCTCTGTATTTAAAATTTCTGAGTGCTCAGTATATTAGACATGAGCAGAAGCCTGACAAAAGAGTAGTATGTAGTGCCTAAATAATTAGGGTGCTGATTCACATGGGGTCACAAACACAAGTGAAGGGTACCCTTCTTCCATAGTTTTCAAGGAAAGCGAAAGGGAACCGAAGTTCTAAAAAATAACTGTTCTGATGGATTTTCTGCCTGCCCCCACCACTTCCCGTTTTTTATCCTAGTTATACTACCCAGTAGAATAAATCAGTATCACTTTTTGACTCCATATTCTGTATTTATTGGCCCATTGTCCTTTAGCCCTTTTTCTTTGGATAATTTCCAGTCCTGTATTTCATTTCCATTTAAATAATAAGGGGAAGAGTGACCCAGAAATAAAAATTTGGTATAGAAAATTTGTAGCTAGATAACTAAGAATTAGCTCTGAATGAGAAACTGATAGTAAGTTCCTATCTTTTCTTCATAGTGTAAGTTTTTGACAGAATGAGTGGTGGGAGTTTTTGTTTTAATGGCTTGACTTTAAAACTAAACTTCACTCTGAAAGTTTAGTTTTCATTAAAAATATCTTTGTGCATGTAGTGACTGTATTGTTATTTTGATTAAACATCCAGCTGTACACAACTGTTAAAAGAATCACATTACTCTAAAATTGCTCTGAGTCGAAGAACAGCTATCTCTTCTGCCCCTGGGTGTGAGATAGATCATAGTGAAAGGAGAATGTATCGAAAGATCAAACCGAATGTCACCAAAGGGCGTGGATCCAAACGAATTCGGAGTAAGACTTCTAAGAAGGAACCTAGAGCTTCCAAGGCCATCCTGGTAACGCTTCGGGCTTCACAGGAAGAGGACGAAGATGATGCTGAAGATTTTGAGTCTGACTATGAAGAAGAAAGCTATCATCTTGCTCCAGAAGAAGTAAACAAAGCTCCAGTGTTTGTACCTGTGGGTCTCAGGTCTCCTGAACCTGTTTCTGCTCAGATCGAGGAAACTATGGAAGAGGTAGTTTGTTTTTTAAATGTTCAGAACTTTATCTTGACTTTTCTTTTAGTGGATCATTTATTCTCCTTTTGGTAATTATTAGGATTTGTAGAGTTCATTTTCTAAATAAACTCTACCAAATGTAATTTGTTTGGGGCCTGGTGGATAGCCTAAGGAACCAGTAGAAGTAGGCTTGTGTGATCTACTGTAATGACTTAGCGCATATGGCCCATACCCAGCACAAGGTGATTGGTATAACGATAATGATAGAAATCTGACTTCACTTGTATCTGGAGGCTGCTTAGTCTACTTTCTGATCAATTAGAAAAAAAATGGCAGGTGTTTTCTAGTAACTTTGTGGTAGGCCGAAGTTGATCTCTGGTTGGTAGAGAAGGTAGAAGGGACATTAAAAAATTATGGTGAAACATACATAACAAAATATACTATCAACCATATTTAAGTGTGTAGTTCAGTGGCATTTAGTACATTCATATTGTTGTGTTATGTCATCATCACCATCCCTCCATAAAACTTTCTTCATTTTGCAAAACAAAAACTCTACCCATTATCCCCTCCTCTCTAGCCTGTGCAACCACCATTCTACTTTTGTCTCTATGACTTTACTCTAGGTACCCCATATAAATAGAATTATATAGTATATGTCCTTTTTGTGACTGGTTTATTTTACTTCGCATAATGTTTTCAAGGTTAATCTGTATTGTCGCATGTGTCAGAATGTCCTTTTTAAAGGCCGAATAATATTACATTGTGTATACATACTACATTTTGTTTATTTTGTCAATAGGCAGTTGGGTTGCTGCCACCTTTTGGCTATTGGAAAGAATGTTGCTGTGAACATGGGTGTACAAATACCTCTTCTAACTCCTGTTTTTATTTTTTTGGGGGGTATACTTAGAAGTGGCATTGCTGGGTCATATGGTAAATTATAAATCTATTTTTAATTTTTTTTTTATAACTACCATACTGTTTCCCATTATCAGCTGCAGTGTACATTGCCATCAATAGTGTGTACAGGGGTTCTAATTTTTTCACATCCTCACCCACACTTGTTATTTTCTTTCTTTTTTTTTTCTTTTTCTTTTTCTTTTTTTTAGATACTAGCCATCCTAATGGATGTGAGGTAGAGGAACATATTACTTCAACTTACTTTATTATAAAACTTCTTACTCTTTTGCCTCTTGGTCTAGTATTCCAACTTTGTAACTTCAAAGTTGTCTGCTCTCCATCAGTTTTCAGTAATTTAGTTGGTTTATAGAGTAGTATAATCAGTTTTTACTACAAACTTCATAATAGTTTCTGAGTCATTTGAAATAGAATTAAGGGTTAACTGAGATGGTATTGATGATAATAATAAAATAAGTAGAAAACATAAAACAATTTAAGTAATATCAAGTTAATCCAGAATTAATGGATTACTGAATCTGTAAATTCACATTTATGAATGACTGGCTGTACTCACCCTTAGTTATTCACTGTTAACAACATGCTAGATATTGTAAAATTAATGATTTAGAAGTGTTGAAGTTACATAAACATGATGCAAAATGAAGTTGTTTCTTGTAACCAAAATTTCAAAGTAATTATAGTGAATATAAGTTTTAGTTAAAATTAAAAAGCATGTGAGTTCATTTAGCTATGTGTCTTGTACTTTACACATTTCTTTGGGTGAAAGGCAAATTACTAGTGAAAACTAATATCAGAATTTTCTGAAAATCAGGTTTCAGGATTTATCCCTGAATTAACAAAATGTCTTCTTAAATAACGTTAATTATAATAATTGAGTAAGGAAAGCTTAAATTATATTTCTTACAGCCAGAGTACTAAGGCAGAGAAATTGTTTATATGTTAGAAAATGTTCCCTTTAAAAAGCATTGAAATACAATGGTATATTATTAAATGATAAAGGGATATAAATTATTGATACATACTACAATATCACCTTGAAACCTTGAAAACATTGTGCTAAGTGAAAGAAGCCAGTTAGGAAAAATCACATATTATGTGATTCCATTCATATGAAATGACCAAAATAAGACAATCTCTGGAGATAGAAAGTAAATTAGTGGTTGCTCAGGGATTTGGAGATGAAGGGTTGAAGGTGTGTAACTAATGGGTATGAGTGTCATCTTTTGAAGTGATAAAAATGTTCTAAAAGTGTCTGGTGATGGTTGTACATATTTGTGCATAATCCAAAAAGCATTGAATTGCATACTTTAAACGAGTGAATTTTATGATATGTAAATTCTGTCTCAGTAATGCTGTTTAAAAATAAAGCTTTGAAACTGTATGGTGCTCAGTGAACCAACTTAAAAAAGAAGTAACAGAAATAGAAAGTCAAAGAATAAAACAACTACACATTCGGCATTCTGTATTCTCTTATGTACTGCTTAGCTATAACAGTTCTAATTTAAAATAATCAACAGTAGGTGTCATGTCCCAGCCTGGCCACCCTCTAGAAATATTTCTTCCCTTGATCAATGAAAGTCAGTATTTTTCTCTGTGAACAACAAGTATAGAATCCAGGAATAAAGGGACAATTTTCAAAATAACAGTAATTTTTAAATTAAAGGAGAAAAGATTTAAAAAGATGTGATTGGCATCAAGTATCAATATAATGTCTTCTTTTTTTTTTTTCTCTTCTGGACTTCATGCAAACTGAGAAAACACAGTCCATGTAGAGTGGAAATACGTTGAAATCTCACTCCAATCAATTTTAATGAGGACCACTAATTACAGAACAATTTCCCTGGCCGTGGTGGGGGTGTACATGTAATCTGTTTAAATGTTTTTAAGTCATCTCTATTATAGTACTTAGGACAATGTATAGTTAGTTGATTATATATCTCTTTTTCTTAGATTGTGAGTCCCTTGAGGGTACGGACCAAATTTGTCTTATTTAGCTTTGTATCCTTGAACCTGTAGCCCTTTAGTTTTTAAGAAGTACTCCATGAATGTTAACAGACTGATAAGAGAAATTATGGGAAAGTAAGGATAAAAGTGTGAATGATGGAAAGTGAAATGCTAGGTACTAGGAATATTAGCCTTGGAAATTTTGCTTACTGGTTATAAGAATCACAGATCCTTGAAAAACTTTAAATGTTTTACTTTTGCCAAGTCGATGTCAAATCAGTTTAAGAATGACTATATTTCAGTTTTTCAATCATGTATGAATGTGGATTATTTCTTCAGTTGAACATTTTGTTTTACTTGTTTTGCTGTATGTAGTATGCCAAAATGAAATGAAATTTCTTATTTTGACAGCTTGAAATAACTGTGAATGTCCCAGATATAGGATTCATAACTGTTGATGAACATCAGTTCTTAAACACAGATGTGACCACTCAGGAAATGAAACAAGAAGAAAATTTGAATGCATTATCAGTTGTAAGTATCCATTTTAATTTTTTAAAAAATAAATGGATCTTTGCTGTTGTTTGGTATTCTTTTTTTTTTTTCTTTTTTCTTTTAAATTAAATTTGAGGGTGACATTGGTTAATAAAATTATAGGTTTCAAGTATACAATTCAATAATACATCATATGTATATTGCACTGTGTGTTCACCACCCAAAGTTCAATTTCCTTTCATCACCATATAGTTGGCTCCCTTTACCCTTATCTAACTTCCCCCTCCCCCCTTTCCCTCTGGTAACCACTAAAACTGTTATCTGTGTTCATGAGTCTCTGTTTGTCTTGTTAATTTGTTGCTTTCAGTTTTATATACTACATATAAGTGAAATCATATTGTTCTCAACTTTTTCTCTCTGACTTATTTTGCTTAGCAAGAGAATCTCAGGATCCATCCATATTGTTGCAAATGGCAGTATTTCATCTTTTCTTATGGCTGAGTAATATTTTGTTGTATAGATATACTACATCTTTTTTTTATCCACTCATCTGTTGAAGGGCATTTCGGTTTCCATGTCTTAGCAACCATGAATAATGCTGCAGTGGACACAAGAGGGTTTATATATCTTTCCAAATAAATGTTTTCAAATTTTGTAGGTGGATATCTGGAAGAGGGATTGCTGGGTCATATGGTAATTCTATTCGTAATTTTTTGAGGAACCTCCATACTGTTTTCCATAGTGACTGTACCAATTTACATTCCCACCAGCAGTGGATGAAGGTTCCTTTTTGCCCACAACCTCTCCAACACTTGTTATTACTTGTTTTGTTGATAATAGCCATTCTTACAGTGGACAAGTTCTTAGAAATATATATCCTTCCTAGACTGAATCATGAGGAACTGGAAAGTCTAAATAGACTGATCAACAGTAGGGAAATTGAAACAGCCATCAAAAACCTCCCAAAAAGTAAAAGTACAGGACTAGATGGCTTTACTAGTGAACTCTGCCAAACATTCAAAGATGATTTAATACCTGTTCTTAAAGTCTTCCAAAAAATTGAAAAAGAGACAATACTCCTAACTCATTTTAAGAGGCCAACATTACCTTAAACCCAAAACCTGCTAAGGATAACACACAAAAAAGAAAACCATAGACCAATATCTCTGATGAATACAGTTGCAAAAATCCTAAACAAAATACTAGTAAATTGAATACAACAATACATTAAAAAGATTATACATCACAGTCAAGTGGAGTTTGTTCCAGAGGCACAAGGATGGTCCAACATACACAAATCAATTAATGTGATACACCAAATACAGAAAATAAAGGGTAAAAATCATGTATCAATAGATGCAGAAAAAGCATTTGACAAGATATAGCCTCTATTTATGATTAAAACACTTAATGTGTATAGAAGGAAAGTACCTCAACATAATAAAGGCTGTATACGACAAACCCTCAGCTGATATTGTACTTAATAGTGAAAAACTAGAAACCTTCCCTCTAAGATCAGGAGCAAGACAAGGTTGTCCACTCTCACCACTCTTATTCAATATCATGTTAGAAGTCCTAGCTTAGAGCATCAGGCAAGATAAATAAAAGGTATCCAAATTGGAAATGAAAAAGTCGACATGATTCTCTATATAGAAAACCCTAAGACTCCACCAAAAAACTATTAGAAACAATAAATACAGTAAAGTTGTAGGATACAAAATCAACATACAAAAATCCATAGCATTCCTATACACTAACAATGGAATTCCAGAAAAATGAAAACAATTATTTTTGAATTGCAACAAAAAGAATAAAATACCTAGGAATAAACTTAACGAGGCCTGTGAAGGACCTATATACTGAAAACCTTAAAAGAAATTGAAAAACACACAAAGAAATGGAAAGATATCTATGTTCATGGAAGACTGAACATAGTAGTTAAAATAGCCATATTACCTGAAGCAATATGTGGATTTAATGCAGTCTCCATCAAAATCCCAATGGAATTTTTTAAAGAAATAGAAAAACAACAACAAAATCAGAGTTGTGTGGAATCACAAAAGACCCTAAATAGCCAAAGCAATCCTGAGAAAAAAGAACAAGACTGGAGGTATCACACTGCCTGACTTCAAATTATACTACAAAGCAATAATTATCAAAATAGCATGGTATTGGTAGAAAAACAGACACAGACAAATGGAACCGAATTGAGAGCCCAGAAATAACCTCCTGTATATATGTTCTAGATTTAATTTTTTGCTTAGTTTAAAAAGATGAAGTTTAATTTGAAAGCTTTAGGTTAACAAGCAGTTGTCAGCTAATTTCTATCATGTCAGAAGCTGTAAGTGTGAATAATAGAAACTAGTGAATAATACATAGGTTTTATATTTGGTTTGAAAAGAATTGATGTGTGTGTATGTGTGTGTGTGTGTGTGTGTGTGTGTGTGTGTGTGTCTTTATCCTCAGGGACATGTTAAAATTCTGTTGCATTAACTAATATAAATTATTTGGAATATATTTAGTTATATTTTACTTGACATTCTTTCTAATTTGGTTGATATTTATTTTTACAAATGACATGGAATTACATTTTTAGAATAGCTTTATTAAGATACAATTCACACACCTTAAAATTCATGCATTAAAAGTGTACAATGAAATGGTTTTTTAGTATATTTACAGATATGTGCAAACATCATCACAGTTCTTTTTATTACCTCAAAAAGAAACATGCCCATTAGCAGTTCAGCTGTTGTTCCGAATTCCCTTCTAACCCTCTCCATGCCTAGCCAACCAATAGTCTACTTTCTGTCTTTATAGATTTGTCTATTCTGGACATTTAATCTAAATGGACTCAAGTGATGTGGTCTTTTGTGTCTGCCTTCTTTTAGCATAATGTTTTCAAGGTTCAACATGTGGCATATATCAGTACTTCATTCTATTTTGTGATTAAATAATAGTAAATATGGATAGACCACATTTTGTTCACCTGTTCACGGGCATTTAGGTTGTTTCCATCTTTTGGCTATTATACTTGATGCTACTATAAACATTCGTATACAAGTTTCTGTACGGACATATATTTTCATTTCTCTTGGGTACATTCCTAGGAGTGCAATTGCTGTGTCATATGATGACTCTGTGTTTAATCATTTGAGAAACTAGTAAACTTTTCAAAAGCTACTACAGCATTTTACATTCCTACCAGCAGTGTATGAGAGGGTTCCAGTTTCTTCATATGCCAACATTTGTTTTTTGACTTTTTGGATCTGACCATCTTAGTGGATGTGAAAAGGTACCTCATTATGGTTTTGCTTTGCATTTCCTAATGATTAATGATGTCAAGCATCTTTTCATGTACTTATTGGCCATTTTTAACCCATTTATTAAAAAAGTGCAGCTCGCTGCAAGCGTTAATTTTACATAAACACACTCTTTGAGGCTGAAGCAAATCTTATGGTTTTCAGTGTGAAAATAAAATATAAAAACTGTTTTTGGAGTAATTCCTAAACAGAACTTGTCTCTAATCCTAGTGTAACAAATATATATGATGATCTGTATTTAATAATTTATCTTTATGTGGTAAATTTCACAGCATGGAACAACAGAAAGCAGAACATCCAGGATTTGACATTTTTAGCAGTCGAGGATTACTCTATTTTGTAAATGGAAATACCACTACTAAAACTAGAATGCTATAAATAGAATAGTGTTATTTGTTTCCAAAGACTATTGATATAATAGAGCAATGAGAAAATAATAAAGCAAGATGTTTTGTGGTAAACTTTTGGGGTAATATTAGGATTTTAATCCGCGAATTATTTCAGGGTAAATGCTGCAGCCACAAATGCCACTGGCGAGCATTCTTGGGACAAACAGGAAATGGGTTAAATCTTAGGAGAAATTTCTATTCAGAGCCTTTGCCAATTAAAAAAAAATTATTGGAGTGTGTCTTTTTATTATTGAGTTGTATGAATTTTTTTTTTATATACAGTAGTTCCCTGTTATCCACAGAGGATGCATTCCAAGAACCCCTCCCCGACTTGATGCCTGAAACCATTATTACTACCAAACCCTATAAATACCATGTTTTCTTCTTTACGTACATACCTATGATAAAGTTTGATTTATAAATTTGGCCTAATAAGAGATTAACAGCAACAATAATAAAGTAAGACAATTATGGCAGTATACTATAATAAAAGTTATTTGTGGTGTCTTTCAGAATAGCTTATTGTACTGTATGTACAGCGTGGATATGCTATACAAAAGGATGATTTATGTGCTAGGTAGGTCAGCGCAAGACAGCTTGAGAGTTCATCATGTAACACAGAATGGTGTGCAATTTAAAACTTATGAATTGTTTATTTCCAGAATATTCCATTTCATATTTTTGGACTGCTGTTGACCACAGGAAACTGAAACCATGGAAAGTTAAATTGTGGCTAAGAGGAGACTACTGTATTCTGATACAAGTCCCTTTCAGATATATGATTTGCAAATACTTTTCTATCCTGTGGGTTGTCCATTTTCTTGATACAAAGACTTCTTTGTCAAAGTCAAGATCCTAAAAATTTACTTCTATTTTTCTTAGAAAAGTTTTGTAGTTTTAATGATAGTTTTACATTTAAGTCTTCAATTCATTGTAAGTAAATTTTTATATATGTTCTGAGGTTAGAGTCCTACTTCATTCTTTTGCATATAACTATCCAGTTGTCACACCTTTGAAAAGACTATTCTTTCTCCATTGAATTGTCTTGCATTCTTGTTGAAAATCAGTTGGCCGTAGGTGTATGTATTTATTTCTGGATTCTCAGTTCTGTTCCATTGATTCATGTGTATATCTTTGTGCTGGTGATGCTTTTTTGATTACTGTTACTTTGTAGTAAGTTTTGGAATTGGGAAGTGCAAGTCATCTTACTTTATTCTTGTTTACAGAATTGTTTTGGTTATTGTGAGTCTCTTGCAATTCCATATGAATTTTGAAATCAATCTGTCAATTTCTATAAAGACGGCAACTAGGATTCTGTTTGGTATTTTACTGAATCTGTAGGTCAGGTTTTTTTTGGGGGGTGGTGGGGGAGTATCTATTGCCATCTTATTGTTGAATCTTCCAATCCATGAACATGGAATATTTTCCCATTTATTTAGATCTTTGATTTCTTCCAACAATGTTTTGTAGTTTTCAGACTATAAGGCTTTCACTTTCTTTATTATATTTATTTCCAAGTACGTTGTTATTTTGATGCTATTGTGAATGGAACTGTTTTCTTAATTTCATTTTTGGATTGTTTTACAAGTGTATAGAAATATAATTGAATTTTGTATAATTGTATTATATACTGCATCTTTGCTGAATTTAATTATTTGTTCTGATAACTGAACTAATTAGCTTTTTAGTGGATTCCTTAGGTTTTTCTACGTACAAGCTCATGGCGTATGTGAATAGAGATACTTATGCTTTTTTTTGTGTGTTAAGTTTCCTAGGGCTGCTGTACCAAAGTACTACAAGCTGGGTGGCTTAAAACCACAGAAAGTTATTCTCTCATTTCTGGAGGCCAGAATTCTAAAATCAAGGTGCCATCAGTGATGGCTCCTCCTGGAGGCTTGAGGAAGAAACCATCCCAGTCCTTTCTCTTACCTTTGGGCAGTTGCTGGCAGTCCTTGTCATTCCTTGGCTTTTGGCAGCACAATTCCAACCTTTGCCTCCAATGCCACATGGTGTTCTCTCTGTTTGTATGTCTTAGTTTCTTTTCCTCTTATATGGACATGAGTCATACTGGATTAGGGCCAACCCTAATCCTATAAGGCTTCATCTTAATTTGATTACGTTGACAAAGACCCATGGCATTGGGGGTTAAGACTTCAACATATCTTTCTAGGGGTTACAATTCCATTTGTAACACTTTCCAGTCTGAATATCCTTTATTTCATTTGCTCACCTAATTGCCCTGGCTAGACCTTCCAGTACAGTGTTTAATACAAGTGACAAGAGTGGACATTCTTGTCTCATTCCTGGTCTTAGGGGAAAGCATTCAGTCTTGACATTAGCTTGATGTAAGTTTGATGTTAGCTATGGTTTTTTTCATAGATGCCCTTTATCAGATCAAAAAAGTTCCATTCTGTTTCTAGTTTGTGTGACTATTTTGTCATGAAAGGGTATCGGAATTTGTCATATGCTTTTTCTGTATCTGTTGAGATAATCATGTGATTTTTGTTTTTTTTTATTGATATTATATATTACATTGCTTAAATTTTGGATGTTAAACCAAAAAATTGGATCCCTGGGATAAATTCTACTTGTTTATGATATTATATGTTGCTGGATTTGATTTGATAGTATTTTATTGATTTTTGTGTTCATATTCATAATAGATATTGGTCTGTTATCTATTATGAATATAATACCAAGTTCTTGTGTCAGGAGCTGAAGTCTTGGTCCTCCTAGGAAGAAAGCCTTCCAGCTGGGACCTACAGGGAGAAGAGGCCCTGTTTTCTTGGTTGTAGCTGTTTGAGGTGGAGTCTCTGCCTCACTGAGCTAGAAGGAAAGAGGAAGAGAGAAGTGTTAGTTCACATACCACAGACTTTCACCTTTGTTCTCGAGTTTTCATTGTTTTTTTTTTAATAGATGTTTCTTCTTCATTTGCTCTTAAGGCTGTTTCCAGAAGCTTTAATAGTTATTTTTTAATAAATTTTACCAGTTTCAGTGGGGAGAGGGTCAGCTCATGCTGTCAGGCTAGACACTGATCCTGTAACTTCTTAATTTACTAAAATTCATTTAAGTTTTAAGCCTCTTAGTAGTATAAAAACTTTGTGGTAGTCTTTAGACTTTGGTTTACACTGGGTTGGAACTAGTGGCAGATATGACTAAAGTTGAATTATGAAAGTGCAGAAGTAAAGTAACAATGGTATATGCATTGCAATATGATCAGAGGTAAAATTTGCATATAATATAAGGAAAAGGTAAAAAAATGAACCAAGAGACAAAATAATTTGGCTTTAAATTATTTGTGTTCTTTATGAAATTTTATGAATAATTGTAAATTAAGGGGGAAAAAACCAGTTTCCACTTCATTGTAATCAAAAGCATAGAAAGACCTGTAAAACAGTGCCTTTTGAGCTACAGAATATGTATTTGGGAAAATATGTAATATATTGCTTTTCAACTCTTTTTAGGAAATGACCACAGGTGAACATACCCATGATGAAACAGGTAACTGTTAATTGGACACTGTTAAAACTGCTTGGTTAACACTGCATGATGTTTTAGTAGTGGTGGTAGTTAGTAAATGAGTCATTTTGCTGGAGAGTTGAACAAAAACATTGAGCTGTTAATGTGATCTCTAGGAGAAATGTGGGTTCTTGGAATGTTACTTTATTTTTTGTCAATTTTATTATTTCTTTATTTATTTTTATTATGGTGACATTGGTTAATGAAATCCAATAAATTTTAAGTGTACAGTTCAACAGAAAGTCATATATATATTGCATTGTTCACTGCCTATAGTTAGGTTTCTTTCTGTCACCACATATTTGATCCCTTTTATCCCATCTACCTCCTCCTGGATGTTACTTTAGAAAGTGAATCAAGACAAAAATTAAAAATAAATGTTTAATATAAAGTATTTTATATTAAATGTTTAATATAAAGTATTTTTTTCTCTGATCTACATAGATGCGTTTTTCTCTGAAGATAGTTATTTAAATGGGATGGAGGCATTTTCAGTGAATAAAAGCCAAGAGTTCATTATTTCTTTATTCGTAGTATGTAAGCTGAACAAAACATTACCCTCGTAAGGGATTTGTGTACAGAGAATATTGAAACTTGTTACAAAAGGATAAGTACTTGAATTAAAAAACTTTTCTATGTAAACAAACTTAAATTTCCAGATTCATTCTACTGTTTTAATGTTAATATATTTTCTCACAAGGTCTCAACGATGGAAGCACAGAAGCTGCCATAACTTTACTTACAATGGGAGATCTAGTGTTGCAATCAGAGATCAGTTCAGAACAGAGTGATGGTAAGAATGCAAGATAAGTCCTCAGGAAAAGAAACTTTTAAAATCTAACTTTTAAGAAATTATACCCACATTTTAGTAATAATACATGCCTTTTACATTTGAAGATGGTATCACTTTGTTGTTTTTCCAGAAAAGATAATGTGTGTGTGTTGATTTATCCAACTTAGCCCTTTTAGATGTAGTGGCCACCATTTCAAGATAGTGTACTTGTTTTATAAAGAATAATTTGTATTTGTGGAATAGTTAATCTAGTGACTCCTCTACCTTTGTCATAAACATCATTGGTTAACTAAGCTCATTGATCACTGATGACTTTATACATGTCTCTTTAGCAAAGGAGCATGCCTCTTTGGATGGTCTTCACAATTACATGACAAATACAGTTTGAAGGGGCAATAGCAGTCATTGAGATCATTTGGTTTAGACTGCACTGTTAGTATGGACTGAGCCAAAAGATGTGTCAACCCAGATTTTTAATTTTCTAGAGAAACTACGGTCTGTACTATCTAAGTAACTTCTACTTTATTAAATGCCTAATTATGTTAAGTATATTTCTGTTAATTATTTTGACTAGTGATGAATTGGCCTGCCATTTATTATAGCTGTTAGAGTTTCAGGCCTATAACTATATATTTATTAGGAAACTCTGATTTATCTTCTCTATGGGGCTCCTCCTCAATGGCAGAGTATTGCATTGGAGCCTGTCACAAACCTCTAGATCTTAAAAACTGTAAATGAAGGCGATCCTATCTTGAAATTCATTTGAGGTTATGTAGTTACTGAAAATAACAAAAAGATTTATTTTTACTTATAATAGCAGAAAAATTTCAATCAGTAATAATTATTAAGCTTAGAATAAAGTCAAATTGTTGGCATGAAATATAAGATCACAAAATTAAATTTGGAGCCAAAAAGAGCAAACTTTAAAAACAATATATAATTTTATAATGGCTGAATGTTGAAAGATTTATTTTATTTGGACATCTGTATTTGGTCAATTTTAATTTTCCATTTTTTTCTACAGTAGCAGTATGTGTATTTCCTGATGTTCCTTCAGAGGATAAAAGCCATATTCCTTTTAGCCCAGATGATGTAAATTATAAAATTGTTCATGAAGGTCAGGAGCTTTCTTCGCTTGACAGTAGTACATCTCCATCATTAGAAGAAAACAAGATTGTATTGGAGGAGCAAAGTACTAAAGAAGAAATTGGTTTAATGGAGAAAGTAAAGGGAAACACTGTATCAACCAGGTTTATTTTGCTTTATTAAACTATTATTTCTTTTGAGTTTTACTAAAAAAATAAATTACAGTATTCAATTAATGTATTTAAACCAACCATTAACATAGTTGATAGCTTTAAATAATGCTTATGTAAATGTAAAGTAGGCAGTGCTAATTTCTCACCCTTTAAAGTAAAGTAATGATTGGCTAATTTTGATTTTAGTTAAAGGTTAGCATATTAAAATTATGCAATATGTATGTCTTTGAAGTTTTATTGAAATAGTTTTATGTAAATGTAGTCTTTGTT
The DNA here is from genome assembly GCF_000325575.1 of Pteropus alecto. NCBI lineage: Eukaryota > Metazoa > Chordata > Mammalia > Chiroptera > Pteropodidae > Pteropus > Pteropus alecto. The sequence goes on from NW_006436298.1 coordinate 7,276,475, forward strand.
TTACAAACATGGTCCAGATTCTCTTCCTTTCTCAAGACTTAGTAAAGTTACTACTATGTAATTTTAGCATTTAGAAATGAGCTCAGCATGGCACCTGTGGTGACACATAACTCTTGTCAGTGCTAGACAGAATGAATCAGTGTGAGAGAAAGGATTCTTATAGGTTGACAAATTTCTCTTTTTTCATTCTCTCTATTTTCAGGAATACAACTTGTGAAGTGACTAATAATTTGGGAAATAGATTTGCCAAGCCTAAGCCAAATCTTAGGAAGATTTTAGAGACCAACAGCTTTGATGCTCATCAGGAAGTTCCCAGTTTGTTTGTAACTAAAGAAGAAGTAGAAATTCAAAGAGGTAAATTTTATTATTCCCTTGCAAGTTACAAAATTATTTTGACACAAGAAAGTACATTAGCACTTCAAATGGAATATTCAGTTGCTAAACTTATTTTAACTTACTATTAAAAAAATTCAAACATATGAAAAGTAGAATGCGCTATAAAATAAATACCTATAAAAATTTACCAATTAGTTTCAGTGATTACTACCATTTTGCTATATTTACTTGATCAGACTTTCTTTTCATAGATAATTTTCTCTGTGTATCTGTGGATAAACATGATTACTCAAGCACACATCTCTTAGAAAGGCATACATGCATGTGGCAAAAAATAAGACAGTACCCAAAAGGCATGAAATTTTAAAAAGTCACTTCTTCCCTCTCAGCCCTCTAATCCTACCTCTAGTGATAAACTGCTGTTAACAGTTTTTGTTGTAGACGTCTAGAAATGTATTATACATATAAGCATCTAATTAAGGGTATTTGTGTGTGTGTATCTATATATTTATATATATACATGCATGTATATTCCTTTCAGAAAGAAACAATATATGCATACTGTAAACAGTTCAGCACTTTTAAAAATAAGTTTTATTGAGATAATTCACATACCATACAATTCACCCATTTTATTTCATTATTTATTTATTTTAATTGTTTATTGGGGTAACATTGGTTAATACAATTATATAATTTTCAAGTGTACATTATAATTTAACATTCTATTGTGTGTTTACCACCCAAAGACAATTCACCCATTTTAAAGTGTACAATTCACTGATGTTTAGTGTGTTCACCAAGATTGTATTAAACCCTCTGTGTAGAAGATCTGGATAGTTAGCATCTTCTTTTCTCTGTTTGGGGATTCTTGTTTTCTGGGATTTCTTTCAACCAGCAATGCCTTTGGTTCAGTTAGTTAATTCGTTACCTACTTTGGTTTGAGCAGTACTCCAGAAGCTCTCTCATTATTTAGGCTCAAGTTACTTTTTCCAAATAGAAGTCATTTTCTTCCCCTGACATTATTCTTTGTAGACCAGCTCCTCCCTGACACTTTTCCCAAGGTGGAACTAGCCAGACTTCATGTGTACCCACCTCTAAAACTTTTTTTATATGTGGGTTGCTAATTATGTTGCTTTTACCATAAAGTGGAGATACCACTTTAAAGTGACAGCCAAGAGTGAAACATGTACAGTGCAGGATTCATTAATCATCTGTTTTACTATTCAGAAATCTCACTGGCCAGGACCACCATTCTGCCCTGTGAGTAGGCTTGCTTTTTGGATTAAGAAAGATTTGGAAGAGGCACTATATAGTGATCTTTGAAGAGAGAAGGTGTTTCTAACGTGGAGATTTTAGCTGTACTATTATCTTAAATGCGTTTTTTAAATGCGTTTTTTATTTTAGAAACAAAAAATGCTTCTGAAACAACAGAATTAGAAGATAAAAACCCTGGATCAGTTACAACAGCAGAGAATACGGAGCGGAGCAGATTGGCATATGTACATGGTATTGAAGAGACCTGTATTTCTTTGCAGGAAGCAAGCCTAACTGAAAGGTAAAAGAGGAAAGCAATTCTGGGTTTTGGTTTCTATTTAGTTTCTATAACCATAAGCTATAAGAACTTGATAGAAAAACGGGTTCTGTTGCATTAAATATAACATAAAACTTAAAAAAAAATTAAACTAGTTGAACTTTAGATGAACTTTGATGTACCTAGCTCTAAACATTGATTCTGTGGTTGTCCGCTTGATTTCAAATACAGGCTAAAACTAATACATACTAATTTCTTTTTCAGAAAGAAAGATCAAGAAAGAGGATCTCAAGAGGTTCAGATATTGTCAGTGGCTCCAACAGTTTCCTCCGAGACAAGGCCTCACACTCTTGGTTTGGGTACGGGTCTTGGTGAGAGTTCTATTGGAGAGCCCCTGAGAAAGGACTCTAATGGAGACAATGTGCTTACCCTTTATGTGCCAGAGGTAAAAGAATGTCAAATATAACAAGTGGTGACTAGGGGTTTGTTCCTTATTTTTTAAAAATTAAGGTATAACATAAAGAGTAAACTTCGCCCTCCTTAGTATACCATTCTGTAAGTTTTGACAAACATATACTGTTATGTAACTAATACATGAACAGTTCTATCACCTCCAAAATTCTTCAGGGCCCCTTTTAAGTCACCCCTCTCCCCACCCCCAACCCCTGGCAACCATGGATCTGTTTTTCATTCCTATAGTTTTGCCTTTGTGAGAATGTACTGTGATAGAATTTCTATTGAGTTTGTTTTTAGTTTCTGGAGCATAGAAATAAACTAGCCAATACCTGGCTTTGTTGTAAAAGCTTTGAAAAAGGAAGTGTTTTGTACACAGCAAGTGTTTGTTGAGATGTTATTACTACATGTTCAACACTGTGAGATATGGAATACAAAGTTGTGAGAAACAGATGAATGCATGAATGGTTAAACTCAGTCTGATAGGTGCTATAAAAGAGGGTTTCACATACTTGAAACTAATTAAAATAAATTAATTAATTTAAAAAAAGTTTCACAGGACTCTAGGAGTGGTGCTTAATGCAATTAATTCAGTGAAATCAGTCTCTGAAGGGACTAGGACCCAGGCATTAATAACTTTTTTTAAAAGAGAGAGGAACATGTATTAAGAACAAATATGAAACAACATGACATGTTCAGGGACTACAAGTAGGTATGAGTGGAATATAAATGAAGAAATTGGTTAAATATAAATAGGTAGCCTGGAGACAGATCATAAAAGGAATTTTTATGACTCACTGAAGTGTTTGGACTATATCCAAAGTTATGGCATTTCCCCCCACCCCTAACCTTTTTTTTATTTTTGCTTTTTATTTTGAAATAATTTCAAACTTGAGGAAAAGTTGCAAGAATCTTACATAGAACTCTGATATACCTTTTACATGGATTTTGCCTCATTTGCTTATATTCTCCACTCCTGGTCTCTGTCTCTCTTGCTCTCCATCTCTATAGTTAGATACTTTTTAAAAACTAAACCACTTGAAAGTCAAGTTACAGATGTGAGCTTTCACCCACAAATACTCGTTTATATCTGATAAAAACAAGGATGTTCTCATACAGAGAAATGACAATACTGTTGTCACACTCAATGTTACCATACTAACATTGACTTAATATTATGTAATAATAGTTTCAGTCAACACTTCTGTTGCATTTAGTTGCCATTTCTTCTTACTCTTTTTAAATCTAGAGTAGTACTCTTGCTCTTTTTCCTCTTTTGTAAACTTGACATTTTAAGAGTCCAGGCTAGTCAAACATTTTTAAATGTTTCCTCAATATTAGATTCAGGTTAAGCATTTTTTGGCAAGATTACTATATAGGTGGTGTTGTTTATTCATCACATGTTACATCAGGAAACACATAATAGCAAATTGTCCCATTCTTGATGATCCTGACTGATCACTTGGCTAGGATGATGCCTGCTAGATTTCTCCATTATAACAGCATCTTTTCCACTTGGTAACTTCGTCAAATGTGACCTAGCAGCCTTGTACCTGGTAGTTTTAGTATGCATTGATGATATTTTTGCCTGAGTAAATCATTGTTGATTGCAAAATGAAAAGTTTTAAGATCACAAACAGTAGAGAATTATAATCAGAATTATATTTTAGAGAAAACACTGTTTACAGTTTTGTGGAAAACAGATTGAAAGGAGCCATGCTGGAGGCAAGGAGACCGGTTTGCCTCCATTCAGACGTCACCACTAATAGTACGATGGCTGCTATGATGAGGATAGAGAGAAGGTTGAGGGGTTTGGATCTCTCTTTTTCATTACATCAAAAATCATTTCATAGACTGCACCTATTGAAGAAGTTAGTTCGAATTCCTATTGTGTGTTTATTTAATAAAAAATTTTGTGATACCATCAGAAGTTTCAGAACACTTGAAAAATTGCATGCGGTTACATGAGTTGAGTTTTGAAACACTTTATCAATTTATCAGGAAACCTTTTTACAACTGAGATTTGGTCAATCTCACTCTTTCATTTTAATTTTTTATGGCAGTGTACATCAGCTAGTATTCCAGAAGTCCAACAAGAGAATGTAATCAATCCTCAAGATTTAACAGGTATGATAATCTGCCTCAATAAAATATCATAGAACCTAATAGTATGG
>NW_006436298.1:7281641-7291981 GCF_000325575.1 Pteropus alecto
TGGGAGAGTCTATGATGCCCTTAAGTTAATAAAAAGAACTTGAAGTATTTGATGTGCAAATTTTGTTGCTCAGAGTTATAAATCTTCATAGTGAATCATCTTTATCCTTTATGAATTTACTTTTTTTTCTGGTGTAATTCAGTTTTTTATTGGTGATAAGTTGTCATGAGACTTTTAAGAAATGAAATGAATGATTTTTGTTCTGTCATGGTTCAGCTTTTCATTACTAACTTTTAAACTTTGATAGTGAATCTAGTTGCTAACGTACATCATGATGGTGAGGATGAACAAGCATTCATTTTAACTCTGGTGGAAATTCCAACCAATGCAGTGGAAGAATTTACTGATACCGTTACACAGTTAATACCAAACCCTTTACTGCCAGCACCCATATTGGTCAAATCAGTGAATACAGAAGAAAAGGGTGACATGAGGTAATGAATGAGCTCAACTATTTTTGCTAGGAGGAAAGGTGCTTTATGAATCTAATAGTACCGATTGAAAGAGGCATTAGCCGACATTATTTGTAATTGTCCTGGAGATATGTAGTAATTATATGGTAATTTTTAGAGAAAAAGTTGTTTATTTTTTATGTGATAAAGATGCCATTTAAATGTATAATATTATGCTTTTGTATAAAACTTGTATATTAAGTATTTTGCAATCTAAAAACACTTTGCAAGCTGGATCATAAAATGGCATCTATTAACAGTATGGTTACCTTGTAAACACTGATATATATATTTAAAATTCTGAAATGAATATGCATTCACAGAAAGTTGCAAAGATAGTACAGAGAGGTAACATTTCTGTATATTCTTGATACTCATTTTAATTATTTATTGTAGAATTCTCAAGCTGTTTTTTAACAGTCATTGGTTAAGAAATGCTTAATTGTCTATTAAACATCATTAGAAATTAAAGCTTTTTATATTAGGGAGACGTTTTAGATCAAACTTTAACTTTGCAAACAAGGAAAACATTTTTTATACTTCAGATTTAATTGAGTATTATGGAAATTGTGAGTCTTTAAGTATGAATGGAGCTCAAAACTAACATTTTTTGTGGCCGTGGCCATGTATATGTTACTTTGAATTTTTATGGTAGTATTCATTGGAATAAGTGAACCTTTAATCTCATTAAGTAACTTCTAATCCACCGATTTAATATGTATGTATTTTCTGTGCAGTATGAGTTTTCCAGTAACTTCAGTTGGTCCAGATGCCATGTGTTTATCTAATTCTGGAAGAGATGATTCTGAAAAGCCTCCTGCTAATTTGGATCTTATATCTAGGAAGAGATTTCATTGTAGGCTTGATGGAAGTGACCATGGTCCTTCTGCCAAAAAAAGTTCACTCACTTTAAGAGACGATTGTCAAAAATATATCTCTGAGGTAAGAGACTCATTTAGCAAGTAAGATGGCTATATTACAACAGATCTATTTTCTGGGTTTTCCTTTAGATTCTTTATATAAAGCTAGTACTAATACATTTCACCATAGATAATTCAGGTAAAACTGTTTTTATATTTCTACTTTCTACCTGTTCTAGGTGAAAATTGATGGGCATTAATGAGGAATCTCATTCCCAGCTCTATGTCATTAGCTAAAAATAAGGCTGAACACATTATACAAATCTGGATCTTGGCCTGTACCACTTAACTGCTGTGGGCCCTTAGGCAAGATACTTTACCTCTCTGATTGAATTTCCTGTTGTATAAAATGGTGATAGTAATATCAGCACCACCATTACCATAATGCTTAAAGCTTCTCATTGCTATGAGGGCTAAAACCAGAACTTCTGAGGCCTTCGATTTATCTGGCTCGTTTCTGTCTCTAGTCTTATCTTGTATGTCTGTAATGTGAGTTGCAAATATTTTTTTCCCAGTTGGTTATTTGTCTTTTGGCTCTACTTTATGTTATTTTCTCATGCAGACTTTTTTGGTTAACTTTTTAATATGAACATTTTCAAACATTTAAAGAGGTAGACAGATAGTATAATGTATATCTATGTACTAATCTCCCAGTTTCAACAATTTATTAGCATTCCATGCAGACATTGTTTTGTTTTGTTTTAAAAACGTATTTAATGACATGGAAAAAAGATCATAGTACATTACTATATGCAAACTAGGTCATCAGTTTTTAATATATCATTTAAAAAATAATACACATCAGTGTGACTAAATATATATACAAAAAGTATAATGTCTGTAGGGCTTATTTGTGATTTTTATTTTCTAAATCTTGTTTTCAAATTTTAACAATAAAAATTGCTTATAAAAGATAGTTATAATTTTAAATTCTAGTATGCACATGTACTGCATTCAGATAGATATGCAAATATTTTTTTGTTTTCCTGTGATCACATTTATCAGTCTTTGTATGTATGTATGGCTTCTGGTGATGTTATGGATTGAAAATCTACATTGAGATTTAATATAATTCTTCTAGTTAACATTACTGCTTTGTTTATAATATATTTTGGTGTTAGGAAGAGTAGAACCAACTTAATTTTCCCCAGATGCCTATGTATTTGTCCTAGTACAATTTATTGAATAATTCAACTTTTTTCCATGGATTTAAAACTTCAGTTTTATCAGATATTAAATTCCCATATATATTTGGGTATATTTCTGAACTTTCATTTCTCTTACATTAATTTACCTATTTGTTCTGGGGTCAGTATTACACTGTTTTAATTGTAGCTTTTAAGTGCTTTAAGATCTTTGATAGTCTCTCCCCCCATACAATTTTCTTCTCTTTTGAAGTTTCTCCTAATTGCTTATATGTTCTAAAGGTCATATCAATTTTAGAATTAGCTTCTTCTGAACTTAAAAAAAAAATCCCGTTGGTATTTGTATTAGGAGCATATTACAGACTAATATAGGGAAAATTGGTGTAGTAATTGTGAGATTGAATTTTATTATCCAAAAATACGATGTGTCTTTCCATTTGTTTAAGTCTTCTTCTGTGTGTCTCAGTGGTATTTTAAGTCTTCTTTATACAAATCTGGTATATTTCTTATTAGGTTATCATAAGAACTTTTATATTTTTTTGTTGCTGTTGTCATTTCTATCTAGAGAGTTTGCTGAATTTTCCTCATGTGCAGTAAATTCTTCAGTTGATTGTCTTAGTTTATTTAAGTAAACAATCATATGCAAAAATAATTTTAATTCTCTTATTTTTTATACCTTTTTCTTTTTTCTAATTATATCGACTAATGTAACTAAAAAAAATGTCAGAAAATAGTTCTTATTCTTGACTTTAATGGGAATACTTCTAGTGTTTTTGAAATGGATGCTGGCTTTTGGTTTACAGTAGTTATATTTTATGGTTTCAAGAAAATGTCTGTCTAGCCAATTTTAAGTTTTTTTAAGAATGAATATTATTGTACACTTTTCCTGGAAATAGAAGGTAATGTTTTTCTTTTCAGATCTATTGAATTATATTGGTAGATTTTATAATATTGAATCATTTTGCATTCCTGAATCAAACTCTACTGGATCATGATATATTAGTCTTTTGATGTACTGCTAAGTTATGCCTTTAATATTTAATTTGATAGTTTTGTACTAGTGTGAGACTGTTCAGTTGGTATCAGTTTTGGGCTTGATTTATAAAAGGTATTTGGAAGCTTTCTGTCTTTTGTTCTGAAATAGTTTAAATAATGCTAAAAGTGTCTTTTCCACAAATGTTTGGTAGAATTCCTGTAAGACATGTCTGACCCCAGAGCTTCCTGGGAAATACTTCCTTTACTTAAAAAAGAAAGGAAATAAAATTAAATTTATTAGATAAATGAATTTCTAATTTTTTTTGTAAATTTCCTTAAAACAGGTATGTTCAAAGGAATTAATAAAGGTTTTTGAGGAAAGAGGTAAGTGAAGTAAATTTTAATGTGATTGCATTTTCCTGAGTACCCTTGATAATTTTTATGCATTTTGTTTAAATTTGGGATTGAAGTAGAATCTCGTTCACTTTTCTCTAAGAATCATGCTTTTATTATTATTAGTTTTTCTTCCCTGCTGACATCTTTGATTTAGTACTTTGGTAGCCATAGATGCTACTTTCTTCCTGTAATTAATAGAACACTATATGTCAACAGGATTTCCTATAAAAGCTCAACAGCTACATTTTAGGAATTAGAAAGCTGAGTGTAAAGGAGTTTTTATAGGTCCTTAGCGGTACCCTGAAATTGGAAAGTGATCACTCTTTCATTTTGTTAGTTGAAGAAATATTTATAGAGAAAGGTTTTTTAGGTGAAAATATATTGATATGACTATTTTGTATCTGAATGCAGAAGCTGTTATAGCTTTTAACCATTTACAATATTTTTAAGGGTCTATGTAACTCTATTAATTTATAATTTAACTTCCTGTCGTTAGGGCATGTTTATGATAGAGTATTGTGGGCTTTTTCCTTCAAATATTACAATACAGTTGGATGTGTTAATTTTGGTATGTGTGCTTATCATTCATTTTCTTTTTTTTTTAAGGGAAGTCTTACAAGGGACAAGATATCTTCCCTACCTCAGAAAGCACACATACAACTTCAGAACCTCAGAAAGAGCAACTTGAACCAATTCTTCAGAGTACAGGATCTAAATCTCTTGATAAAATAATAGATACACATATAGAAAAGAATACACCTCAGTTACCTCAGGATGAGATGATTGTGTCTGATAAGGAAGAAAGAACTTGTGCAGCTTCTAAGGTTGAACAGATGGATAGCGTCACTTCATCTTCAAAAACTCCACTATCCAGGTATCATGAGAAAATCTTTAATGTTTCTCTATCCATTTCTCTCTCAGTAGATGAGTATAACCTATATGGAACATATATATATAGAGAGAGAGACTATCTATATATAAAATAAAGAACTTATTAAGTACTAAGGATGATGTTTTAGAAACATTTTTCTCTATTATTAACGTAAAGGGGAAGAAATAGAATAATGTCAGACACTTCTGTAGGACTGTTACAGAAAACTATACATTCCATATAATAAGAGCTTAACTTTAAGTACTGAAACTTTGACTTTTTAGATAGAACATCTTTAGAATTTAGTAATGTATACTTTCTTTTTCAGATTGTCCATGGTTATTATTTTGGTAATTATTTATTCTGCCATACAGTAGCTGCCAGTACAGATGTAGATAGTCTGACATAGGGCTAATATTCAGAAGTCCTAGATGTTGTTTTATTGAAGTCCCACTTAATGTGCGCATTTTTCTCCCTTGTGGCGTACAAAAGAGGTAAACCATGGCTTTCTTTCTATTAGAGTAAATGTGGAATTTAAGCCCAAAGGCAGCTTCTCCCACATTATTTTCCTCATACTCCAGCAGCAAGCCTCTGGGTTATGGATAATTATTGTTAGCAACATTCAAATCATTAACATGGTGTTGGTGATTTAAAGAGGGGAAGACATGCATTAACCTCCACTCAAAGGAAAGCAGGGCAAAGACGTGTACCTTGGAAAGGTATCTTTAATAAATCTATTGTTTTTATTATATAAATTACTGAAAGTAAAGCTCAGCAATATCTTTTTTGGTCTAAAGATGTTCTAAAAATACAATGAGGGAAACATCGTGGCGTTTGGCATTAAAACTGTTTGGGAAGTAGTGTTTCAGAACAACAGTCAGCAAATGTTTTGGTGAAAGATCATGTGTATATATTTTAGATTTTTTGGCCTGTATGTCTCTGTTGCAACTACTCAACACCATTTTTCGTGCAGAAGCAGTCATATTTAAACAGATGAGCATGGTCGTGTTCCAATAAAACCTGTTTATAGAATCAGGGAGTGGATTGCATTTGGTCTATAGACCATAGTTTACTGAACTCTCCTTTAGAACCTTGCCATTCAAAGTCCTTGGAGCAACAGAATGGACATCATTTGAAAACTTGTTATAGAACTCAGGCCCCACTCACACTTAGTCAGAATCATCATTTTAATAAAATCCCCTGTGATCTCTGTGCACTTTTAAGCTTGAGAAGTATTGCTTTAGTGTAAGCTTTGATTTTTGTCACAAATATATGACATGGCTTAGTGGTATCAGTATTAAGTACATGTGTTGATACCAGTAATGTGATATCATGCATGCCATTTTAGGGTTAATAGAGAGAAATTGGTTTTAAGAATGTGTCTTCCTGAAAGCGAACCATTGTGTACTGTTGCTGTAGCCACTATGGGAAACAGTATGGTGGTTCCTTAAAAAATTAATAGAACTACTTTATGAACCAGCAATTCTGTTTCTGGGTATCTATTTGAAGAAATCCAAAACACTAATTTGAAAAGATAGATGCATCCCTGTGTTCATTGTGGCATTATTTACAATAGTCAAGATATGGAAGCAACTTAAGTGTCTATCGATAGATGTTTGGATAAAGATGTGGTACATGTATTCAGTGGAATATTCCTTGGCCATAAAAAATGAAATCTTACCATTTGTGAAAACATGGATGGACCTAGAGGATATTATACTAGATGAAGTAAGACAGAGAAAGACAAATACCATATGATTTCACCTCTATATGGACTCTAAAGAACAAAATAAATGAATAGACAAAACAGAAACAGACTCATAGATACAGAGAACAAACTGATGGTTGTCAGATGGGAGGGCAGTTGGGAGGTGGTGAAAAAGGAGATAGGATTAAGAAGTACACATTGACAGGTACAAAATAGTCATGGGGATGTAAAGTGTAGCATAGAGAATAGAGTCAATATTGTAATAACTGTATGGTGTCAGGTGGCTACTAGACTTATTGTGGAGATCACTTTGTAAGTTATATAAATGTCTAATGACTATGCTGTAACACCTGACACTAATATAACATTGTATGTTGACTGTAATTTTAAAAACTAATAATTTAAAAAAAAGAAGTGTCTTCCTGGATATTCTTGAATATCTTTATGTTTGCATTTCTAGACCTGGCAGAAGACCCCTGGGATTTTTGTCTTTAATATGCTCAAAGAATACTTTGGAGTCTGATGAACCTATTCCAGTTCATAGTAAGAAACGCCTAAGACCTCTTTTACCTGTATCAAGACAGAATTTGAAAAGATCTGGTCTACTCAATGCAAGCCATAAAAAATTTCAAGAGTCCTCTGATCTGCTTCCATCTCCAAATGTTGTTAATACTCATGCTGAGAATATTGACAGTTCAGCTCAGGTATGTGATAAGTAGTTATTTTATTATTTGTTATAGAATGGGTTAGATATGAGACTCAACTAGAAAGAACATGGCAATTGTTATTTTCATTTGGATGTGAGAAATTATTGCAGAGCAACTATCCATCTCCTCTCCATCATAGCTCACTATACTGGAAGAAAATAGTGTTGAATTAGGAAGTTACAACTAGTTTGGTACAACGCCAATGAACTAGCCATAAGTGATATGACACATAATTGCCATTTTATGAAGCAAAGACCCTTTTGACCTGGAAGAAAAACAAAGCAGGACTTGCTTTAGGAGAAATGGCTTGACCACTACAAGAATTCAAGGAACAGTAAAATTAGAATTTGTTTGCATATTTTATTTCTGTGCATTCTGAAGCTGTCTGTGTAAAAAGTACCGGGATGGAAAAATTTGTGAACCTGTATCAAAAACTTAAGAAGAATATTGGGGTGGCTTATGAGCTCAACAAAGAAAAGACTGGTGACCCTCTATTGGGTAGCATGAGACTTGAAGGAGAACTCTTTTAAATTTATTTTTAGAATTTTAAAAAATATTTAATATTATGTTTTAGAATTATCTTCTGAGACCAAGATTTTATGAGTCTTTATTATTATTATTGCCAACCTACTTTGGAGAACAGTGTTATAATTACTAGCAGTGTTGCAGTGCCACTTTAATCACATCCTTGCCAGCATTAGATATTAACTCTTCAAAGTAAATCTTTTTTCTTATTTAGTATAATGGTAGAAGAGTAGATATGTCATTTTGTTTGCTAAATTTGCATTTCTTTAGTTACTAGTGACTTGGTTTTTTCTTTTTTGTTCCTATCTTCTGCTGATTTAGTGTTTTCTTACTAATTTGTATGAGATCTTTGTTTAAAAAAAAGCCTTTCTTTTTTTGCTTCAAGTAATTTTTCCAAGTTTATTCACTTTTTAAAATTTTGGAGGTTTTCTGATAGTCATGAATTTTAAATGTTTAGTCAAATTTATTACTTTTTTCTTTGTAATTTCTTAAATTGCTTTTATGATTATGAAGTATTTCTCCAGAAGTATAAAATTTTTAGTAATCAGTTTTAAAATTCTCTTCATGGTTATTGACTTTGGTATATAGTGTGAGGCAAGAATCTAAGCTAAATGTTATTCTCAAATTGTTATTTTTTAATAATATATTCCACATTTTAAAATTCATAATCTATAAAAAAGAGTTTACAGTAAAAAGCTTCCCACATCTGTTTTTTAGCTTCCTAGTTCTTCCTTTCCACAGGTATATAGTATTGTCAATCTTTGGTTTACTTTTCCAGAGATATCTTATGTATACACAAATATAAACATTTTTCTTCTTTTTTATGTATAAATAGCAAGCATACTGTTCTCTTCCATGCTTTTTCATCTGACAGTATGTTTCAGAGATCTTTGCAAAATGGTAGATAAAGAGCTTCCTGCTTCTCTCTCTTTTTTTTTTTATAATTTAAATTAAACTTTATTTTGAGATCATTGTAGATTCGCATGCAGTTATTAGAAACAATTCAGAGAAATCCCTGTGCAACCTTTATCCAGTTTTCCCCAATGGTAGTATTTTGTAAACCTATGGAACAATATCACAATCAGTTTATTGACATTGCTACAGTAAAGATAAAGAACAGTTCTGTCACCATGGGATCCTTTGTGTTGCGCTTCTGTAGACACCCCCACTTCTCTCTCATCCCCACTGTCTCCTTAACTTCTGGCAACCTGTTCAGCTATTAAATTTGTCATTCCAAGAAAGTGATGTAGATGGCGTTTTATAAACAGTTGTGTAAATGGAATCATACATTCAGAATTGGCTTCTTTTCACTCAACATAGTTCCCTAGAGAATTGTATGTTTTATTTCTTTTTATTGCTGAATAGTATTCTATAGTATGGATGCACCAGTTTTGTTTATCCATTACCCTTTGAAAGACATCTGAGTTTTCAATTTTTGGCTATTGTGAATAAAGCTGCTGTGAATATTTGTATACAGGCATGTCCAAGAGTACCCTCTTTATTTTTAATGAAAATATTAGATAACATAATATTTCATTGTTTGGATGTACCATTAAGTGATACTGGGCTCACATTGGTAGGCATTTCGGTTATTCCTTTTTATTTGCTATGTCAAACTGTGTGGTAATACCTAACTTATAAATGGGCCATTTTGCACATTTATCTGCAAGTTAAATTCCTAGAAATAGAATTGTTGGTCAGAAGGAATGATTATTCTTTTGACAGATATTGCCTGATTGTCCTCTGCAGGGATTATAGCAATTTCTGTTCTTAGCAGCAGTAGATGAGAGAGCCTTTTTCATCTCACTAGCATGGTACCAATTTTTTTCACTTTTGACATTCTTCATAGATTTAATGAGCATATATGAGTGAGATTGAGTATCTCTTTATGTATTTGAATCATTTATACTTTTTCTGTGAACCATCTTTTCATATCATTGGACTTTTTAAAAAATTGAGTTATTAGCCTTTTTCATATTGATTTATGGAAACTCATTAAAGAAAACCCTTTGTAATATAGGTTGCAAATATTTTTTCCTTGTATGTCATTTGTCTTTGATTTTGTATATGGTGGTTTTTGCTATCTACTAGTTTTTTATTTTTACTTAGATGAACATATCAATCTTTTCTTTTATGGCTTCTGGCTTTCGTGCCATTTAAAGACACTCTCTCCTACTCCAGGTTTATAAAAATTTTCCCATGGTATTTTATAGTAGATTTCTTAAAAATGTTTTAAATTTAAATCTTTTGATTCATCTATAATTTATTTTGGTGAGGTACAGGTCTGACTTTTTTTTTTTTCTGAGATGGTTATACTGAGTCATCCAACATCATTTATTGAATAATCCAACTTTTCTCATTTTCTTTTTGAAATGACACTTTGATCAGATACATGTGTGTTGGGGCTATTTCTAATCTTCTGTTTCATTGATATATATGTGTCTGTTCCTGTGCCGATACCGTGCTGTCTTAATTTTTTGTAGATTTATAAGTGTGCTAATTTTTGATAGGATTGTTTTCATTTATAATGTTTCCTTTGGGTACTGTTCTGTCTCATGAGTCTGTCTATTTTTATATTTGTTATTAATGTTTTCATATATTATGTTTTTATTAAAATTTCATGGAAATTTGGGGGATGTAA